>NC_031990.1:16202902-16258756 GCF_001879085.1 Nicotiana attenuata
GTCCGGATGATGGATTGCACTGCACGCTGCAACGGGGAGCCTCCTCTGGACCTGACAGCTCTGGATCCCGGCTTGGAGCTGAGCTATAGCCGATTGCTGGCTTGCAGCATGTCAAAAATCATTTTAAGGTTGATAGTCTCTTCGCCGACTGCCTGGGCCTCGAATCGTCCTCTCCCCGGACGCTATGCGATGATCGGAGGCCTGATCAGTGTTGAGCGCCATCCGGGAACCGGCATCTATCGGGTTTTCGAGCCGCGGGCATTTCATTGTTTCTGTCTGCTGTTCGAGTTCGTTGTTGATTGATTGTGCCATTCTATGAGTTGGTAATTTGAATGTAAGATGGACTCTTTTGCAAAAACCAGGTATTGGTGATGTGTCAAGAAAGAGTATCAAAGAGCTCACTAATATCCTTAGCCCCACGGTGGGCGCCAAACTGTTTACCCTGGAATCCGGATACAATTGAATTTATATGGGGTTTTAAGGATCCGTGAACTAAAGATACAAAAGGTTTTAGGTTGAGGAAAATAAAGATAAAAACTCAACCAACTGCTGTTAAGTAAATAATCGCAGAATATAATATTCTTAGAACATTGTGCTTGATAGCGTACAAGAATTTAAGAGAGATTCCTCCAGTAGTGTAATGGTTTTTTCCCCGTTTTATACATTCCGATTAAGGGTAAAAATAAGGTAGGTAAATTAATTACATCGTGGATCCCTGTAATTACGCCTTAATGGCCTGAAGTGGTTGAGAAAATCACGTTTGGGCGAGATATCCGGCGACGCTTGGTTATCCGTTACGAGTCCGGCTTCCGACCTTGTGTGTCTCTCCATCCGGTGGTGACTCATATCGAGCTCTGCAACGGTCTCGAAATGACTCGACCTCGGTTGTAGACGTGGCCGTCGTTCTACCTTGCATCCAGGTCGGATTCGATGGCCCCGACTTGCCCCGGACCGGACCCAACCCGGTCGGGCTCAAGACAAAAAAAAAAAAAGGGTATCACCTAATACAATATCATTAAAAGTATAGTCTATTTTTTGACTATAGTACCTTCCATTAATTTTTAATATTTACAGCTTTAAAATCAGCTAAAATTTTATTTGTTAAATTTTTTTCGTATAATATTTGACAACTGCACTGTATAATCATTTCAACCTGTAAACATCATACACAAGATAAATAAAAGCATGTATTCTAAATGAGTCGAAACTTACTCAATATTTGTAAAACTTCATGCACTTAATAATTATTTTTCAACTAACGATTGCAAACTCGAACAAATTGTGAGCACCTAATTTTTATCATATTTAACCCTTTTCATCACTCTTTAGCATTTTAATATCTTTTAAGTTTAATCTAGATATTTTAGCTTTATTTCACCTTTATAGGTTTAATTTAAGAAAATTAAAAAAAAAAAGGTCTTCTTTAGAAGTACATATTTTGTTTCGTTTATAAAAAGAAAATTCACAAAAGAAGAAAAAAGATTTCTTTTAAACTTTGTAGTATTAAATTAGCCAGTAATTTTGTAATTCTTCTTTAAGGACTTTATTTATATGTTCTTGATTTTAAAATATCTAGCTAGTATTTTTATTTTACAGTCTTAAAAGAAAAAAAATTAATTAAAGGAAGAGCCAATGAGACATTTCCGTGGCAAGATTCTTCCAATCTTTTCTAACTAACTTTGCATGCTCATCATACATTTGGACTCTCTTTGCACAAGAATTCACGGACAGAGGATATAGAAAAGGAGGGGACTACACATTTTAATATTCTTATTCTCCAAGCCCATTAATCTGGTGGGAGTTATATATAACTAGGGGTGTTAATGGATATTTAAAAACCGATTAAACCAATCGAAAGTATCAAACCGATCTTTATGTTTCTTTTGATAAAACCGTAGGTTTTTATATAAATCTATAACTATACTGATAATTAGGGTAGGTTTTTATTTTACAAAAATAAATCGAAAAATTACCTAACCGTACCGAATAAATTTACATGTGAAAATATATCTATATATTAAGTTTAAAAATAACAAAATATTAAATTTTTCTTGGGCGTTGGAATTATGAAAACAGTTACAAGCAACAAGTAATTAAACTCAAAAACCTAATTCCCAACCCAATTATGCAACTCCTATTGAAACTAAATTATGTTCAGCATATTCACTAGTAAGATACAGGATATTCTAGCGATTATGAGTAGCAAACTACATATGTTGAATATGTTTCCTTTCATATGTTTAGATTTATCTTTTTGAATATTAATCTTCTATAAACTTTATTCTTGAGTCCCAGCTTGGTTAATATTTTTTCACTCGTGTGAGATATATATATATATATATATATATATATATATAATTTTTTTTGTGTATTTGTTTAATTTCTTTTACGCTGTTGTAGAATGGTTGATGGGTCTATACTCTGATCATCTTTCATGTTTTCTTAATCTATCATTTTTTCAAACAGTAAAAATGTTTAGAGAGTTTTGCTAAGTCCTATAAAAGTATGTGTTTTATTGCATTCTACTTCTAATAGTGACTTTTATATGACATTCAGAAAAAATACCGAAAATCAATTGAACCATTCCGATACCAAAGAGAAACCGACATGATTGGGATGATTTCGAAAAATTTAAATTTAGTTATACATAATAGAATAACTGAAAAATTAGTACGATACAAAATTTATAAAATAACCGGCCGAACCGAACCATTGACTCCCCCTATATATAACAAAGATACACACATACGCTAAAGGAGGAGGATTTTGGGAAATTCACAAAGGATTCACAGCTTGTTCTCCAAGCAAAAGCGCACACACACGAGAAGGGGCTGGGGGATTCCAAAAAGAAAACCAACAAAAATAAGAACCTGATCTCTTAAGAAGCTAACAGACACGCCCACACTGCCACACACAAAGAAAAGCGCTGGCAGGAAAAGAAAGGATCGGCAGTGGCGGACCATGATTTTAAACAAGCGGATTTAGAAAATAAAAAAAACAACAATATGTATTAGTATAATCGATGTAGGGTATGACAAGCATATAATGTTTGATCAGTTTTTTTTTCTGAAAAAAAAAACTCAAAACAAAGTCTTTTTTAAAGTAGCGTTCTATAGTTTTTAACAAATTATTTTAAAAAGATACAAAAGGTTATATATTTTTATTTTTAGCAATTTATCTATTAAATTTAACAGTTTTTACTTCAAGAAATTCAGTTAAAAAAAGTACTAGCTCTAAGATATTCATATAAAATCTAGAATGTTTCTTTGTTATTATGTTAGAAGTTGTTATTTCTAAACAAAAGAGAAGAAAAAAATTTATAAATACTAAAATAATTCCAATAATTAGTGAAAACGAGATATAACCAAATACGAAAATTCAATAAAAAACAAATAGACATTTCAACATAGACTAAAAGTTAATTAAACTAAAAAATAAATAATTTGAATAAGATCATTAAAATTTTGAATCAAAATTCATTTTGTGGATAGGTTTAATTTTTTAAGGCAAATTAAACTATAGAATAATTATTATTGTTTTCAAGTAAAGAAAATAAAGTAAAATAGTAAAATGACAAAGAAGAGGACATGAGATTAATAAATTCAGATGGGTTATTTGCCTTATGGTACGTAAAACGCCTTCGGCCAAAAATTTATATTGGACCAACACAGAATGGATTCGATCTCAGCGCCACCCATACATTTTGATCCTGCTGAACCAACTTGACAGACAGCGCAATTGCACCAAGCGGGTTCAAGTTATTATTTTTATACCAATTTCTTTGTTTTAAGTATAATTTATCTATATACATCTATCTATATATCTATATAAAGCTGGGGAAAAAAATAGTGAGGTGGCATATCTCTTTGGCCAGCTTTACCAATTATCTTTATTCTCATTTTTTTGGCTTTTTTTCCACCTTTTCCTTCAAAAAAACTGCTTTATTCATCTTAAATGTTAAATATCTATCTACGAAGGGATGCCATGTGTGCAACAGTTACATATCAATAGTAAATAAATTAATTAGTAGTTAATGGCAATAATGGTGCGAGAAGCCTAACGACGGTTAGCATTAATCACAATTTTTAGCAGTTATGTGTTTTGATGAAAAACAAATTTCAAAAGTTACAACTACCAATCAGATCAATTCACAAACCAATTTGGTTCTTTTTCCCTTCCAATTTAAGGTTACTATTAAATGTGTGTAATTTGCCAACAAAGGGTCAAATATCTATATTATACCATTTGTATTTTTCCAACGTCTCAATTCTCACCAGTCAAACACTGGTTCTTGCCCAGCATTATCACATCTGACATCACAAAAACAAAATTATGTACAACTCTTTTTTTTTCTTGACATCTTGACTATGAAACTGAAATTCAAGAGATATTCTTTGGAGGCAAGTTATTTTCTGTTGTGGTAGTAATATTCTTTTCCTTGCAATGTTTTTCTTCTGGTTATAAGCTTTTATTCATTCAACTGTATTAATTTGATAGCTTTTCTGAAACAACATATATGTTGCTCTACTAATGGTGAAATCGGTATATTTAAATATTTCCATTTCTATTGGTATTCATCCTTTTATTATTATTTTTGTTTTCATCATAGAAGTATCAATGTTTAATATATGGTGGTGTCTCTCTATTTCAGTGGATCCCATAACAAAATAATATCGTTCATGACGTATGAAGTATATTTTCTCATGTTTTTTCCTTTAATTTTTGGGTCACGTAAAAGTTTTTTTTTTTGGTAATTAAAATTTTATTACCAAGTAACAACTTTACAATTCTTATTTTGTAGCTTGTTCTGGACATACATCCCAGACTAAGCTACTACTTCTTTCTATACTTCCTATATCCTTATCTATACATTAGTCTAAACAATAGGATATGAATTCAACTCTTTCAACCTTTTTCCCAGACATTTCTTCACACTTCCTGTTAGATAATTTGAAATTTAAGTGACTAAAACCAGAAAAAATAAATGAACAGAAATGGCAGAATTATGTTCCGAGCCCACAAATTCCTTGTGTGTCCTTAAAGAATCTTATCCCCTTACTGTTGCCCAAGGTTAACGGATAAATTCTTCCCAAGATAGAACGGAACTTTCCAACTTAGCGGTAGCGGCACTTCAAACCACTAAGTTATCAGCAAACTCAAAATAATAATGGAAATCACATGACTTTGACTTACTTTGTTTTGAAAGTAATGATGCAGAAAGAAGAAGGAGATGAAGCAGAAGATTTCAGGATGAAAAATTCTGAAGGAATGACTGCTTATTTATAGCCAACGAATTCTGGATTGAAAGGGTGTGAAAGTGGCTGTTCACACTTCAGATGGCTATTCGTGAAATGCAGCCTCTCTTTGGTGGCTATTCGTGAAACAGCCTCTCTTTGGTGGCTGTTTAATTAACGTGGGAAAATTAAAGACGGAAATTAATTAATTTAACGTTACTAATAACGGTCATTCAAAATATTAATATAAAATATTAATATTTATTTAATTAAATTTCATTTTATTGGTCCAAAAAATTAAGTCAATCAATCATATCAATTTACCGAATCCGAATCTAAATCCGAAGCCGAAGCCGAAGCCGAAGCCGGGCCGAGCGAGCGACGACGACGACGGCGCGAGGCCCCTTCCTCTTAGCTCCTTTTAAGAGCTTAAGGAAGTGCTTCTATATTTAAACCCAACAAAATACTTGTCTTTAACCAATGAGGGACAAAGTGCAAAAGCCAAAGTTGCCTTTTCACCTTCTTTCCTCATTTCCCATTCACACTACCACTTCAACCCCAACAATCCCCCACATGAATGGGGAATGATGAACATGCATGAAAAATTTTGTGTGATTCGAAACTAAGGACTAATTACATCGGGATAAGTAGGTTTCCCTTTGAACTTTCCGTAGTGAGCATATATCGGATATACTCGGTCAATCGGTAGATTTGATATCTTTGAACCGTCGAGCTTTAGTGTATACCTAGACAACATATGTCACACAATTAATCCTTATCCATCTTTTGGTTCTCATTNTTATAATTAGTACAATAATTAATATCTTGAATAAAAATATTAACTCGTTTTATACCTTCAGCAAGGAGGTCATGGACAATAACTTGCAATTCTTGGACTTGCGTTATGACAGATTTACCGTCAATTATTTTGAAATCCAGAAATTTGGCGGCCACAAACTTCTTAAGTCCGGCATCTTTAGTCTTGTACTTCTTTTCAAGAGCATTCCATAATTCTCTTGATGTTTTCATGACACTATAAACGTTGTACAAGCCATCTTCCAGCCTACTTAAAATGTAATTTTTGCACAGAAAATCAGAGTGCTTCCAAGCCTCAGTAACAAGGAAACGCTCGTTGTCAGGGGTTCCTTCAGGAACGACTGGAACATCCTCTTGAATGAACCTTTGCAGACTTAGAGTGGTTAGATAAAAGAACATCTTTTGCTGCCATCTCTTAAAGTCAACACCAGAAAATTTCCCCGGCTTTTCCGCTGGTGGCATCGCCGTTGCAGGTGCAGTAGGACGGCTAGGACCTGGCATCCCTGAAACCGTGTTAGCAGTAACAGTCACAGTAGGTTCAATTTGTTCCTCTCCGTTAGTCATTTCTGTCAATATGACACAAACAGGTTCAGTAAATGGTGAAGTATTTAATCCTTCAACCCAAAACAACACATCGAAGAGATTATTCTTCAAACTGATTTTAACAAAGTGAAGAGATTATTCTTCAAACTTATTAGGAGAGTCACTTCGAAAATCAGAACAGTAAAGATATGTATAAACAATAAGATTCTTTAAGCTTGTTAGATAATCTGAAATTTAAGTGACTAAAACCAGAAAAAATTAATGAACAGAAATGGCAGAATTATGTTCCGAGCCCACAAATTCCTTGTGTGTCCTTAAAGAATCTTATCCCCTCACTGTTGCCCAAGGTTAACGGATAAATTCTTCCCAGGATAGAACGGAACTTTCCAACTTAGCGGTAGCGGCACTTCAAATCACTAAGTTATCAGCGAACTCAAAATAATGGTGGAAATCACACGACTTTGACTTACTTTATTTTGAAAGTAATGATGCAGAAAGAAGAAGGAGATGAAGCAGAAGATTTCAGGATGAAAAATTCTGAAGGAATGGCTGCTTATTTATAGCCAACGAATTCTGGATTGAAAAGGGTGTGAAAGTGGTTGTTCACACTTCAGATGGCTATTCGTGAAATGCAGCCTCTCTTTGGTGGCTATTCGTGAAACAGCCTCTCTTTGGTGGCTGTTTAATTAACGCGGGAAAATTAAAGACGGAAATTAATTAATTTAACGTTACTAATAACGGTCATTCAAAATATTAATATAAAATATTATTATTTATTTAATTAATTTCATTTTATTGGTCCAAAAAATTAAGTCAATCATTCATATCAATTGACCGAATCCGAATCCGAAGCCGAAGCCCAGCCGAGCGAGCGACGACGACGACGACGACGGCGCGAGGCCCCTTCCTCTTAGCTCCTTTTAAGAGCTTAAGGAAGTGCTTCTATATTTAAACCCAACAAAATACTTGTCTTTAACCAATGAGGGACAAAGTGCAAAAGCCAAAGTTGCCTTTTCACCTTCTTTCCTCATTTCCCATTCACACTACCACTTCAACCCCAACACTTCCTCTGCCATGGATGTCTTGTACTAAGCTTCTTGTGATTGCTTCAGCATTGCTTTCCACTTCTTTGAAAATTCTTGAGTTCCTTTCTTGCCAAATGTAGTATATGCTTCCAATCAGTGCCATTCTGTATATCTCAGCCTTTGCACTTTTTCCACCACAATATTGCTCTGCCCATTTTAGTTCGTGATTCCAATTCATAACTGGTCTATTTATTTTCATCCATCTTAGCATAGCAGCCCATATTTTCGTTGAGAATGGGCACATGAAGAATAGATGGTCTATGTTCTCTGCTTCTTCTTTGCACAATGGACATGCCTCTTCTTCAACACATCCCCAAGCTTTCAGTCTATCTCTCGTTTGAAGTCGTCTGTGAGCTGCCAGGAATCCCACAAAGATCCATTTAGGTAAGCCTGCATTGTTCCAGATGATCCTCCGCCATGTCACTTTGTTGTATTGTCCTCTTTTCTTCAGGTACATCTCTTTTACTTTGAAGTCCTGCATTCTGAGTACATCTTCTTCTGAATAGCCATCTTCTTCAAAGTACTTCTTAGCTTTGAAGATTTTCTGGATCACCCATGAAGCCTGCTTAGGTGCAGTCCCCCAACCAGGATTGTATTTCTTGTGGTAGACATGGATCCATTGAACCCACAGCTTGTCTTTCTTTTTGCACAGGTTTCATAGAAGTTTACACATTGCAGCCTTATTCCATGTGCCTATATCCATCAAGTTCAAACCACCTGCTACCTTTGGGAGACACATCTTGTCCCATGCTATAAGAGCTTTCTTTGTATTCTCGACATTTCCTGTCCATAGGAACTTCCTGCATATACTCTCAATCAGCTGTACAATCTTCTTAGGGAGTAGGAAGATTTGAGACCAGTATATTTGTATCGAGAATAGTACACTTTTGATAAATTGCACTCTTCCTGCATACGTTAAGAATTTTGCAGTCCATGCCTTGATTCTTCCTACCATCTTCTCAAGCAGAGGTTGGTACTGTATCATTGTCATCCTTTTAGTGCTCAAAGGTACTCCCAAGTATTTCACTAGGAGTGTCGTTTTTGTAAAACCCAGCATGTTCAGAATCTCCTGTTCAATGTCTTCTCGAACCCCACCAAAATATATGGAACTTTTCTCTGTGTTAGCATTTAACCCTGAAGCTTTTGAAAACTCTAAGAAGCACTAATATAGCATCTTCACAGACACATAGTCACCTCGGCAGACTAACAAGAGGTCATCAGCAAAACTAAGCTGAATTATGTTCAATTTAGCACATTTTGGATGGAAGTTAAAATCTGGGCTTCTTCTTAGAGTCTTCAGAAACCTTGTAAGATATTCCATAGCCAGAACAAATAGATAGGGAGATAATGGATCGCCTTGCCTCAATCCCTTCTTTGCTTTAAAAGGTACTGAATGTTGCCCATTGATGACTATGGAGTATGATACACTTCTCATGCATATCATAATCCAATTTACAAATTGAGCTGGCAGTTGTATACTCCTTAGCACCTGCTCCATATAATCCCATTCAATTGAATCATATGCTTTCCTCATATCAACTTTTAGCATGCACCTGGGAGATATGCCCTTTCCGCTATACCCTTTGACAAGTTCATGACTCATCAATATGTTATCATTAATCAATCTTCCTGGTACGAAGGCGACACTAAATGGCTTCGCCCGGACTCGAACCGGAGACCTTCAGTGTGTTAGACTGACGTGATAACCAACTAAAAGTTACAGAATCTGATTGTAGGTGTTTGAGGGTGAAAGATCAAGAATTTAAATTTTTTGAAGTAGTCAGTAACCTCAAAGTCGTCACAAGAGCAGAAATGTTATACTTTCACATTCACTTTTTCTAATATTAAAAGTGTAAATAGATCAAATTCCGTTTAAAAGTTTTAGATCTTGATATATGTTGCACTTTATACTGAGAAACCAGCAGCTATTTAAATAAGATTTCACCAGCAGTTTTACGTGTGGTTCCTTTTAATGATTCTTGACATGTTTTGCTCTTTTAGATGCTCCATAAAACTATTATTCTTTCTTTTTCGAAACTAATGATGTGGGAAAAAAAGTATTGCAAGTATTCTTGTAGGAAAAACAAAAGGAGCCTCCTCTATTTGAAATCACTTTATTTTTCTCCTTCTCCTTTTCTGTTTATCTGCTTATATGGAGATTTTTTTTTAGGCAGGGAAGGGGAAGAGGGTGAGTTATTTTTCTCTATTTATAAGAAGAGTGTGAAGGAAATATTACAGATAGAAGCAAAAGAAAACATTAGTTAAAATGTTGTGTTCATATTGGTATATGATTTTTTTATAACTGCGCGAAGCGCAGATAAATTTACTAGTAATGTATATATAATTTTTCAACGAAGTGGATTCAACTGAACCCGCTTGACCCTTAGTGGGTCCGCCCCCGAGGATCGGTGAAGAGGACTGACGAGAACACGTGAAAAGGGGAAAAAAAGCAGAGCAAAAATCTTGAGTTTTTGGCCATTATTGTCCCTTATCTTTAAGGGTAGGTCTATTTTGGTCCCTCAAATATAACCTTGATCATATTTAGTCCCTTAAGTATGCTAAGGTAGAGCACCTTTAATCTCACTGACACAATGTGTTCAAAAACTTTATCCAACTCTAATTCATGAAGCAAATCTTTTGCTCTGAAGCAAAACGTATCCTCTCCTTTTATTGGATAACACAAATTATCGCTTTAATTCCTCATTTTTAGATAATGTCTTCTAAAATTTTAACCTTGAATATATCCCCTTCTGTGCCAGTTTTCAATGAAAAAATAACACTGTATAGCCGTTGTAAAAATAATAGCCGAAAAATGTATAAATTTATAATTTTTTTTGTATATATATACACTTTGTATGTTAATGTACAAAAATTATACAAATTTTATATACTTTTTTGGCTACCAGATGTAAATAGTTTCTGGCACTGGCTAAAAATGATAATACAATATGGTGATTCGTTTGCTTCAATAATATGCCTAGAAGTGATCCTGGCAGCTCTATTTTTTTTCTTCAAATTTTAACTTTTCTTTTTGGAAAAAACAACCGAAATTTTTAAATGTAAATATATATACAAAAAATATATAATTTTAATATATTTTTTCGGCTATTATTTTTCCAGCGGCTATGCAATGTTATTTTCTCATTGAAAACTGGCACATAAGGGGATATTTTCAAGGTCAAAATTTTGGAAGACATTATCTAAAAATAAGGAATTAAAGTTAAAATTTACATTTTCCAATAAAACAAGAGGAAACATTTTGTTTCAGAGCAGAAGATTTGCTTCATGAATCAGAGTTGGGTAACACTGTTAGTTTTTTAACAAATTGTGTCAGTGAGGCTAAAGATGCTCCACTTTAGCATACTTAAGGGACTAAATATGCTCAGGATTATATTTGAGGGACCAAAATAGACCTACCCTCAATGATAAGGGACAATATTGGTCGAAAACTCCAAAAATTTCATCTTCCTCATAAGGAAAATCCACCACTAAAACTCCATTTCTAGCCATGAGAATAGCTTGAAAACTCCATGAAGTAAGCTGAAACTCTAGCTCAAATCCAACCTCAAAAAACAGCTTAAAATACCCCAAAAGCATCCCAAAAATGCAGCCATGGAGTAGCCCAAAAACCTCGATGTTCCGCCATAATAAACTAGCCTAAAACAGTCTCAATGCAGCTGAAACACGCAGTGAAAAACCAGCCGAGAAGAGCAGCGAAAATCAGCCGCAAAGCAGCCAAAAAATGCTGCTAAAACAGCCCAAAAAGGAGCTTTTTTCCCCCAAATTTCAGCTCCAAACCAGTCCCCAATTTCCGAATCGAGTTCGTCGCGTGGTTATGTTTCGAGTCTGAGGTTTCCGTTGAAGCTCCGAGAAAATTTCCTGTTGGTTGAGTTCGTCTGTTCCTCATCTTAGTCATTGCCCTGTTTGCTCTGTCGAGTTGCAAATTTAACTTTGGATTCGTCTTTAAGGTCCATTCTTTCCTCTATGTACTATTTCTTTTTTTGGAATTTTTCTTCCATGAACGTGATTATGAATATGATGCCATGGCTTTCTTGCGTAGCAGTGAATGATTTATTCTTCATTTCTATTTTCAAGTATTGAATCATGCTTTAAATGTTGTAAAAATGGCGTGCGGTAGCCACTATTTAAGGTGATATTTATTTTTTATCCAGCAATTTTATTGTTGAGCAAAAATAGCCACTACTCTATTAAAATTAATATGAAAAAATATTTTTACCCTTTTTTCCATTTCTTTTCTTCCCAAACACTATTCTACTGATTTTGCTTAAGTGGTCAATCAGACATATGGAGCTCCGGCTATGTGAGTTTCTAAGAGCATAGCCAGTCTAAGCCGAATAAAGGGGAAAACTTTATTTTGTGTCTCATACAACTTACGCTAGTTGTATGATGCAACTTTTTGTCTCACAGTGTCGTGGACCCAGAATTCTGTGGACCCAGCAGTGTAAGATTGGGGTCCACAATTTTGTGAGACAAAAAGAAGTCTCATGCAACTAGTGTCAGTTGTATGAGATACAAAATAAAACTTCTCGGATAAAGGTATAGTTATGTGGCCCAAGTGTGATGAATCCTCGGGGAATACTTGTCGAATGAGTAGAATGAATACAAAGGATTCATAAAGTTGACCATAACTGATTTGATCTTTGGGATTGTGGCATAGTTGATTGATGGCTGAATCATCAAATGGAGTTGAAGAGTTCTGCCACAATACTAATTTGCTTTTGGGTGGCTAATAAATATTATGAACATATCATTACATTCTAATGGTAGACACTAAAACTAGTGCAAAAGTATTTTTCCCTATGGAATTTCATTAAAACATGCATTCTCAGATTTTCGCTTCCTCAAATTCAGATTGTGGAGTTAGATGTGTCAAGGACAATTGGTCCTGAACTTAGAGTTGGAAGTTCAAAAATTAAGGACACTTGGTCCTTAACTTAGAGTTACAAGCACATAAATTAAGGACAGACAGTCCTTAACTTAGAGTTACAAGCACAGAAATTAAGGACAGGTAGTCCTGAACTTCGAGTTCCAAGTTCAAATGTTAAGGACATGTAGTTCTGAACTTAGAGTTACAAGTTCAAAAGTTAAGGACATGTAGTCCTAAATTTAGAGTTACAAGTTCAATAACTAAGGACAAGTAGTCCTTAACTTAGACTTACAAGCTCATAAATTAAGGACAACTAGTCCTGAACTTATAGTAACAAGCTCATAAGTTAAGGACACTTGGTCCTGAACTTAGAGTTGGAAGTTTAAAAATTAAGGACACTTGGTCCTTAACTTAGAGTTACAAGCACAGAAATTAAGGACAAGTAGTCCTTAACTTAGAGTTACAAGCACAAAAATTAAGGACAGGTAGTCCTGAACTTCGAGTTCCAAGTTCAAAAGTTAAGGACATGTAGTCGTGAACTTAGACTTACAAGCTTATAAATTAAGGACAGCTAGTCCTGAACTTACAGTAATAAGCTCATAAATTAAGGACAGCTAGTCCTGAACTTACAGTAACAAGCTCATAAGTTAAGGACACTTGGTCCTGAACTTTATGAGCAGAAGAATATTTTCGTCCGGGCGGGTAAAGTTTATTAAAGCAGTGGCTAAAGACTGAAGATATTTTAAATAGTGGCTTAAAAGTAAATGCATGTCTTATTAGTGGCTAACTGTGCACTTCCCCTTAAATGTTCATATGTGAATTCTTCCTGGTTGTCATGTTTTGGATAATATCTAGTGAGATAATTTTGGTACTGCTGCATGGATAATTTAATTTGGGGCAAACCAGCAGTTCATTCGAATTAGGATTTTGAGCTAACTCTGATCTAAATAACTAATGGGCGATGGAATTTGCTTTAATGGTATTGCGCCATCTAAAGTTTAGTATGGGGTCTTTAATTTAAAAATAGAGCAGATCTGGATCCTGTCATGATTTAAGTTGAATGGGTTGCAGTTTCATTTAGTCAAAAGAATGGGCTTTGAACTTCTGTTGTCGTTAATCCCAAAATATATAGTGCTAAGTTATATTTAGCGACTTGTTGATAATAGCTAAGTCACACCTCTTCTACAAACAATAACCTCCATAATTTTTGGCCTCGCAATAATTTTAAAATTTAGGAAAAAGAAGCAAATAATGAACATTGTGAGAGTGCTTTAGGTGCTCTTATAAATAAATTATCGTGATTATGTACACGTTCGCGTGACATAGTTATGATTTCAAAAATTAAAACCAAGGTATGTGTTCACGCAACTTTGGGCGAAACAATCTTAAAATTAATAAAGCGTGATTAATCGTGTACACGTACGCGTGACATGATTGTAGCGCCTCAAATAAAATGGATTCACGCACACGTGATCCGTTTTAAAGATAACTCCATAAAATGCCATAATTAAAAGCGGTAAAAGGTAAAATGCATATAGGTTCTAAAATACGTAATTAAAACAATTTAATTAGGTCAGGTATGATTAAATCGACCATGCTAAAACCAAGGAACTCGGGAGTGCCTCACACCTTCTCCCGGGTTAACAGAATTCCTTACCTGGTCTTCTGGTTTCGCAGACTTTAAAACAGAGTTAAATTTCCTTGATTTGGAATTCAAAATAAACCGGTGACTTGGGACACCATAAATTATTCCAAGTGGCGACTCTGAATTGAATAAATAATTCTATTTCGAATAATGTCACTTTAATTGACAAAACTCCCTATTCCCTCGGGAAAAAGGAGGTGTGACAGAAATAAGGATAAAATGGTAGAAGTTAAAACATATTTAATGAGTTACCATTAAATATTTTTTTCTTTTTGAAAATATTCCAGCAAATAACAACTCTCTATATTTTGTATATATTAATTTATTTGTTGTAAACTATTAACTTGACATTAGTCATTTTTAAAGTTTATATTAACTCCCATTTATCAAATTTTTTGTAGCAGCTATAGCCCAACATCTTCATTTGATTCACATTTGTAATTTTTATTATTCGATAAATTATCAAAAAAATGGGTAACTCGGTGCATTAAGCTCCCATTATGCGCGGGGTTAGGGGAAGGGCTGGACCACAAGGCCTATTGTACGCAACCTTACCCTACATTTCTGCAAGAGACTGTTCCCACGGTTCGAACACCCAACCTCTTGGTTACATGGCATCAACTTTACCAATTACGTCAAGGCTTCCCTTCTATTTGATAAAATTATCATGATAAAAAAAATATTTTTACTTGTTTGTTTCGCTATTAGACATTAATTTTTATAAGACATTCTTATAAAACTCTGAGGATTTCCACTGGGCAGGATTTCATCATTTATTTAACTAGGTAAATGAGATTAGTATTCATAGTATTAGAAAGTTATATATCTTTTTTATTTTATTTTTTATAATTCTAACATATTGTTCAATACTTATATGATGTTTAAAGAAATTGTTTACTCATTGACACGAGAAATATGCAGAAAGCGCGTATCCTAAGACTAGTCATGTAAAAACTGTTTACATTGTTAATACATGAATAAAATTAAACTTTGTTTTACTTTTGGTTCCGATCATATATAGTTTGAACATTATTATTTCTGTAGCTTAAGAGAAAAGTTGGATAGTGTTCAAGAATGGAATAAGTCCACTTTTAGGAACATCTTTAAAAAAAAAGACTTCTTTTAGCACATATACGGGGGCTCCAGAATATGGATCCACAATATAAGACTATTTCACACTACTCTTGAGGATAACCTTATTCATGATTATAATACTATTCTCCAAAATGAATATGATTTTTGGAAACTAAAATCAAGAGTACAATGGATAAATAATGGGGATGCAAATATAAAATTCTTCCATCTCTCAGCTATCCAGAGAAGTGGGAAAAATAGAATACTAGGATTAAATGATACTGTTGGGAACTAGACTTTTGACCCTAAGGGAGTTAATGACATTATTATAAAGCATTTTTAAAACATCTACACTACTGACCTGGAATCATGTTCAATTTCCGCTCTAACTAATCCAAGCAACCTAAATACCCTCTCAGAGCAAGACAAAAAACTCTCAATCGGCCTCGCACAACAACTGAAATTAGAAAGCGATCAATAGTTTCAAACCTCTCAAGGCTCCTGGTCCAGATGGTATACACCCAATCTTCTTCCGAAATATTGGACAGACACTCAAGCAACTATCACCCATACTTATACTCAAGCTTTTGATACACTAACTATACCTCCTAACATTAATAGAACACATGTAACTCTCATTCCCAAGGTAAAACACGCACAAAATATCTTCCAATATAGACCCATAAGTCTTTGTAACACTATTTACAAAACTATAACAAAAATTATCATAAATCTTAATCGCCCCTTTCTTAAAAATATTATCAGTCCTAATCAATGCAGCTTTATTCTAGGAAGAAGAGCAACTGACAATGCAATAATTGTACAAGAAGCAATTCACACTTTCAAGACTTGTAAGGGTCGGACCGGAAAAATAATGCTAAAAATTGACCTCGAAAAGGCTTTTGACTGACTTGAATGATCCTCCTTCAGAAGCTCAATGCTCTAAATTTCCCACAGGATCTAATAACGCTTATTATAAATTGTATAACCACCACCACAACCTCAATCATCGTCAATGGCAAGCCTACCGAATTTTTTGAACCGTCAAGAGGCATCCGCCAAGGGGACCGTTGTCTCCTTATCTCTTCATCGTCTGCATGCAATCACTAACATGATGCATGACCACCAGATGGATATCTTGAATTGAAAACCTATTAAAATAAGCCACAATGGACCAGAGATATCACACCCCCTCTTTGCAGATGACCTAACTCTATTTGCTGAGGCTAACAATTCTAGTGCAACCTCTATCATTAACATATTCAACTTCATTGCCCACCAATCTGGCCAAAGAATAAATTTTCAGAAATCAAAAATCATTTTTCATCCAATGTACCACCATAGAACAAGCAACGCTAGCTACAACACTAAATATTAAAATAAAAACAAATGTAGGTAAGTATCAAGGTTTCCCAATCACTAACATGCAATCAAAAAGCTCTGACTACCAGTTCATCCTAGACAGGATGAACACCAGGCTAAAAGGTTGGAAAGCTAACTTATTGAGCTTATCTGAAAAAGTAACACTTATACAATTGACCCTCTCAGCAATACCTACACACTCCATGCGAATAAACTTTCTAGCAGCAAAAATTAGAAACAATATTGATCGCATCCAGCGCAACTTTCTATGGGGGTCAACAACTGAAAAACGGAAAGTCCACCACATCAATTGGAATACAGTGACTTCCCCAAAAGATGAAGGTGGCCTATAGCTGTATAAAGCAACAGGAAAGAATACTGCACTCCTTTCTAATCTACTGTAGAGATCACACACAAACCCTGACTCCCTTTGGGCAAAAACTCTGAAATACACAAAGAAGAAACCACACGGTTTTCAAGAATAACGACTCCTACATCTGGAAAAGTGCTGCAAAAACATCAACTTTCTTCTCAAAAGGCAAGCCTGGAACATTGAAAACGGATCAAAAGTACGACTATGGGAAGATAGATGGATTACAGGTAACCACGGACTATGAGAATTAATTCAGGCACCTCTCCAAAAGGAGGATCTTTCTAAAACAATAAACAATATCATTACCAATAATAATTGGAATCTAGAAGCACTAGAACATGACCTACCAAGTACGATCTCTGACCTCATGCAACAAACATACATCCCCTTCTCTGAAAACCTAAATGACTCATTCTTTTGGACAGAAACAGAGGATGAAAACTTTACAACAAAATTAGCTTACAATCTTTTTGCTAGAATAACAGGGAATACCCGACAACAGGAGCCCTTCCCCCACTTCTGGTTATGGAAAGCACACTGCCATAACAAATTAAAAACATTCCCTTCGCTGCTACTACACCAACGACTACCCACTGTAGACGCACTCTACCAAAGAAAAATACTAGAAAATAACTCTTGCAAATGCTGTGAAACAGAGAAAAATATATACCACCTCCCCTTTAAATGTCCCCTCAACAGCAGCATATGGGGCGAACTAAACATTACTCCACCAACCGATTCAAACCATCTTGAGTGGAAAAAGAAAATTATACCACAGATGCGCACACCTTACTGCCAAATAATCTCTCCATACTTCTGGCAATAATAGCCCCTATTATCCTTTGGCATATTTGGTTAAACCGCAACCACAACCTTTTCAATAATGAATCCCATCACATCTATACCAGGAAAATAATTACGCACGCTATTGAATATCACTGCCTCACAAATCAGAACTTCAAACACACAAGAATGAACAAACACCAATAAAATGGAAGCTACTACAACCAAACATATAGACTCAACATAGATGGAGCGCAAAAAAAAAAAAAAAATAACTCCAACAAAGGAGGAGCAGGCGGAATCATCAGAGATTCCGAAGGTCAATGGATCGATAGATTCTCTTATCATATAATGGTCTCATCACCCATCCAAGCTGATATCATCGCCCTACTGAAAGAATTGGAACTTGCGTTCACAAAAAATCGAATACCGCTTATAGTGAAAACAGATTGCCAAGTGTTACTACAACTACTACATGACAATTATCATACTAAAGCTAATGCTAATCTTCTCCATGATTGCAGGTTCCTGTTAAAAGCACTAGATCAACAGGAAGTTAGGCATGTCTACCGTGAAGGGAACCAAGTGGCGCACACACTAGCGAAGTTTGGGAGCAACTGTTCCTCACATACTAATGCCGAGTGTGACGAACACTTCTGGAGTGAACCACATTTATTTGCTTTCTCTACTTTCCGCAAAGATAAATTAGGGACTGTTTCGATAAGATCAGTCCGATACTGTAATAACTCTCCTCACGTTTAATGCTTAATAATAATAATCAGCGCCCCCAAAGCGCTTTTAACAAAAAAAAAAAAAAAGAAGTACCTTTGAGGTCACGCAAAATATTAAAATTTGGAATCTAGCTAGCTATGAAATTACAGTGTCCAAGTTCATGAGTATTGAGTACTATGTTATAGGGAGACTTTATCTGATCAAATTTAAGACTCTCATAGCCAATGCAGCTAGACTTCACCATTGGTCCCCTTAATTTCTACAGCAGTGCTAGAGAAATCGAATTAATTAACACATCCATCTTTTCGAACGTCCTTCACATTGACAAACCTGTACTTAAATTAATTGGGCCGTCCAATTTAGGAGAGGAGATTGCTGTTTAATTGAATGGCAGTTAATTATAAGTCACCCATGAACTACATGGACGGATCCAAATAGAGAAGCAATGGGTCCTATGGATTCGAACCATGTCTATTCATGTGAAAAAAGTCAAAATACAGCTAAATGTGTTTGTTTGAATAATTGTTATGTTGTTGCTGGAAAAATTATTATTATTGAAGTTGAGGCTGAAAACGGGTATATGAAATTGAAGTAATTACGTCTGGATGTGAATTTAATTTGGGAAAGGTATTAAAAATTGCAAATTTGTAAGTGGACCATCATTTTGCTTGGAATCTTCCTCAACTCGGTATTTTAAATACTTTATCAGTACTTTAATAATTAAAGTTTGATGTTTGCAAATTAATGGTGTTTACCTCGAAAATACGAGTAACAATCAAATTTAATTTGTGGTTTTAAAGATACGTGATTAGATTCAATACCAATTAATAATCAAGAAATATAAAGTAGAAATGAAAGACAAAAGTGAATCAAACTAATATAACTCAGCAACAGTGACCTCGAGCTTAGTGACCTCGAGGTGGGTTTAGAGCAATAAGAATAATCAAGCAAGAAAAGTAAAGTAAGAGCAATAGAGCTAAGGGACAATACTGATGAACAGTAGGCAAAAAGCAGAGAGTATATTCCTTTCTCAATGATTAAATAGTGTTACAAATGATTGAGATCCTCTTTATATAATAGGGGAACCCTAAATATGGTATATTTCTATTTATAGTAAGGAATATTCCTGATACAACTGTCTAACCGCCTAGTACAGGATCGTACAATCATATTCCGGAATTTGCGCCATGATCTTGGGGATGTGACAGGAATCTATCCCATTCAGTTACAAGTCCATAACGGTGCTATTCCGGGGTCGAGTATAGATGTCGTGCTCTGTCTTCGAACTTGGATCTGGTCCCTCGAGCTCGAACTCGATCTTGCTTGAGCTCGGACATTGGACGACCCCTCGAGCATATAGATCGAAGGCATTCGATCTCGACCGCATACAGATAGTCCCCACGTTTCTTAGAGTAAGACGATGAGAAACGATATGATCCTTGCTTTCCCGGAGTCTTTAACGGTGACGCCATTTCCGTGACGTAGGCGCTTGAAGTGATTGAAACGTCCCGTCGGTCCACTTCCCCAAAACAATAAACGCACGCCAGTATTGATCGGCCAATAGTGCCGCCGAACCGTCGTTGCCCTTCTATAAATATGAGGCTATTCCTTTGAGTAAAGGATTTTACTCTTTAATTACATCTTTCCTTTCTTCATCTCTTTCTCTGTTTCCACCGCCTCTTTAAGTGCCGGAAAATGCCAGGTTCTTGTAAAAATACCACATTCCGACACAGTCTGTATCCTTTAGTTTAAGATCATCGCTAAAACTTCCAAAACGGTCCCCAAAAAAGATAAGGCGTCGACTTCTTCTACCTCTCAGCCGGCCAAACTGGTGGGGCCACCGACTCTTGAAGAAATCACCCCCGGCCCTTGCGTAATTAAGAAGGATTTCAGTATAGAAAATCTCCTCGATGTCCCGGGCCGATGCGAGCATGCATCTCGATATATTAGTCTGATATCGTAGAAGAACCTCGAAGCAATGAAGAGGGACTGCGGCTGGGGCGATGAGGTCTTGGTTCAAATCTCGAGCCCCGAGGAAATCATTAATACCCACGTGGAGGGTTTTTTAAGTGTTTACACTTACCCCTTCACACTGGGTCCCCTCAATCCGGTGGTGATCGACTTTTGCAAAACATACGAAGTCACCCTCGGCCAAATTCATCCCTCCTTTTGGCGCATCGTGATCATGTTGCGCTACTTTTCCGAGAAGGCCGAGGGGTTGGAATTCACCCTCAACCGCCTGATTTGATTGTATCGGCCCCAGCTATTTCGAGGGCTTATCAAGCTGCAACATCGAACAAAGAAAGCCTTCTTTGCCAGTAACGACGAAACCAAAGATCGAGGCTGGATGAGCCGGTTCGTCAGGGTAAGGACTTCGGATGTCATCCCCAGAGATAAAATGCCGTTCCCGGAGAGATGGAACTTCAATCGTAAGTGGAGTTCTTCTTCCCAGTATTTATTCATATTCAGCTCATGTCTCGCAATGCCTTTATCCTTTCTGTAGCCACTGCCTGAATGCCTCACGCGGTCCCCGACCACGAGGATTGGGTCCAAAAATTAGCTGCCACCTCCTCCTACGATGAGCGCAAATGGCGTGAATTATCGAGGGGCAAGTGGGAGGCCAAACATCATGGTAAATTCTATTTCCAAGTTTCAGATACTTTTCATTTGCTGGTGGCGTCAACTTATTCACGTTTACTTGTGAAGGCATTGGAGATGTATTCGAAATGAGGCCACCTCTGCCCGGGGAGAAGATTGTGTCTTGGACCCCCAAATTGGAGAAAGACAACAAAAGAAAAAGGACTTCGAAGCCTGAAGATTCCCAGGATGAAGTGGTACCTGCCCGGAAGCCGAGGAGAAGGCTCATTCATGTGTACTTGGATTCAGCCACCCAATGCTTGGAGGATGAAGAGAACGACGGTGGAGAATCGAAGTTGGTACCTCGAACACGGAAACCCATCGAAGCCGTCAATGTCTCTGAACCCGACGCCTTGCCACTTGATGAAGGGACTCCGAACAGAGACTCAGAAAAAACCGTTGAGTCCCCCGAGATCGAGGTTGTTCCTCCTTCTTCAACAAATACACCGAAGGGGACAAGCACTGAGAGGGCCGAAACTAGCCAGAGCGTCCCGAGCGAGGAGCTCGGGGCCATGACAATGGGCCATTCATTTTCTCTTCCAGCTCACTCCAAAGAGATAATAAAGGATTCACGGGCTTTGCAAACACCCGATTTGAGCAAGATCCTCGAGGAAAACCCCTTTCGGGATTGTTTCACCGCGGTTGGCGACGTTGCTGACCTTAATGATGCATCCACCCTTTTCGAGGAGGCTCAACGTCTTCTTTCTCAGGTAAATGCTAACTTTCATTGCCGTAATTTCCTCTTCCCTTCCTTTCTCGTGACTGACACATCTTTACCTCGTGTATAGGCCATCACCAAGTTTAGAGCTGAGCTGAGCCAATGTGAGGCTGAGCTTAGGAGGGTTTCAGATGAGGAGAAAGCCTTGAGGCTCCTCTGTGGCCAGAAGGAGGAAGAGCTTAAGGACCTTCGAGCTGAGTTGGCCAAGGCTCGAAAAAACGAGTCCGAGCTGGATGAGCAGGTAACTGTGATTTTAACAGAGTATGGTCTCTTGGACTTACTTCGGAGGCTAATACTTCGATGTCTCAACTGCAGCATAAGTTGGAGATGATCGGGCAGCTTCGCAGTGAGGTTGACCAAGTTAAGGCTGACTTCCATAGGTGGAAAAAGAACATGGATCAGCTCGCTGCCGATAAGGAAGCTGTTACAGTCCAACTGACCTCGGCTGAAACTCAACTCCGAAGTAATAAAGCTAAGGGTCTGTCCCAAGCCTAGAAAATCGAGGAGTTAGAGGCGGAGCTTGTTAGAGCCCGGGCTGAAGCTACACAAGCTAAGGCTGAGGTTGAGAAGACAAAGGCCACAGCTAACAAGACCATTGCCGTACACTTAAAAGATGCTACGGCTGTTCAAGTGGAGCTGAGGGAGGCTTCCTACTAGGAAAAATGGCATAATGATTTGGCCAAGTGCCAAGCCCGAAGGGAGACTCTTGAAGAATTCAACGCCCGAGGGCTCGACCTTACTGAAGAGATAATCGAAGCAAAGGCGCGTGAAACCGATGCCAGGTTTCTTGTCTCTTCTGACGATGAAGATATCGTGAGCGGCTTTGAGGGCGGGGAAGGTGAGGAAGGTGTTCCCGAGGAAGAGGAGGCTCCCGAAGATAGAAATGCCGAGGGTGCATTTCCCGAGGAAGCTGCTTCCGGGGACGTAACCCCAAAATAGACTAGGTTTTCTTTTTTCTTTTTTTGTGTAAAGGCCCCTCGTGGGTGTTGTAAATATACTTTCGTAAAACATCCTTTGTGAATATAAAGAACCTTTCTTCTCTATCCTCAGCTCGTGTTGAGTTTCATTTTGCTCTTATTTGTGGAATATTTCGATGATATAACTCAATGATCAGTTCGAGTACTGTTTTGGACCCAAAACATAATAAACCCTTAAGTTTTTATTGATTAACATAATAATCCTCGAGCTAAGTTTAATGCGAGCTCGGGATATCGAGACTCTTGAGTCCGAGTTAAGTGAGAACAAGGTCTCGAACTATATGTTTTGGCCCTTAAGCCTTTCAACGTTGGCCCTTAGGCTCTTATATATCAGCCCTTAGGCTCTTTAAGTTGGCCCTTAGGCTCTTTTAGATCGGCCCTTAGGCTCTTTAAATTAGGCCAATTCGGCCTCTAGGATGGCTATATAATTTTTCCTCTTTTCGGAAAAAAGACACAGTGAAAATTTTGTTATGCCGTAGCATGTGTTTTCCGTACCCATTGGGTTTTTCGAAGGTTCGATGAATCAGAACCTTATTAATAGTTTGATTGTGTAAACATAATCGAATACCCCTTGAGATTTTTTCGAAGGCTGATATTATCGAAGCCTTTAAATTATTCGAGGGCTGAATTTATCGAAGCCCTTTTGCTTTTGCCGAGGGTAGCCTAATTTAACCGATTTTTTCAAAAGTGTTTGAAGGCCTTTAATTTATAGCGGAAGTCGGACGTCTCTGAGCCGCATTGTTTCGGCTGTATCTATATGACCGTAGTATTTAGTATGGCCGTAGCCTTTAATATTGCCATAGCCCTTAATTTGGCCGTAGCCTTCGGGTGTGTCTCTTGGACTTGTTTCCCGATAACTTTTCGAACTTGTTCGAAAAGTTAGTCCCCGAGCATATTGGCCTTGGCCTTTGTTTCAAGGGGAGGCCTCTTTGAGGTCTTATGAGTCCGAGTTTTCGATGGCTTGGGCGAGTTGACTATCGATGACAGTCCCCGAGTATTTCGGGGTTACATTCGTGCTTTGGCCCTTGAGCCGTTTCCCGTAGGATTATAAGTGTAGAGCTCGTATAATAGTAGACTTCTTTGAGACACAAAGTGTTTTTTGATATAAATAGGAAGCTTCTTCAAATAATTGATACATGCGTACATGTTGCCGTTGAGGCTCGACTATTCTATATGGACACGATTCATCTGACCGTTTGGCCTATTACAAAGTTTTCCTATCGAGGTCCTCTTAGGCGTGAAGTATTTTCCTCGAAAGTATGACCTCCGAGGGTGATGCCCCCCAGTATTCGAGGTTGATTGAAAAGAAGCCTTGGATACTGTTGAGTCCTCCTTAGGTAGCATATAGTTGTTGCCTCGTTAACAACCTTGCCGGTAAAACCCTTTTGGGACAAAATCTGATCTAAGGAAAAAAGAGTGCAATGCATTCTTTAAAACCTAAGGCCTTCGTTTAGAAAGGGTGTCTTCGATAGCTTCGATCGAGGATCTGCAATGAGTTAGTTTTAAACTCAAATAGACAAAAGGATAAAGCCATACCCTAGCAGTAGTATTGTTTGAGTAATGATACGTTCCAATTGTTTGGTAATTGTTCACCTTCCATTGTGCCAAGTTTGTAGGATCCTTTGCCGACAACTCCGAGGACTCGGTACGGTCCTTCCCAATTCGGGCCTAGCTTCCCCTCATATGGGTCTCGAGTATTGAGGGTAACGTTCCGTAGAACCAAGTCCCCGATTCCGAAGGGTCGGAGGTTGGTCCTTCTATTGTAGTATCTTTCGATCCTTTGTTTTTGCACGGCCATTCGAACAAGTGCTTCTTCTCATTTTTCATCTAGTAGCTCGAGGCTAGCATTCATGGCTTCGTGATTTGATTCTTCCGATGCATGTCGAAACCTGGAGCTGGGCTCTCCGACTTCGACAGGGATGAGGGCCTCGGAGCCATAAACTAAAGAGAACGGAGTAGCCCCCGTGCTAGACTTTGATGTTGCTCGATATGCCCATAGGACCTCGGGTAGAACTTCTCTCCATTTTCCCTTCGCATCGTCCAACCTCTTCTTTAGGTTTTGAATTATGGTTTTGTTTGTGGATTCGGCCTGTCCATTTCTAGTTGGATGGTATGGTGTCGATAAAATCCTCTTTATTTTATGTTCCTCGAGGAACTCTGTCACCTTGCTGTTGATGAATTATTTTCCATTATCACATACAATCTCGGCAGGTATCCCGAACCGGCATATGATATGGTCCCAGATAAAGTCGATAACTTCTTTTTCTCGGACCTTTCCAAAAGCCTGAACTTCCACCCACTTAGAAAAATAATCAGTCATAAACAAAATAAACTTAGCTTTACCTAGGGCCATTGGTAGGGGGCCGACTATATCTATTCCCCATTTCATGAAAGGCCACGGGGATAGGACCGAATGGAGTTGTTCTCCGGGCTGATGGATCATCGGTGCAAATCATTGACACTTATCACATTTTTTGACAAATTCCATGGTATCTTTTTCCATGCTGTCCCAGTAGTAACCTGCTCTGATGATTTTGCGAACCAAAGACTCGGCATCGGAGTGATTCCCACAGGTGCCTTCGTGGATCTCTCAAAGAACATAATTGGTGTCCCCCGACCCCAAACATAACGCCAATGGCCCATCGAACGTTCTTCTGTATAATGTTCCATTTTTATCTAATAAACCTAGCAGCTTTGGTTCGTAGGACCCTCGATTCTTTATGGTCTGATAAGAGTTTTCCATTCTTCATATAGTCGATATACTTATTCCTCCATTCCCAGGTTAAACTTGTTGAATTTATCTCGGCATGACCTTCTTCAACCACAGACCTTGATAATTGGAGACAGTCCACGGGACGATGTCATCTTCTTCGATCGAGGATCCCAGATTAGCAAGTGCATCGGCCTCGCTATTTTGTTCTCGAGGCACATGATCCAGAGTCCACTCCTTGAAGCGGTGCAAATTTACCTGTAGCTTATCCAAGTACCGCTGCATTCTATCCTCTCGAACCTCGAAACTTTTATTTACCTAGTTTACCACCAATAGAGAATCGCACTTGGCCTCGATGACCTCTGCTCCCAAGTTTTTAGCTAGCTCGAGACCTGCAATCATGGCCTGATACTCGGCCTCATTGTTAGTTGATAACTGTGATTTTAACACGTTTTATGCCCATACTTGCCTATGCTTTATGTATGAATTGTCATAAAATAGACCCAGAATGCTTACAAAGTGCGCTTGATTGCAGGTTTGAGCGACAAGATGACAAAAGTCAAAAATCAGCTCGAAACGGAGTGAAACCTGCTCAAGAGTCAAAAATCATTGAAGTGGGGACAAGAGGACCTAGCGCGGACCGCACTGATTTGCTGCGCGGCCGCGCTAGGAGATTCAGAGAGCATCCATTTCAGGGGTTTCCATGCGCGGTCAGCGCTCCTTTCTACGCGGTCAGCGCTGGTGTCCACGCGGTCGCGCTTCATTGTTGTGCGGTCCGCGCCTATTAGCCTGCGCGGCCGCGCTACCTCTTTGTGCGGTCCGCGTCCCCATCTTCATAAGTGAGTGATCGAAGGCCAAGACCCCTACGCGGCCACACTGCATTTCTGCGCGGTCCGCGCCAGCCCCGCAGGGGTATTTTTGTCCAGTTTTTCTAGCCTAGTATAAATAGAATATTTTATTATTTCTAGGTTAAGTTTTAGATATCAGATAGCAGCAGCACTCGTGAGACTCAAGTTTTAGCCTATTTTGGGCATTTTCATCTTGTTTTATCGTGGATTCTTGTAGATTAACATTCTAGTTAATTAATATGTTGATTTTATCTACTACTTCTTCAATTTCTGTTGCTATTATGTCTAGCTAAACCCATTAGCTAGGGTTGTGGCTCAACCCTAGTGTGGGCAATTAATGGGTGTGATTGTTTAATGCTTGAATGATGTTGGGTGTTTGCTATTTGGGTTAATTTTATGATTTAACTAGGATTTGGTGGTTGCAAACACTAAGTCTAGCTTAGTGGGTCTTGACTCTTCTTGAGAAAGAGTGTCCATGACTCCAAAATTAACCCAACAAGGAATTGGGATGGACCCATGAGAATGGTAGTCCCAATTAACGGGTTAAACCTCGAGAGAGTAATTACCCAACTTGAACCCTAAGTTGCTTGGCTTGCTAGCCTACCCAATTGGTCTCAAGAGAGTCAATTGGGCAAAATTATTCTTTCTATCGAGAGGTGTGAGAGTGAGTGCCATCGTGCAACGGTTATAGCATAAGCCCCATAATCATCATTCTTGTATTAGGAATCTCTACCCGTTAGTTGACCACCTAGGTAAATGCCACGACCCTAGTGCCTTTCTCTATCTTGCATACAACCTAGAATTAATATCTTAGCATAATTTAGTTATAATTACTAGTTGTTAAATTGTAGTTGATAATCATAAAAACCCAAAAATGATAGAAGATCAATTAGAAGCAAACACGCATTTCTAGGCCAAGCAAATATCCAACTCCTTTTCTAGCTCCCTGTGGAAATTGACCCCGATACCACTATTGGGTAAAAGTATTAGCGCCCACTCTTCCTAAGGTTGAGTCCGCTGCGCGATTCATTAGTCAATCTAGAAGTTTTAATAGATTGTCTAATGGTATCACCCGTGGGTGGCTTCAAGATAATGCCATGCCCGGACCCCTTCACATTCGAGGCACCGTCTGTGAAAAGGGTCCATACCCCCGATGATGTACCCGAACTTAGCAGGAGTTCCTTTTCCACTTCGGGTATGAGGGTCAGCGTGAAATCGGCCACGAAGTCAGCTAAGATCTGAGACTTGATAGCCGTTCGGTGTTGATATTCGATATCGTACCCGCTAAGTTCGACGGCCCATTTCGCCAACCGACCCGATAGCTCGGGCTTATGAAAAATATTTCGAAGGGGGTAAGTGGTTAATACACATATAGGATGACATTCAAAATATGGTTTTAGCTTTCGAGATGCGTTTATTAATGCAAGTGCTAATTTTTCTAAGTGAGGGTACCTTGTTTCAGCATCTCCTAGAGTTCGGCTCACGTAATAAACAAGAAATTGCGTTCCTTGCTCTTCTCGAACTAGTACACCACTTACGGCTATCTCTGACACAGCCAAATATAGGTAAAGCTTTTCGTTTACCTTCGGGGTATGAAGCAAAGGCGGGCTCAATAGGTATCGCTTTAGTTCTTCTAGAGCTCGCTCGTATTCCGGGGTCCATGCAAAATCCTTTTTCTTTTTAAGCAAGGAAAAGAAACGGTGACTTCGATCTGACGACCTCAAAACGAACCGACCCAAAGCAGCTATTCGTCCTATTAGCCTTTGCACGGCTTTCACGCTATCCACGACCTTGATATCTTCGATGGCCTTGATCTTATCGGGGGTAATCTCGATACCCCGATTTGACACCATGAAACTGAGGAACTTACCCGAACCGACTCCGAAGGCACACTTCTCCGGGTTAAGCTTCATGTTCTATTTCCTCAATATTACGAATGTTTCCTGCAAATGAGCTAAATGGTCCTCTGCGCGCAGGGACTTAACCAACATATCATCAATATAAACTTCCATTGTTTTACCTATTTTTTCTTCGAACATTTTGTTGACTAGGCGTTGGTATGTAGCTCTTGCATTTTTTAGCCCGAAAGGCATTACGTTGTAACAATAAGTGCCAAACATAGTAATAAATGAAGTCTTTTCCTGGTCCTCCGGTTTCATCTGAATTTGATTGTACCCGGAGTAGGCGTCGAGAAAAGTTAGCTAACCATTCAGGATACTTTACCTCTCGAATGGATCCTATTTTAAGAAGTTTGGTTACCTCGTCTTTTATGAAGGCACGTTTTACCTCGGACTGTGGCCTCCTCTTTTGCTTCACCGGTTTGAACCTAGGATCGGTGCTCAGCCGATGCGTGGTGATTTCCAGTGGAATCCCTATCATATCTAAATGGGACCAAGCAAAGCAATCCATATTATCAATAAGAAATTGAATGAGTTTTTCCCTGAGTTCGGGGGTCAATCCTGTTCCCACGTATACCTTTCTCTCGGGCAAGTACTCGATAAGTATGACCTGCTCCACTTCCTCGACTGTTGACTTGGTTGCATCGGATTCTTTGGGAGCGACGAAGTTTCGAGGAGTAAGGAAGTCCTCTTCCTCGTTTTCGATTACCTATTTCTCCGACTCCATCGAGGCTGGGGGCTGTGATTGCTATTTAGCCGCTTGCTTACCTTTGGTGCTCGATTTCTCCGAGGTCAAAGGCTCTGGTATCGGCACCACTTCCTCGATTGAAAACATCTCTTTTGCAGCATGTTGCTCTCCGTAGACCGTTTTCACTCCTTCCTCTGTTGGGAACTTCATCATCTGGTGAAGAGTTGAAGGTACTGCCCTCATGTTGTGTATCCATGGTCTCCCGAGGAGTGCATTACACCTCATGTCGCCTTCGATGACATGGAATTTAGTGTCTTGCACGGTCCTGGCTACGTTTACTGGCAAGATAATCTCTCCCTTTATTGTTTCGCTTGCCATGTTGAAGCCATTTAGGACTCAGGATGCAGGTACAATCTGATCTTGTAGGCCGAGTTGTTCCACGACCCTCGATCTGATTATGTTTGCCGAGCTACCTGGATCCACTAAAACACGTTTAACTTGAATTTTATTTAAACGGATAGAGATTACCAGGGCGTCGTTGTGAGGCTGTGATATGCCTTCTGCTTCTTCGTCACAGAATGATTAGGCGTCCTCGGGCACATAGCTCTGAGTCCGTTTTTCTTTGGTAATTGATACCTTGGCGCGTATGAAGATAGGTCGTTGAGGGACATCGACTACGCCAATGATCATGTGGATTACATGTTGTGGTTCCTCTTGCTCATTTTTTCTTGCATCTCTCTCCCTAAAGTGATTCTTAGCCCGATCACTTAGGAATTCTCGAAGGTGGCCCTTGTTGAACAACCGAGCCACTTTCCCTTAGCTGCCTGCAATCTTCTATTCTATGACCATGCGTGCCATGATACTTGCACATTAAGTTCGGGTTTCTCTGAGAAGGATGGGTCTGTATAGGTCTGGGCCACTTGGTGTCTTTGATTCTCCCAATAGGTGAGACAATCCCTGACGCATCTATGTTGAAGTTGTACTCTGATAATCGAGGGGCCTTGACGGGGTCGGTATGCTTATCGAACTCGCTCTTACTCATGAGTCCCCGAGAACTTTAACCTCGATTATTCCTCTGATCGTTTCGAGGGGCATTACGATCTGGACCATTGTTCCTTCGATCGACATACGGTTGATATCGTTCCCTGTTCGTTCTTGATTCCCTGTTCGAATCCCTCTAGGGCTTGACCGCGAACCTGTTAGGATGAACTGAACCCGATGGGGCTCCCAACTAGTCGTCCTCGACCCTGATTTTTGATTGATATCGATTGGGAACATCTGACCACGTCACAGGTGGATACTCGACCAAGTTCTATTTTAACTGTCGAGATGCAATCGAGCTCTTTTCATTCAAACCCTGCATAAAAGCTTGTACTGCCCAGTCATCAGAGGCCGGTGGTAATTCCATTCTTTCCATCTGAAACCTGGACACGAACTCCCTCAACCTCTCGTCATTCCTTTGTTTTATCTTGAAGACGTTCGGTTTTCTCGTGGCCACCTTTATGGCCCCGGTGTGTGCTTTTACGAAGGCATCTGCTAGCATAGCAAATGAATCAATAGAGTTAGGAGCTAAGTTATGATACAAAATCATGGCTCCTTTCTACAATGTTTCTCCAAACTTTTTCAATAGGACTGACTCGATCTCATCATCATTCAAATCATTTCCTTTGATTCCACAAGTGTATGAAGTAATATGCTCATTGGGGTCGGTTGTTCCGTTATATTTGGGTATATCGGGCATGCAAAACTTTTAGGGAATGGACATCGGGGCCGCACTTTGAGGGAATGGTTTTTGTATGAATTTTTTGGCATCTAATCCTTTCAAACCTGGAGGTGCCCCCGGTATCTTGTCTACACGGGAGTTATAGGTCTCTACCTTTTTGTCGTTGTCTTCAATTTTCTTTTCCCCGTATTCGATCCTCTTAGTGAGCTCTTCGAGCATCTTCATAATTGTGGGGTCAGTCCCCGAGCCGCTTTCATCTGGTCTTACTAGCACCAGTTCAGTACGTCGAGAGCTTACTGGTTCGGCAGTATTTGGAGTTTTTTTCTGACTCTGAAGTTGAGCGATGGCGATTTGCTGAGCCTGCAGCATCTCGGATATCACTTGGAGGTTGACTCCCCCATCTCCTATTCCTGGTGTTCCTTGGTCCCCTGGTTGGGCTTCCCTGCGTATGCTCCCTTCGGGGTCTGCGCCTAAGTTGGAGTTTATAGAACTGTGTGAACTAACGTCAACTGGTTCCATGTTTGGCGCTTCCCCAGGGTTTATCGGTGGTACACCGACCCCTACATTGTTGTTTTCACCAAGACCTTTGTTGTCATGAACAGGTGCATTTTGTGAGCTAGACATGTTTCAGCCTGAGAATCAAAGAATTATTGACAAGGAAAAGTGTAAAATAACGTGTGTAATGAGAATTAGTAAAAAAACAATCACTATTATCTTTAGCCTCACGGTGGATGACAAACTGTTTACCTCAAAAATACGAGTAACAATTAAATTTGATTTATGGTTTTAAAGATACGTGATTAGATTCAATACCAATTAATAATCAAGAAATATAAAGTTAAAATGATAGAATAAGTGAATCAAACCAATATAACTTAGCAGCAGTGACCTCGAGCTTAGTGACCTCGAGGTGGGTTTAGAGCAATAAGAATAATCAAGCAAGAAAAGTAAAGTAAGAGCAGTAGAGATAAAGGACAATTCTGATGAACAATAGGCAAAAAACAGAGAGTATATTTCTTTCTCAATGATTAGATAGTGTTACAAATGATTTGGGATCCTCTTTATATAATAGGGGAACCCTAAATATGGTATATTTCTATTTACAGTAAGGAATATTCCTGATACAGCAGTCTGACCGCCTAGTAAGGGATCGTACAATCATATTCCGGGATTTGCGCCATGATCTTGGGAACGTGGCACAAATATAGCCCATTCTGTTACAAGTCCATAACGGTACTATTCCCTCTGTGTTCGAACTCAGATCTAGTCCCTCGAGCTCGAACTCAATCTTTCTTGAGCTCGGACTTAGGACGACCCCTCGGGCATATAGATCGAAGGCATACAATCTCGACCGTATACAAATGGCTAAAACAATATTAATGTATCAAAATTCAGTATCTAAAATAAAACTGAAATAATAGTATTTGGGCTACTAATTCTGAATTCTAAACCTACATTTTGAATGAGAGGAAGACTGCAAACTTCGTAAAGTCCACCTGGTGGCCCGAATGAAGGTGACAGAAGAAAGCATGTCCAATTCTTGGATCTCATATCCCTAAAAGCAAAGTGACATGTACGTTTTAGTCTCTTTGTTTTGATAATGTGGTTGTTTCAAAGTTAAAATACTTTGTAACCACACACACTCTTTTAAAGCTGGATTCTATCTGTATACGGTCAAAATCAAAGGTCTCCGATTTATAGGCTCGAAGGTCCATCCTGGGCCCAAGTCCGGGCAAGGTCGAGTTCAAGCCCGGTGGACCAGATTCAAGCTCGAAGACATAGTGCAATGCTCGAGAGATAGGAGTACGAGGAGTACCGGGGTTGAGTATGCTTGACCCCGAAATAATACCGTTATGGATTTACAACAGAATGAGCTAGATTCCTGCCACGTCCCCAAAATCATGGCGCAAATCCCGGAATAGGATCGTACAATTCCGTACTAGGCGGTTAGACAGTTGTACCAAGAATATTCCTTACTGTAAATAGAAATATACCCTACTTAGGATTCCCCTATTATATAAAGGGGACCCCAATAATCTGTAAACATTATCTAATCATTGAGAAAAGAATATACTCTTTACTTTTTGCCTACTGTTAATCAGAATTGTCCTATAGCTCTACTGCTCTTACTTTTCTTGCTTAATTATTCTTATTGTTCTAAACCCACCTCGAGGTCACTAAGCTCGAGGTCATTGCTGCTGAGTTATATTGGTTTGATTCACTTATCTCTTTCATTTCTACTTCATATTTCTTGAGTATTAATTGGTATTGAATCTAATCATGTATCTTTAAAACCACAAATCAAATTTAATTGTTACTTGTATTTTCGAGGTAAACAGTTTGGCGCCCACCGTGGGGCTAAAGATAATAGTGATTGTTTCTTTACTGATTCTTATTACACACGTTATTTTTACAGTTTTTCTTGTCAAGAATTTTTTATTCTCAAGCTGAAACATGTCTAGCTCACAAAATTCACCTGTTCATGACAACGAAGGTCTTGGTGAAAACAACAATGTAGGGATCGGTGTAGCACCGGTAAACCCTGGGGAAGTACCAAACATGGAACCAGTTGATGTTAGTTCTCATATTGCTCTAAACACCAACTTAGGCACAGGCCCCGAAGGGAGTGTACACAGGGAAGCCAACCAGGGGACCAAGGAACACCAGGAATAGGAGATGGGGGAGTCAGCCTCCAAGTGATATTCGTGATACTGCAGGCTCAGCAAATCGCCATTGCTCAACTTCAGAGTCAAAATAAAATTCCAAATTTTGCCGAACCAGTAAACTCTCGACGTACAGAACCGGTGCTGGAAAGACCAGATGAAAGCGGTTCGGGGACTGACCCCACGATTATGAAGATGCTCAAAGAGCTCACTAAGAGGATCAAGTCCGAAGAAAAGAAAATTAAAGACAATGATAAGAAGGTGGAGACTTATAACTCCTGTGTAGACCAAATACCGGGGACACCTCCAATTTTGAAAGGTTTAGACGCCAAAAAGTTCATACAGAAACCATTCCCCCAAAGTATTCCTAAAAAGTTTCGCATGCCCAATATACCCAAATATAACGGGACAACCTACCCTAACAAGCATATTACTTCATACACTTGTGGAATCAAAGGAAATGATTTGAATGACAATGAGATCGAGTCAGTCTTGTTGAAAAAGTTTGGAGAAACGTTGTCGAAAGGAGCCATGATTTGGTATCACAACTTAGCTCCTAACTCTATTGATTTGTTTGCTATGTTGGCAGATGCCTTCGTGAAAGCACACGCCGGGGCCATAAAGGTGGCCACGAGAAAATCGGACATCTTCAAGATAAGACAAAGGAATGATGAGATGTTGAGGGTGTTCGTGTCCAGGTTTCAGATGGAATGAATGGAGTTACCACCGGTCTCGGATGACTGGGCAGTTCAAGCTTTTATGCAGGGTTTAAATGAAAAGAGCTCGATTGTGTCTCTACAGTTAAAGCAGAACTTGATCGAGTATCTAGCTGTGACATGGTCAGATGTGCACAACTAATATCAATCAAAAATCAAGGTCGAAGACGATCAGTTGGGAGCCCCCCAGGTTCTGTTCATCCTAACAGGTTCGTGGTAAAGCCTAGAGGGACACGAATAGGGAATCGAGATCGAACAAGGAACAATATCAACTATATGTCGATCGAAGGAACAACGGTCCAGGTCATACCGCCCCTCGGAACGATCGGAGGAATGATCGAGGCCAAAGTTCTCGGGGATTCATGAGTAAGAGCGGGTTCGATAAGCATACCGACCCCGCCGAGGCCCCTCGATTAACCGAAATTTCAACATAGATGTGTCAGGGATTGTCTCAGCTATTGGGAGAATCAAAGACACCAAGTGGCCCAGGCCGATACAAACCGATCCTTCTCAGAGAAACCCGAACTTGATGTGCAAGTATCATGGCACGCATGGTCATAGAACAGAAGATTGCAGGCAGCTAAGGGAAGAAGTGGCTCGATTGTTCAATGAGGGCCAACTTCGAGAATTCCTAAGTGATCGGGCTAAGAATCACTTTAGGGAAAAAGATGCAAGGAAAAATGAGCAAGAGGAACCACAACATGTAATCCACATGATCATTGGCGGAATCGATGTCCCTCAACGACCCATGTTCAAACTCACCAAGGTATCAATCACCAAAGAAAAATGGACTCGGAGCTATATGCCCGAGGACGCCTTATCATTCTGTGACGAGGAAGTAGAAAGCATATCAAAGCCTCACAACGACGCCTTGGTAATCTCTATCCTTTTAAATAAAATTCAAGTTAAACGTGTTTTAGTGGATCCACGTAGCTCAACAACCATAATCAGATCGAGGGTTATGGAACAACTCGGCCTATAAGATCAGATTGTACCTGCATCCTGGTTCCTAAATGGCTTCAACATGGCAATCGAAACAACAAAGGGAGAGATTATCTTGCCAGTAAACGTAGCCGAGACCGTGCAAGACACTAAAATCCATGTCATCGAAGGTGACATGAGGTATAATGCACTCCTCGGGAGACCATGGATACACAACATGAGGGCAGTGCCTTCAAATCTTCAGCAGATGATGAAGTTCCCATTAGATGAAGGAGTGAAAATGGTCTACGAAGAGCAACATGCTGTAAAAGAGATGTTTGCAATCGAGAAAGTGGTGCCGATACCAGAGCCTTTGACCTCGGAGAAATCGAGCACCAATGTTAAGCAGTCGGCTAAATAGTAATCACAGCCCCCGGCCTCGATGGAGTCGGAGCAACAGGTAATCGAAGACAAAGAAGAAGACTTCCTTACTCCTCGAACCTTCGTCGCTCCCGATAAATCCGATGCAAACAAGTCAAATATTGAGGAACTGGAGCACGTCATACTTATTGAATACTTGGCCAAGAGAAAGGTATACCTGGGAACGGGATTGACCCTCGAACTCAGGAAAAAAGTCATTCAATTTCTTATTGATAATATGGATTGCTTTGCCTGGTCCCATTTAGATATGACAGGGATTCCACCGGAAAGCACCACACATCGGCTAAGCACCGACCCCAGGTTCAAACCTGTCAAGCAAAAAAGGAGGCCTCAGTCCGAGGTAAAGCATGCTTTCATAAAGGACGAGGTAACCAAGTTTCTTAAAATAGGATCCATTCGGGAGGTAAAGTACCCCGAATGGCTAGCCAACTTAGTTGTAGTTCCTAAAAAAGGAAACAAAATTAGAATGTGTGTAGACTATAAGGACTTGAATAAGGCATGTCCGAAAGATTCTTTCCCATTGCCAAACATCGATCGTATGATCGATGCCACGGATGGCCACGAGACCCTAAATTTTCTCGATGCCTACTCCGGGTACAATCAAATTCGGATGAACCCGGAGGACCAGGAAGACTTCATTTATTACTAAATTTGGAACTTATTGTTACAACGTAATGCCCTTCGGGCTTAAAAATGCAGGAGCTACATACCAACGCCTAGTTAACAAAATGTTCGAAGAACAAATAGGTAAAACAGTGGAAGTTTATATTGATGATATGTTGGTTAAGTTCCTGCGCGCAGAGGACCATTTAGCTCATTTGCAGGAAACATTCGAAATCTTAAGGAAATACAACATGAAGCTTAACCAGGAGAAGTGTGCCTTCAGAGTCGGGTCGGGTAAGTTCCTCGGCTTTATGGTGTTGAATCAGGGTATTGAGATCAACCCCGATAAGATCAAGGCCATCGAGGATATCACAATAGTGGATAGCGTGAAGGTCGTGCAAAGGCTAACAGGGCGAATAACTGCTTTGGGTCGGTTTATTTCGAGGTCATCCGATCGAAGTCACCATTTCTTCTCCTTGCTCAAAAAGAAAAAGGATTTTGCATGGACCCCGGAATGCCAACGAGCCCTGGAGGAACTAAAGCGATACTTATCGAGCCCGCCTTTGCTTCATACCCCGAAGGCAGACAAAAAACTTTACCTATATTTGGCTGTGTCAGAGATAACGGTAAGTGGGGTACTAGTTCGAGAAGAGCAAGGTACGCAATTTCCTGTTTATTATGTAAGACGAACTCTAGGGGATGCTGAAACAAGGTACCCTCACTTAGAAAAATTAGCACTTGCATTAATAAGCGCATCTCGAAAACTAAAACCATATTTTCAATGTCATCCTATATGTGTATTAACCACTTACCCGCTTCGAAATGTTTTGCATAAGCCCGAGCTATCAGGTCGATTGGCCAAATGGGCCATCGAACTTGGCGGGTACGATATCGAATATCAACCCCGAACGGCCATCAAGTCTCAGATCCTAGCCGACACCGACCCTCATACCCGAAGTGGAGAAAGAACTCCTGCTAAGTTCAGGTACATCATCGGGGGTGTGGTCCCTTTTCACAGATGGTGCCTCGAATGTGAAGGGGTCTGGGCTGCGCATAGTCTTGAAGCCACCCACGGGTGATACCATTAGACAATCTATTAAAACTTCTAGATTAACTAACAATGAGGCCGAGTATGAGGCCATGATTGCAGGTCTCGAGCTAGCTAAAACCTTGTAAGCAGAAGTCATCGAAGCTAAGTGCGATTCTTTATTGGTGGTAAATCAAGTAAACAAAAGCTTCGAAGTTCGAGAGGATAGAATGCAATGGTACTTGGATAAACTACAGGTAACTTTGCACCGCTTCAAGGAGTGGACGCTGGATCACGTGCCTCGGGAACAAAATAGTAAGGTCGATGCACTTGCTAATCTGGGATCCTCGGTCGAAGAAGACGACATCGTCCCGGGGACTATTGTTCAGTTATCGAAGTCTGTGATTGAAGAGGGTCATGCCGAGATAAATTCAACAAGTTTGACGTGGGACTGGAGGATTAAGTATATCGACTATTTGAAGAGTGGAAAACTCCCATTGGACCATAAAGAATCAAGGGCCCTACGAACCAAAGATGCTAGGTTTGCATTAGATAAAGATGGAACATTATACAGAAGAACATTCGATGGGCCATTGGCGGTATGTTTGGGGCCGTGGGACAACGATTATGTTCTTCGAGAAATCCACGAAGGCACTTGAGGGAATCATTCTGACGTCGAGTCTTTGGTTCGCAAAATCATCAGAGCAGGTTACTACTGGGATAACATGGAAAAAGATACTAAAGAATTTGTCAAAAAATGTGATAAGTGCCAACGATTTGCACCAATGATCCATCAGCCCGGGGAACAACTCCATTCGGTCTTATCCCCATGGCCTTTCATGAAATGGGGAATGGATATAGTCGGTCCCCTACCAACGGCCCCAGGTAAAGCTAAGTTTATTTTGTTTATGACTGATTATTTTTCTAAGTGGGTGGAAGCAAAGGTTTCGAGAAGGTCTGAGAAAAAGAAGTTATCGACTTTATCTGGGACCACATCAGATGCCGGTTCGGGATACCTGTCGAGATTGTATGTGACAATGGAAAACAATTCATCGGCAGCAAGGTGACGGAGTTCCTCGAGGCACATAAAATAAAGAGGATTTTATCGACACCATACCATCCAACTGGAAATGGACAGGTCGAATCCACAAACAAAACCATAATTCAAAAACTAAAGAAGAGGTTGGACGATGCGAAAGGAAAATGGAGAGAAGTTCTACCCGAGGTCCTTTGGGCATATCGAACAACATCGAAGTCCAGCACGGGGGTTACCTCGTTCTCTTTAGTATATGGCTCTGAGGCCCTCATCCCTATCAAAGTCGGAGAACCCAGCGCCAGGTTTCGACATGCATCGGAAGAGTCAAATCATGAAGCCATAAATGCTAGCCTCGAGCTACTAGAAGAAAAATGAGAAACAACACTTGTTAGAATGGCTGCGCAAAAGCAAAGGATCAAAAGATACTACAATAGAAGAACCAATCTCCGACACTTCGGAATCGGGGACTTAGTTCTACGGAAAGTTACACTTAATACTCGGGACCCGAATGAAGGGAAGCTAGGCCCGAATTTGGAAGGACCGTACAGAGTCCTCGGGGTTGTCGGCAAGGGATCTTACAAACTTAGGACGATAGAAGGCGAACAACTACCAAATAATTGGAACGTATCATTACTCAAACGATACTACTGCTAAGGTATGGCTTTACCCTTTTTATCCATTTGAGTTTAAAACTAACTCATTGCAGATCATCGATCAAAGCTATCGAAGACACCCTTTCTGCACGAAGGCCTTAGGTTTTAAAGCATGCGTTGCACTCTTTTTCCCTTAGATTGGATTTTGTCCCAAATGGGTTTTACCGGCAAGGTTTTTTACGAGGCAACAACTATATGCTACCTAAGGAGAACTCAACAGTATCCAAGGCTTCTGTTCAATCAACCTCGAATGCGGTCGCAAATCAAGTATGCGGACTGTATTTCTGTCGCAAAGTGAGTCAGTGTGTTAGTCAAATTTGAAGTGAAATGCGGTCCATTATGCGATCGCATAACTGATATGCGGACCGCATAGTTGTCGCATAATCGTCTTGAGATTTTGTAAAGGGCAGTTATGCTGTGCATTATGCGACCGCAGAACGGGTATGCGGACCGCATTTCTGCCGCAAACCTAAACAGAATGTTCAGAGTTTTGGAGCACTTTTGCGGTCCATTCTGCGGACCGCATTTCCACTGTGCGATCGCAAAGTGCGACCGCAAACCTGACTCGGGCTCCTATTTTTCTAAATTTTAAACCCGACCCCTTCTTCAATAAAACACCTCAACCCCTCATTTTAACAAATTTTTCTGAACAAAATAGAGAGAGGGAACAGAGAGTTCTTGAGAGAGAGTCCCACCTTCATTAATTTGATTCTTCAAAGTCACCCGGGCCGGGGAAATTTTAAGTAATTGTCTTCATCTTCGTTCTTGCAGGTAAAAATCCCCAACCCTTTTTCATTTGTTTTTAATTTTAAATGAAAAAGGGGATTCTCATGCATTGATTCTTGAAAATGGAAGTTGAAATACACATGCATGTGTTTTAAAACCTAAAATCTAGTAAGAGGAATTGTGTAGGAGTAAAGGTTTGCAAAAGAGGGGTTGACAACCTAAATGAGTTCGGGTAGTAATTGTGAACTTCCATTCTATGATTTATGTGTTAACTTGTGAACTAGATTGTTGATACTAGGCTATTGGTGAGCCGAAGTAGAAGTAAAAGGGGAAATTCGATTTCAGGTGTGTATGGCTAACTTTAACCTTTGTAAAGTCACCTTGTTTGGTGTGTGAGTATTTGGTATGTGTTACCTATGTGGACTAATTGTGAATTCTTGTGATTAATATGCTTTGAACGTTGTTGGTTAAGTCTCCCGATATAATGGTGTAAGTAAATGGCAACAAACCAAGTGTGTGTGTGTGAATGTGTTTATGTGGTAAGAGTTGTGTCACAAATGATGGAAAGAGATCGTAATTGATGCGATTGAAACAACTGTGGTAATATCATATGTGACTTGTCGTAGGCAATTATCGTTGTGACTTAAATTGTATATGGACTGTTGTATATGATGGAAATGGTATTGAGGTTAATGAAAACTCATTGTGAAATTGTTATTGTTGTTGTGAAATAATATTCTGGATGGCCTGAAGCCATGTGATTGAACTGTGAACTATTGTTGTTGTGTGAAATGTGATTGTCCGGTGGGATCGGGTTGCGCACCGCAACATGAAGTTATAAGGTGTGGGTTGTGGTGATAAGGGTGGCCGAGGTAATAAGGGTGGCCGAGGTAATAAGGGTGGAAAAGTGATCGAAATCACTATTGAAATGAAAATATGAGAAAGTTGTGAAATCATTGATGTGATAATGTTGAAAGGGGAAAAGGAGAGATTGTGAAACTTGTTGGCTTTGGTCGTTCCTTTCATGTGCATTTGATCGTTGATTCTATTACTGTTCGTTACTTGTGTATTGTTTGATTTTACTTGGGGTAAAGTTTGTTCATACATACCAGTACAATTCAAGTGTACTGACGTCCCTTTTGCCGGGGGCGCTACATTCGTGTTATGATTGTAGGTGGATCTATAGCAGGTACTCCAATTCACCGACAGTAGCACTCCTTCACTTCCCGTCAGCCGTATTGGTGAGCCCCTTTCCTTTCGGGGCCCTGCGTGGCTCATGCCGCTTTTCTTCCCGGAGTCTTATTTTGGTATTTGTGTAAGGTATAGCCGGAGCCTTGTTACCGGCAAGTATTGTATCACTCTTTTGTATCCTTAGAGGCTCCGTAGACAGGGAATGTGGGTTGTGAACTTATGTAAATATGTACTTTGTATGTTGGGCGATGTATCTTGTGAACCACGCTAAGTAACCATGTATGTTATGGATATTTCGTAAAAAGGTGTTTAAATCATAAATTCCTATTTCCCTTGATTAACGAGTAATGAAAACACGGGGCAACACGTGGGATAGGAAAGGCACCCAGGTCCGCTCGACTGGGGCTACCCGGTCGAGTGCCGGTCGCGCCCCTCGGTTTTGGGGCGTGACATCACCCTCGGAGGTCATATTTTTGAGGAAAATACTTCACGTCTAAGAGGACCTCGATAGGAAAACTTTGTAATGGGCCAAACGGTCAGACGAACCGTGTCCGTATAGAATAATTGAGCCTCGACGGCAACGTGTACGCATGTATCAATTATTTGAAGAAGCTTCCTATTTATATCAAAAACACTTTGTATCTCAAAGAAGTCTAGTATTATATGAACTCTACACTTATAATCCTACGGGAAACGGCTCAAGGGCCAAAGCACGAATGTAACCCCGAAATACTCGGGGACTGTCATCGACAGTCAACTAGCCCGAGCCATCAATAACTCGGACTTATAAGACCTCAAAGAGGCATCCCCCCGAAACAATGGCCAAGGCCAATATACTTGGGGACTAACTTTTCAAACACGTTTGAAAAGTTATCGGGGAACAAGTCCAAGAGACATACCCGAAGGCTACGGCCATATAAATGTCTACGGCCATATTAAAGACTACGGTCATATAAAAGGCTTCGGCCGAAATAATGCGGCTCGGAGACGTCTGACTTCCAGCATAAATTAACGGCCTTCAAACACTTTGAAAACACCGGTTAAATCAGGCTACCCTCGGCAAAAGCAAAAGGGCTTCGATAAATTCAGCCATCAAATAATCTAAAGGCTTCGATAACATCAGCCTTCGAGAAAAAACCTCAAGAGGTATTCGATTACATTTACACTAACAAACTATTAATAAGGTTCCGATCCATCGAACCACCGAAAAACCCAATGGGTACGAAAAACAAATGCTAAGGCATGATTTAAATTTTCACTAAGTCTTTTAGCCGAAAAAGAGGGAAAAATTATATAGCCATCCTAGAGGCCGAATTGGACAAATTTAAAGAGCCTAAGGGCCAACTTAAAGAGCCTAAGGGCCGATCTAAAAGAGCCTAAGGGCCGAAATATATAGAGTTCGAGACCTTATTCTCACTCAACTCGGACTTAAGAGTCCTACTATTCCGAGCTCGCATCAAATGATTTAAGCTCAGCTCGAGGATTAACTAAAACCTTAAGAGGTGAAGACAAAATGAAATTCAACACAAGTCAAAATGAGATAAAAAGGTCCTTTTGTATTTCCAAAACATACGAAAACAAAATAAGGAAACCTAAATCTACTTCGGGGCCGCATCTTCGGCAACTGCATCTTCAGGAGCCGCATCTTTGAGAGCCTCATCCTCGGGGACTTCATCTTCGTCTCCTCCACTCTCGGAGCCACTGGATGAATCATCCTCGTCAGAAAGCAAAGCGGCAACCTCTTCTTCCAAAGTCTTCGCCCTTTCAATATTGGTTGAGAGATCGAAGCCGCGAGCATGTACCTCCTCGAGGGTTTTCCTCCGGGACTGTCGCCTAGCATGGTCAAGTGCACTTGATAACTTAACCTCAGCCTCGAAAGATATCTCCTTTGCCCGGGCATTAGCCGCTTCAGCGTCGGCTCGATACGAAGATATAATTGCCTCAGCGTTAGATTTGGCCTTGGCCAACTAAGCAACGGACTTAGACTTAAGCTCCTCAAGCTCGCGGCCTCGAGCCACACTCTCCTCCTTTACATTTTTAAGCTGACGTTCGAGTGAAGCCAGCTGCTCCCGAAGAGTTTATTTCTCGGAGGCAAGACTGTCCATACCTCGCCTCCACCCCAGGATCTCGGCCTCATTCAGCTTGAGCTCCTCTCGAAGCTGCTCCACCAGCTTGCCCTTTTGTTAAAACTTCAAAGTAAAAATTTTAGAAGACCGAGCGGGTAAATCCATAATAAAACTTCAGAGGGAATATTACCATTTTGGTTAGCTCGTTTTGTTCTTGTCAAGCCTTTGTCAGTTCGGCCTGAAGATTGCTGATCTCCTCCTCTTTCTTGACATAGAGGGTTTTAAGACTGTCCATCTCTTCCGAGATCTTCTTAAGCTCAGCCTCACATCGAGCAAGATCAGCTCGAGACTTGGAAAATGGCCTTTTATGGAGCACCACAGCCTTCACAAAAAGGGGAAAAGTTAGACTCAGAACAGCAAGGACAAAGTGCAGGCGTAACTCTAAAGGACAGAAAACTCACTTGTTTGAAGAGCCGACGAGCCTCATCGAAGATGAAAGAAGCATCTGGGTCGGGGCCATCTTTAATCCCTACGAGGCATTCTCGAAAGATGTCATGCCCTTCGTGGCTCGCCCCCACTTCAGAAGATCTCATGTTCTGAGCATCTCGTATTTGCCCTTTGGAGAACTCGAGACCAGCCGGTGAGTCATCTACATTAATTACCCCAAGTGATCCACTCGGGTCGTTCTCTCCTATTTGAAGGGGCTTGGGACTGGGCACCTCGGCCTCGCCCTCCAAATGGCCTCCTAGACGAGATACCTTTTTTCCACCCGATGGCTCGGGGACTTTGCTTGAACTCCCCTCAGAGATCTCTTCGGCTCTAGAATGAACCACATCAACAACCACCGGTTCGGCAGACTTCGAAGCACCAGTGTTTCCTCTTTTACGAGCTACCAACAGGCAGTCATCATCCTCTTCTTCCTCCTGATCCCGAAGGCGTTGTGCCGTTTCCGGAGATAAGGCCACCGTATCGGCCTTGGGCTTTCAAGCCGTACTTTTCTTGGGCTTCGGGGGATTTGCAGGCGACCCCCTTTTTCTTTTCTTTTCTTTAGAAGGCTTCGGGATCTCTTCTTCACCGGCCGGGGCTGGCCGCATATCAACGGCATCTCCAAGACCTGCATAAAAATGAAGTAATTATTCCACTAAAGAAGTACAAGAAAACAAACAGGAGAACTCACCATGATTTTTAGCCTCCCATCGGCCCTTGGCCAAATCTCGCTAGCAACGCTCCGAATACGAGGAAGTGGAAGCCAGTTTTCGGACCCAGCCTTCGAGGTTCGGGACCGCACCAGGAAACCAAGAGGTAGCTGCACCATCGGAAAGGGGTTAGACCAAGGGAAAGATAAAGTTGAGAAAAAAAAGAGAAAGCAGGATATAAAAGAATCATCTACAAACACGTACTTACGTTTTATGTTCCACTTCTCGGGGAACGACATTCAATCAGCAGGAATTAAGTCGGAGGTCCTGACTTGGACAAAGCGGCTCATCCACCCTCGATCTTTGTCCTCATCGATACTGGAGAAGAGAGATTTCAAGGATCGGCGTTGAAGTTTTATCAAGCCACCTTGATAAAGTTGAGGACTGTACAGTTTGATCAGATGGTCGAGGGTGAATGGCATCCCCTCGACCTGACTCGAAAAGAATGTGTTCAAATGAACGATTCGCCAGAATGCAGGGTAGATCTGGCCAAGCGTTGTTGATACCCAATTTTTCCCTGTATATTTTTAATATGCAAAATACTTTCAAAATAGCATATGTACGCATATATAAGCATTTCCAAATGTTTTATTATTTTTCCTTAATTTTTAATGATTTTTAAACCAATTTATTCCCCTATTTTTATTCATTAAAAAACCCAATAATAATTCCCCAAATTATCATTTTTGGTGATTCATTTATTGGATTCTCATATTTATACTAAAATATAGCTAATATATTTTTTGCATATTTTTACGAATTTATTTAGTATTTTTAAAGCTAAATTGCATATAATTGCAATATTAGCCCCTTTTAAGATTTAATTGCGTTTATATTTATAAAAATTAAGTCCAATATTTTTAAATTGATAATTATATGTTATTAATTATTTTAGTGCCTTTAATTTACTTCCATAAATTATTTATTATTTTGTATAAAATAAATGAGGGAAAAATGGCTATTTAAATGATAGCCCATTTGCATTTCAATTTTAGCCGAATCTGGACCTCTAATTAAACCCAATTCCTAAACCCAATTACCCAACCCAATTACCTAATCTACCCGACCCACGACCCTTCTAAACAATGATCAAAGGCCACCTTTTAATCTTTCCTTTTTTAATTTCCTCTTACCCCAAACCCTAGTCATTTTGCATCCCCAGCCGCCTCTGAAACCCCTATTTCTCTCAATTCTCTCTCAAAGCTTCTCAAACCCTAGCCGCCTCCCTCCACTTCCACCCTAAAATCACCGGAATCCATGGCGTCCAAGGCCATTGAAGTCCTATACCGGCCTCCCATAACTCCTACACGCCTGGTTACTGTGGTTTCAAGGCCTGACCATGAGGAAGCTTGCCCCAGACTTTGTTTGATTAGAGTTTTATGGCCGTCTCCGACCTTTCTCCAACCAGCCATGGTCATTCGAGCCTGATCTCGACTTCTCCGTCTCAGATGAATGACTTTTCAAGCCTTTCTCATCACCTGGGTTCTTCTGAAACCCTAACCCTTCGAGGTTTTTCCGATTCTTTTAGATCCGTTGTATATCAGTGTTTTCTCTAAGCTTTTAAACATTTTCTCAAAGTTCTTTCAAAACTATACTTTCAGAGCCTTCATCTATTTCCGATTTAGGGTTTCGTTAAGTTATCCTTTAAAGTTTCTCTGATCTTTAGCATGTTCTACTGTGTTTCGCATGTGTGTCTTTTACTATGTTTCTTATAAGTTCCTTCTACTGCATTTCCTATGTGTTTCTTCTACCTTATTGTCACACCTCCTTTTTCCCTACTCCCCCGGAAGGGTGTAGTGAAGGGAGTTTTTCCAATTAAAGGACAATCGGAATGGGATTTATTATTAAGATTTCAGAGTCACCACTTGGGAGATTAATGGTGTCCCAAGTCACCGGTTGAATCCCGAACCGAGGAAATTATGACTCTGTTAACAGTCCGCGAACCAGAAATCCAAGTAAGGAATTCTGTTAACCCGGGAGAAGGTGTTAGGCATTCCCGAGTTCCGTGGTTCTAGCACGGTCGCTCAACTGTCATATTTGGCTAAATATCTGATTTTAGAACATGCTTTAACTTATGCTTTTTAACCCTAAACCGCATTTTATTATTATTTTTTTAAGGAGAATTGCAACGTCGTGAAAATACGTCTCGAATCACGTCACATAAATGCACCCGGGGTCTTTGACATATTTTAACTTCGTTGGGATTTGGATTTGGGTCACATAAATGTGCACCCGAGTTTAAGAAAGTAATTTTATTAAAAGCGTGCCTAAAGAGACTAACGCGTTGTTGTTTTGGGAAGGGCCGTGAAATTTGCTAAACGGCCCGTTCCGAAATCTAAGTATTTTAGTATAGTCATTTAAAGAGGGCCCCGCAATTTATTTGTTTATTTGGCGGGGCTCACCTCATTTATTATTTAAAGGCCAGTCCTAAAGCAAGCTACAATTTTCTACTTAATTTGTCCCTAAAAATAAAAGAAGAAGCCCTAATTAATTAGTATTGTTCAAAACCATTACACTTAGGTTCAGCTTTGAAAAGCTATTTAGAGGCGTGGAGCCTTGGCCTGGGTCCAATTCGGGCACACCGGGCTTGAAATTAGTTGTAGTTCTGCCTAGTTTTGAATTCTCAGCATGCAATATGATTCCAATTAGATGTTGTCTTCGAATTAAGTTCAACAATGCTGATCGAAACAAACCTACTATTAATTTGGATTCCATGTTCTTGTGTCTAAACCAATGAACCGTTATCAACACTTTGGGAAGTCAATGTTTAAACTAATACAATCGCTAGTTATATTAAACTTATTAAGTCCAGAAAGACCACAGCATGTTGAATACTGACTCTTTGGCAAAAAGCAAAACAAATTCAGAAATGCTGAAATCGAAACTGATGCTCATGTGTAACCTACGTTTGGTGTTTTCTATCCAAATTCCAATGCTATTCGAACTGACAACTTCAAATTCACATTATATTCCCCTTTTCTGTTCAATTGATACAATACTACTTCAATTAACGACTAGTGTGAAAGCTCACTCCAGTTTAACAAACATTAAATTAAGCGTTCATAAATCGAGAATAAGCAATCTAATTAACCAAATACAGTCCAAACACTCAGATTATGGTCCAGATCGGTTCAATAGTCCAATATAGCCCACTTTTAACTACAGAAATCAAACATTAGATGCTAACATGTGTATTAATGTGAACTATAGTTAACGTCTCTTATACAACCCAATTTTCAGTTCAGTTGATACAAAACCAGCAGGGATCTACATAACATCAGTGAATGAAATGTTTAAATACGCGAATCAGAAAGAGAGCTAAATCAGAACTTAGGCTTCAATTCTTCACATATATTCATTCTTCATGTTTTCAGCTTACAATTGCCAAAGTTACAGCTGTGTACCTGGAATTGGAATAGAATGTAAGAGGATAAGAAGATCAGCAGCAGCAGAGGTCTAACAGGAATCAAAACCAGCAACAATAGGAATAATTTTGAACCGAAATCACTTCACAGAACCCAGAAACACATCACAGAAACACAGCACCCAATAACTGGTCCAAAAATGTCTCGATTGAACCCCAAAACCACTTGAAATCAAACCAGAAACACTCCTGAAACTTCAACCACCAGAAATTGAGCTAGGAAATGCAAATCAACTACTAAAACTTGTAATTAACCTAAGAAATTGAATAGATCAGTGTATTTTTGGATTTTTCTGTAGCTTTTGTATATATTTTTTTTGTTTTTGAGATTTTTCAGATGAAAAAGAGACCTTAGAATTTCAGATCTAGTGTCTGAACTTGAAATTCAAATTTAACTTCTAGAAACTATATCTATTTTGGGGGAATTTTTGGAGGTTCAGACTTGTGATTCAAGGCACTATTCATGCCTTTTTATAGGCCAAATGAGGGGCAGCCCTCAAATTTTCTGTTTTCCTTATTAGTCCCTATTTATTTTCAGATTGGCCCTCTACTTATTAACTTGTTCCTCAAGATACTATCCTAAACTACTGAAATCTAAACTTGAGCCCCATTCTAGAAGATTCTGGGGACTTCTACTCTAATCTACAACATTCATGTCTAATTCATTTACCCAAATACCCCTGGACACTCCCTGAAATTACTCACATAGGTCACCATTAACCTACCCTCCCTTTGACTAACCATGGTCAATTAACAAACTTAGCTAGAACCAAACAATTCAGAAACTCTAAAATTGAAAGTTAATCCTAATTCATACTATTATCAAATCATCAATTAAACATGGCAATAAACAGATTAAAACTAATCAAGACCAAACAAAGTCGATTAACAACTATTGAGACACAGGATTAAACTAATATCCCAATACTAATCTGACCAAATCAAACTCATCATTCAACTACAACCAAGAATCAAATGAACTAAAATTTAGTACAAATTAATCACCAAATCAGAATGGAATCAAACAAAAAATGGGAATTAACCTAAACAATAAACACTACAGAAACAAACCAACTCATCGAGATTATACTTACACATTTAATACCTAAACATTATACCTAAACATTTAGCAGATAGAATTAGACTGAAATTAAACTAGGCTATCAATTAGAACTAGCAGAACTTGAAACAACGTTTCAAAAACACGAATCGAATTAATAAAAACCAGAACCAAAGAAAAACAAAAATAAAAAGAAAAGAGAAACTCACTGATTTCAGATTTGATATGATTAGACCGTCGAAATTGATTTCCGGTTAATGTTATTTGTCTATTTTGTCAGAAATAGGCATGTAACATTAACCAAAAATCAGTTGACTTCAAAACTTCCAGAACAGGTTTGAACCCATGAACCTTAGATTTGAAATTCGGCGAGTTCCGGCGGGATTTGAGGGGTTTTGGTTAGGGATTAGGGATGAGGGAGGTCAGGGGAGTGTAGGGTATGAATTTGGGGCCGTTTGGACAAGGTAAGATTTTGGCCGGAGAGTTTAAATTCATTATTCGAGCCGTTTAACTATGATTCGAGGAACACCAATACTAAATATGGAAAGAGGAGGACGAGGGGAGATTGGGGTGTTAATTTGGAGTGGTTTGGGTGGCGGCGCCGCCGTGTGCGGCGGAGGCGGCATTAGGGTTTTCAGAATTCGAGGGCCTTGGGTGAGATTTGAGGAAAATAAATTGGGGGTTGGAATGGGGAGGGTGATTGGAACTCATGGTGTAAAATTGGGGGCGTTTGGTGACCGGCTGCCGCCGTGAGGCGATTTCCGGCGGCGGTCTAGGGCGGTAGACGGCGGAGAGCAGTGGTCTCTGAGAAAGGGTTACGGGGAGTGAGGGAGACGGACTTGGGGGTGGGGGGGGGGGTAAGGTTAGGACATATATATATTATTGAACGTGGGCTTCCTGTCCGTTGGATCAAGAAACATCGACGGTCAAGATTAAAACTTAACCAAACGACGTCGTTTAAAGGATAGGGGAGCTGGACCGGGTTGGGACGCTTGGGCCTGGCCTGGAACGGGTATATTTGGGGTTGGATTTCATTTGGGCTAACCATTTTGGCCCAAGTTGCACACCAGCCTATTTAATCTTTCAAATTCTCAATTTATTTGTTTTTCTTCTTTTCTTTTTGTATTTTATTTACTTATTTATTTTCATTTTGTATTTTATGTTTTTTTAACTTTATTAAAATGCAAAATCAAAGACCCACTTTGTTTCCACAATTAAACTAATTAATTTCTAAAACTCTATTAAATCCTATTTAAAAGCAAATCCATGACAAATTCAACAATTAACAATTAAAAATGCAAAAAATAGACTATTTTTATTATTTTCTTTAAATTTTGTTCTAAAACAGCTTAATCACTAAATAATCCTAAGATATGAAATTAGATCCTAAATGCAAATGTCATGTGTATATTTTATAAAATGCAAACAATAACACAAAAACTCACAAAAGTGTAAAATAATGGAAGAAAAATTATTTGTTTGAATTTTTGGGAGTAATTCATATAGGGCAAAAATCACGTGCTCACAGCTGCCCCTCTTTGCTCGGGAACACGAAGAGTTCTCGGGCAAAGATAAGTGAGCGGATACGAGCGATTTTTGCCCGTTCGAATACTCCGTGTGGAGCATTTTTGAAAACCGTTTGACCGAACCCTGCTTTAAAGGTTGCCTACATATCCTTGGCTAAAAAGGAATCAGGTCAGTGTAGTTCGGGAAGGTTTGGTAGCTGGGACTACCAGGAGCTGTGATTTCACTGCTGTTGCTGCTGCTACTGCTCGCTGACCTCCTTATTACACCGTGTCAAAATAAAAAGAAGCTAGCCTAAGCTACGAGTTACAAAAAGGTCCTATCTATGTCTTCAAACTTGCTCTTGTGTTGCCTTGAACTTGTATTCTTCCGATAGAATCCTTGTTGTTGCCTTGCATTATGATCGGAGAAGTTTTGCCATTCCTCCGAGTGATGCTTGACTGCTGAAATTTGAAATATATGCCTCTATTCTCCAGGCGGGCTCCTGATTGCTGACGCTTGAAAAGTATTCCCTTGTTCTCCAGGTGGGCTCCTGACTGCTGAAGCTTGAAAAGTATTCCCTTGTTCTCCAGGTGGGCTTCTAATTGCAACGCTTGAAAAGTATCCCCTTGTTCTCCAGGCGGGTTCCTGACTTCAACAAAACAGACAAACAAAGTAAAATTTCTGCCCCTGTGTGGTGGCTGGGCACATCATGTTATCAAAAATTAAAGGATAGAATTTGAGTTGTACTTCCCTTGTTCTCCAGGCGGGCTCCTGACTGCTGAAGCTTGAAGAGTATTCCCTTGTTCTCCAGGTGGGCTCCTGATTGCTAAAGCTTGAAAAGCATTCCCTTGTTCTCCAGGTGGGCTCCTGACTGCAACAAAACAAGCAAAGAAATTTTTTTTCTAGTCCCCAGTTTGGTGACTGGGTACAGCATGTTATCAAATATAAAAAAATTAAAAGCTAAAATTTGAATTGCACTTCCCTTGTTCTCCAGGTGGGCGCCTGATTGCTGAAGCTTGAAGAGTATTCCCTTGTTCTCCAGGTGGGCTCCTGATTGCTGAACTTGAAAAGTATTCCCTTGTTCTCCAGGTGGGCTCCTGACTACTGAAGCTTGAAGAGTATTCCCTTGTTCTCCAAGTGGGCTCCTGATTGCTGAACTTGATAAGTATTCCCAGCTCTCCACGCGGGCTCCTGACTGCAACAAAATAAACAAACAAAGAAAATTTTCTGCCCCAGTTTGGTGGCTGGGCACAGATGTGAGTGTTAAATTGAATAATTCTACCAACTATTATAAGAATGTGAAAGCTAAGTCCTATTATCCAGGGAGGTCCTGACTACGAACCTAAGTTATATCTTCTAAAGGTATTACTCCCACTACATTTGTTGTCTAATAGGTCTTAACTACTCCCCATTATCCAGGAGGGTCCTGACAACTTCTAGTAAAAAAAACGGTTTTATCCTAAGCAGACCTTGTTATCTATATCTTATTGTCTAAGCAGACCTTAAAACTACGTCCCATTATCCAGGAGGGTCCTGAAAATCAAAATTCAAGTCATATCTGAAGAGTGCCAATTCTACGGCTAAATTATACTATCCTACAACAGTATCTTGTTACCTAAAGAAGATCTTAAAACCGTGTCCCATTATTCAGGAGGGTCCTGACAACTCCTAATTGAATCCTATCTTAGACAACCTATGTTCCTTGGGATATATTTGTGCTAAATTATGCTACTCATGATTGTTTTGAAATTTAAACTAAGTCCCATTTTCCAGGAGGGTCCTGAGAGTTTCCAGTCATACCTGTTTGGGTGCTCGACCTTTCCTTACGGAGGGTTTCTCCGAAATGAACGGAATTTCTGCCCCTGTTTCAATCAAAGAAAAATCTTGTCAGTTTAAAAATGGTGGCTAGTTGCTGGCATTCTTGCTAGGTACATCCCTGCTGCTAGGTTTTACTCCGTCCCGCTTTCCTGGACTTGCCTTGAATCCCCTCGACTTCCTGGCCGTGTTTCAACCCCTTGATTCTGATGACCCAAGTGTCCTATCCCATATTGTTGTTTTTGTGTTTCTGACCCCTCTTTTGAAACTTCGCTTCTTCCCCACAATTATCCGATTAATCCACCGATGAAACTTCCAGTGGTCCTTTATGACTTACTTTGCTTTTTGACATCTTTGATATATTCTGGCCCTGTCTGTACAACTAGGAAGCTGGTAGTTAGCCTTGACATTCCTTCCTTTTGTTTCGAACAGAACTGACACTGAAACATCTTAAAGATAGACCTCGAAAGAATGAAATGCAACGACCTCAAGGGTTAAGGATAAAGAGAATCCGAGAACGGATGATTTGTAATGAAGAAAGAAGAGAATGAGACTTATCTGAGTGGAACTGCTGGTACCATTGAACATGCCATGCATTTTGGATTAACCAGCCCAGTCTGTCTAACCAATCAACTTTCGATTGCCACATTTGTTGTTCCGGACTTTCATAACCTGATTTTCACCCAAACCCAAACCTTGCTCGTTCTGCAATGTCTTGAGCAGCCTTTGACCGCAGACTTGTCTCATTTGCCTGTCTGTAAAACTCACCTTCGCCTTACGGTGCCCGTGAGGGTTTTCACCAATAAGACTCTCTCATTTTTGATTTCTCTCAACTCACTTCGCCTTACGGTGCCCGTGAGGGTTTTCACCAATAAGACTCTCTCGTTTTTTTATTTCTCTCAACTCGCTTCGCCTTACGGTGCCCGTGAGGGTTTTCACCAATAAGACTCTCTCATTTTTATCATTTTTCTTGCACTGGAGTGTTGCCCCTGACGTGAATCACTTTTACTTGCTCGCATTGACACTTTTTGAAGATTGATCAGAAAGTCTTTCTTTGGACCGTAATGTGGGCTTTTGGATAGGGTTAGAAAGAAAGGGTATCAAAGGCTCAAAACAATTCAACATGGGTTCAAAATTACAACTTTCGGAATCAGATTTCTCACAACAACTACAACTTCTGCCCCAGTTTCTTTCTTGGGGACTTTTGGACTTTTATTTCGGTGTGACTGAACCTCAGAGAGAGGCTACCTACGTACCCTCTCGGGATCAAGTCAAACGTAGTTCAGGTCATAGGAATTACTTTGTTGTTGCAATCTTTCCTTTTCTTCCACTTTCTTTTCTTTCTTTTCATTTCTTTTTCTTTCTTTTCTTTTCTTCATTTTTCTTTTTTCTTTTCTTTTTCTTTTTTTTCTTTTTTGCTTTCTTTTTTTTTCTTTTCTTCTTCTTTTCCTTTTCTTTCTGTTGGACTGTGTCTTCTTGTTTCTTCACTGATTTTCCTTGCTCGAGCTTCCGAGTTGTTATTGATTCCGAAAGAGGGGTACGAAAGAAAGTAAATGAGGCTCAAAGGGATAACAAAGGATAAAGTGTTTGGATAGTAGAACAAAATTCCTTCGTCATTTCAATCTCAAAAATATGCCAAATACAATAAAGTACAATTAAACCAAGAAATCATACATAGTATCGCTTGACTGCATCAGAGTTGATAGCCATTTCTACACATTTTCCTTCCACATCTATCAAATATAATGCGCCTTGGACAACACTCTGGTTACAGAAAATGGCCCCTGCCAGTTCGGGGCGAACTTTCCTTTTGCCTCAGCCCATTGAGGTAAGATACGCCTCAACACCAATTTCCCTACTTCAAACTTCCGCGGACGCACTTTCTTGTTATATGCTCTTGCCATTCTCTGTTGGTACAACTAACCGTGACATACTGCTGCCAATCTCTTTTCATCAATAAAACTTAGCTGTTCCAAGCGGGCTTGGACCCATTAAACATCATCAATTTTTGCCTCGGCAATAATCCGAAGGGACGGGATTTCAATCTCTGCGGGTATTACTGCTTCAGTGCCATACACCAGTGAATAAGGAGTCGCCCCTACTGAAGTGCGGATAGTAGTGCGATAGCCTAGAAGGGCGAAAGGTAACTTCTCATGCCATTGCCTGGACCCTTCTACTATCTTCCGAAGTATTTTCTTGATGTTCTTGTTAGCTGCTTTGACCGCTCCATTTGCCTTAGGACGATATGGGGTGGAATTGCGGTGCGTGATCTTAAACTGCTGACATGTTTCTGCCATCAAATAACTGTTGAGGCTGGCCCCATTATCCGTGATGATTACCTTCGGGATCCCAAACCGACAAATGATATTCGAATGCACAAAATCGACCACTGCCTTCTTGGTCACAGACTTGAAAGTTTTTGCTTCAACCCACTTAGTGAAATAATCAATAGCTACTAGAATGAACCTGTGCCCATTTGACGTCGCTGGCTCGATCAGCCCAATGAAATCCATTCCCCAAGCAACGAACGGCCACGGTGCCGACATTGTATGCAATTCAGATGGTGGAGAATGAATCAAATCTCCATGTACCTGACATTGATGAAACTTGCGTACGAAACTGATGCAATCCCGTTCCATAGTAAGCCAATAATAACCCGCTCGGAGAATCTTCTTTGCCAATACATATCCACTCATATGAGGTCCACAAACTCCCGCATGTACCTCGGCCATGATAACTGTAGCCTGTTTAGCATCCATGTATCTCAGTAATCCAAGATCTGGGGTTCTCTTGTACAACACTCCTCCACTGAAGAAAAAGCCGCTTGCCAGGCGTCGAATTGCTCTCTTTTGATCCCCTGTAGCCTGTGCTGGATACACTCCCATCCGGAGGTGTTCTTTGATATCATGGAACCACAGCTCACCATCAAGCTCTTCTTCCACCACGTTACAATAGGCATGCTGATCTCGGACCTGAATCTGTAACGGGTCCACATAAGCCTTATCTGGATGATGCAACATTGACGCCAAAGTAGCCAAAGCGTCGGCAACCTCATTGTGAATCCTTGGAATATGCCTGAAATCTATTGATTGAAACCGTTGACTAAGTTCATGCAAACACTGCCGGTACGGTATGAGCTTCAAATCTCGTGTCTCCCATTCACCCTGAATCTGGTGTACCAGAAGATCCGAGTCACCCGTGACCAAGATTTCCTAGACACCCATGTCTATAGCCAATATCAAACCCAAGATACACGCCTCGTATTCAGCCATGTTATTGGTGCAATAGAAACGAAGTTGAGCAGTAACAGGGTAGTATTGCCCTGTCTTAGAAATCAGTACTGCTCCTATCCCGACACCCTTGGCGTTGGCAGCTCCATCAAAGAACAGTGTCCATCCTGGCTTCTCGACTTGTTCTAATTCTTCAACATGCATTATCTCCTCATCGGGGAAGTATGTTTTCAAAGGTTCATATTCGTCATCAATTGGATTCTCGGCCAAATGATCAGCCAGCGCTTGTGCTTTTATTGCAGTCCGGGTCACATAGATAATATAAAATTCTGTAAGCAAAATTTGCCACTTCGCTAGCCTTCTTGTGGGCATGGGCTTCTGAACGATGTACTTCAACGGGTCCAACCGAGAGATGAGATAGGTGGTATATGCTGACAAGTAATGTTTAAACTTCTGCGCTACCCAGGTTAAGGCACAACACGTCCTCTCAAGTTGAGTGTACTTCACCTCATATGATGTGAACTTCTTGCTGAGGTAGTAAATCGCCTGCTCTTTCCTTCCTGTGATGTCATGCTGCCCCAGTACACAACCAAAAGAGTTATCCAAAACTGTCAGATACAGGATCAAGGGTCTTCCCGGCTCCGGCGGGACCAACACAGGTGGACTAGCCAAATACTCCTTAATCTTGTCAAATGCTGCTTGACATTCATCCGTCCATCTAACTGCAGCATCTTTCTTTAGCAGCTTAATGATGGGCTCGCAAGTCGTTGTGAGCTGGGCAATGAACCTGCTGATGTAATTCAACCTGCCAAGCAAACTCATCACCTCTTTCTTGTTCCTTGGCGG
>NC_031990.1:16258803-16258903 GCF_001879085.1 Nicotiana attenuata
TGAACTTTTCAAGAACCATTTTGGGAATCAAGATCCTACAGACTCTTCAAGGTCTAGCTTTGTCTCAATCTCATTATATCAAAATGGTTCTTGAAAAGTT
>NC_031990.1:16261839-16290910 GCF_001879085.1 Nicotiana attenuata
TTGCCAACTGTTTCTTCTACCTTGATCAATGCTCTCCCCTTTGTTAGTTTCTCATTTGATCTATCCTCACTAGCCCTGATCATCATTACGGTTTGTGACGGCTTCTTATGCTCTCCCTTTTGGACTAGCTCAATCATATGTTTCTCGTGATGGGTTGGTAATGGATTTTGGGTGATGTTAGGCGTTTTTGGGGCTTGCACTTCAATTCGGCGGGTGTCAATGAGCTCCTGGATGGCCGTTTTCAAGTGCCAGCATTTTTCTGTGTCATGTCCCGGAGCACCTGAGCAATACTCACAACTCACAGAGTGGTCCAGATTCCTTGGGGGAGGATTTGGCAATTTGGGTTCAATCGGACTCAACATGCCCAACTGTCTCAATCTGTGGTACAAGCTGGTGTAAGATTCACCCAATGGAGTGAAAGTCTTCTTCTTCTGCAGCCTATCATTTTTAAATGCAGGGTTAGGTCGAAAACCGGTTCCAGTGGGATTTCTGTTGGTTCTCAGGGGTGGGTAGGTGTTTTGAGCTGGGTAAGTATTTTGTGGGGTGGGTGCGCGCCATTGTGCATGGGTAGGAGGTTGGGGGTATGTTTGGGCATGGTGGACAGAGAAATTGGGGACAGGTGATGGGTAGTAGTGTTGCGGTGGGCCATATGGGGTATGTGGGTAGGTTTGGGGGTGAGGGCGAGGTTGGTGATAATATGGTGATAGACCTCTGGACCAAGCTCTCGATTCCACTACTGCAACATCTTCTTTCTTTTTCTTTCCCAATACCCCTCTAATGCCGCTTTGGATGGCCTGGGTAGTTGCCTTGATCGCCGAATAGCTCATAATCTTTTTCGACTTGAGACCCTCTTCCACCATACTTCCCATTTTCACTACCTCGTTAAATGATTTTCCCACTGCTGACACCAGGTGACCATAATAGGTGGGTTCCAAAGCCTGTAGGAAATAATCAACCATCTCGCTTTCTTTCATTGGAGGATCGACTCTTGCCGCCTGCTCTCTCCATCGGAAACCATATTCTCTAAAGCTTTCTCCGGGCTTCTTCTCAATTTTAGTCAGTGACAGACGGTCCGGGACAATTTCGAGATTATACTGGAAATGACTTGCAAATGCTTGGGCCAAATCGTCCCAAGTGTACCATCGAGCATGATCCTGTGGTGTGTACCACTCCAAGGCTGCTCCACTTAGACTTTGACTGAAGTAAGCCATCAATAACTCATCCCTTCTCCCAACTCCTCTCATCTTGCTGCAGAACCCTCTTAAATGGGCCACCGGATCGCCATGTCCATCATATAAGTCAAACTTGGGTAACTTGAATCCTACTGGCAACTGGACATCGGGAAACAGGCACAAGTCTTTGTAGGCTACACTCACTTGTCCTCCGAGCCCCTGTATATTTCTGAATGACTGTTCTAAGTTCTTAACCTTCCGTATCATTTCCTCCTGCTCAGGGTTTTTGGGAGGCTTTTCTTCTTCAGCTGAGAGATCAAGACGGGGAGTGTAAGAGCATGGTTCTGGTGGTTTAAAGGTGGCTTCGGGTGGGTAATACTGGTTATCATAGGTCTGGAACAAAGGTTCGCTAGAGGACCTATGTAATGCGACAGGTGGGGGAGCCACAAACACAGGAGTAGTTGGTGGTGGAGGGCATGGAATTTGGTTGGGTGGTGGTGCTTGAGAGGTGGTTCCGTAGTACTGCTGGTAAGTAGGGAAAGCCGGAGAAGAGTTCACTGTGGGAGGATCTTGAGGCTGAGCTAGTGGTGGGATGTAGGTGGGGTTAGCAGGATAGGCTGGTGGTGGGTGTCCCTTTGACCAGGCCTGGTACATCTCGGCCATTTGTTGCTTCAGTTTATACATCTCCTCCTTCATTGCATTAACGTCCACTATTTCCTCCTCCCTAGATGGGTCGACAATGCTTGCTTCTAATTCCTAGTTGACCATGTTTGACTTATCCTTAGAGCGGGTGTTGTAGGGATGGGTTGCCAGAATGCCAGTCAACTTAACCACTTGCCTGGATTCATCAACAACAACTTTGTTAGCGGTTAGAACATTAACAGATAGATAACCGCACATTGGAGAATGAATGCACCTAAGCAGTTAACCAGTTCTATTATGCCTTTGCTTGGTTGCATGCGTCATCCCGGCGTTCTTTATTTATTTGCTTTAACCTCTCAGCCTTCCCTCTCATTTTATTGCCTTTAGGTTATTTATGCAGACTCGATGATTAAAACTAGAGCAGGAGTACATCCAAGCTTCACATCTTGGGGCCCGCGGGGCATCACTCGGCATCGCCCGGGCCTACGCAAGACTGAGAAGGTTTCAACGTCAACTGCGACTATTTAGAGAAAACTGGCCATGTAATGACTTATTTTGACTTAAAAAGCAAAGTGGCTATTTTCCAAATATTTTATTTAAGAAAACAGAAACTCGATTTTGCGAATACGGCACTTCAGCACTTCCGGGAGGGAGATTTGAAGGATGTGCCCGCAACCATGGAGAAACGACTCAGGGTGGCTGTTCTTGCAAAAACGGCCTTCCGACGCCCTTTTGGGGACATTCGGCTTATTTTAAACAAGAATGGCGGCACCCGACAAAAGTCTTGGTATTATTTTTTTTGGCTATTTTTTGGAAAAGGGTGATTGGACCCGATAAGGGTTGCCTACGTATCTCACATCCGGTGAGAATCAAACCAACATAGTTCGGGCAAATAAACCTAACTATTTTTGAAAACAAGACTCTTTTGTTTTTGTTTTTGTTGGCACTATTTCTGAAAGCAAGACTCTTTTTTTATATTTTCTTTTTCCAGTGGAAAATAAACAAACTAATTTGAAAAGAAAACCCTTTTTTTTATTTTCTTTTCCATTGGTAAACAAAACAAACTAAAAAAAAACTATTTTTCTTCGTTTTCTTTTATTTTCTCAAAAATCCGGCAGCATTTCGGCACTACTTGGACATTGGTTTTTCTAATATAGGTAATTAACTTTCCACACTGCTATTTTCTCTTTTCCCTTTCCACTTTTCAATTTTCCAGATATTCAAAGCCGGTAAGCATGCGAATCCAAAACAGATAAATGCACAAATAGGATGCATCAGGATGGTCCATTATTCCAGGTACACCTGTCCTAGACGGACCCAACCCCTGTGTTGAGTCCCCTAAGTCAAAATGCACATGATGCAAATAAGCATTCCTACTAGGGATCCGACATGAGATCAAGTTATTCTATGTTCAAAACCTGGGTATAGGTTCTAGACTGTGTACCCGTGCGGACAACTCGAGTCGAGGAGGGGGCTACGTACCGGGGACCCGCGGGATCGTCCGGCTTAGTAACTTGTCCGGCCTCTTTCTTATTTCAAGGTATGACGCTAACAGAATAGGGAGTCTCAACCAGTAAGCACATCCCCGGAGGTGAGAAGAGAAGGGTTTAGGCACAGTTTATATATACAGTTCAGATAATATCAAAGCGGTAAACATTTAGCACATAAGGCATGGAAACATGTAGGAAAATCAGATAAAGCCAAACATAACAATTATTCTAAGCTCGAATTCTGAACCCTGAACAAAACGTTCTGGGTTCTTGTCCCCAGCAGAGTCGCCAGAGCTGTCACACCTCCTTTTTCTACTACACCCCCGGAAGGGCGTAAAGGAGTTTCCAATTAAAAGACAATCGGAACGGGATTTATTATTAAGATTTCAGAGTCGCCACTTGGGAGATTAATGGTGTCCCAAGTCACCAGTTGAATCTCGAACCGAGGAAATTATGACTCTGTTAACAGACCGCGAACCAGAAATCCGAGTAAGGAATTCTGTTAACCTGGGAGAAGGTGTTAGGCATTCCCAGGCTCCGTGGTTCTAGCACGGTCGCTCAACTGTCATATTTGGCTTATTTATTTGATTTTAGTACATGTTTTAACCTATGTGCTTTTTAACTTTGAACGACCTTTATTATTATTATTTTAAGACAATTGCAACGTCGTGAAAACACGTCTGGAACCGCGTCACATAAATGCACCCGCGATTTTTGACACATTTCGACTTCGTTGGGATTTGGATTTGGGTCACATAAATGTGCACCCGTATTTAGGAAGGTAAAAATTATTTAAAATACGTGCCTAAAATAGCTAACGTGTTATTATCTTTGGGGAAAGCCGTGAAATTCGCTAAACGGCTCATCCCGAAGTCTAAGTATTTTAATCTGTGCATTTAATGAGGGCCCCGCAATTCATGCATTTTGTTTGGCGAGGCTCATCTCGTTTTATTATTTAAAGGCCATCCTAGAGCAAACTACAATTTCTATTTAAATTTGTCTCTAAGGAATCGTAGTTGATTAATATTATGAAATTCGGGCTTCAAGTTCAAGTCTGGGTTCAAACAAAAGGGCAAACCTTTTAGTTTGGACCCACTACCTAACCCGAAGGCCTAGATATATTACTAAATCAAATTACGCCTTTGAATGAATTTTAAGCTCTCAAGTATTGGCCCAAGAACTAGGACTTTCAATAGGATCTCTAGCCGGCCTTTGCAGGGCCCGAATGGAGGAAACAGTAGGAGGGATTTTGCATCCAACTGGGCCTGTTAGTAACATGACTGGGCCCAGTATAAGTGACTATTTTCAGAGTTTGAGCTTAGCTTTAACAAATTGACAAATGCAGCAGCTAAGTAACTTATGCTACAATAGCCATTGGACTGTCCGTGATTCTCCTGGATCATATATTGTGTCAAACAAAATATCAGGTGTTTCAATCCACGGGCTGATTTCTAAATCTGGATTTCACGTTTATGTTTGGATTTGTATACCTTTAATAAACCAAACGCTGGTGTTTAAAACTTGATTCCAATACTGTGTCAAACCTACGTAAGTCATTGTCAAATTCCTTTGGACCTGGATTTAACTGTAATTCAATGTCTATTAACATAACATCAAATTCTAGGTGAAGTGGAATTTATTAGAGCTATACTAAACAACTGTACCACACAGCTTCACTAACGCAACTACACAAGCAATTTAGACAGTCTAATTACAATAATCCAAAAGTCTCAAAAACATGACTAACTATTATGCTTATGATGAACATCAAAATGAAATGGGGTACAGCAACACATTCATGTAACAGGCTGTCTATTATTGAACTTCAGAAGTGTATACAAGTGGATCTGATTCTTCACATAACGTTTGAAGCTAAAAGGTACCTGGGTATGGAATCAAAATGAGGAGAAGAAGAGGTCAGCTTCAGCAGTATAAAGCAACTGCAAGGCTTCAGCAAATGTAATCCAGCAACCACACAGCAGTAGGATCAATTGAAAACCAAAACTATATTGCTACAACCCAGGAAGAAGGACAAACGAAATAGCAACCAATAGACAAACAAACAGCCTCAATTTAAGCTCAATCCCTCTCAGAATTAAACCATGAACCTCCAGAAAGTTTCAACAATCAAATCCTTAGGCTTAATGATGCCAAATCAATTGATGAACTGCGAAATTGACCTAGACTTCAATAGAACAGTATTTTTGGTTTTCTATAGCTTTTTGTTTTTGTAATTTTTTTTGAAATTTTAGTTTTCAGTATCTAAAAAACTAAACTGGAGTACACTATTTTTGGGGGGAAATTTTAAGGCTCCCAAACTTGTTCTCTAAGGCATTGGCTATGCCTTTTTATAGGCAAAATGAGTGCAACCCTCAAATTTTCAGTTTTCTTTTTAGTCCTTATTTTATTCTTTACTTAGCCCTCTACTTAGTAAACTTGTTCCTCAAGTTAGTACCCTAAGCTTGCTGAAATTACAAACTAAAGCCCTAGTCTAGAAAGACCCTAGAAGACCTAGTGTTAACTACCATATTCCACGCAAGCTCCATACCTAAACTATCCCTGAATACCCCCTTAAATTACTTAACTAGTCACAATTAACCCACCCTTCTTCCTTGATTAAAGCTACAGCAACAACCAATTCACCTAAAGTTAAACTAATTGGACAATTAACTAAAACAATGATTGCATTAATCATTTCGTGATCAACTAACTTAAAACAAGATTAACCTATTAAAATCAGATATGAAGCACTGGCATAAAGAACAAATCAGCACGCTAATGAAACTTAAAAACATGGAATTATATAATATACTTGCTAACTCATAATGATTAACCCTAACCATTAACACTAAACCATAAGGAAATCAGATTCAAACAAAGTCCCCAAACTATCAACAACAGAATTAATCAAAGAATACACTACATAATCAGACTAGAACGCAAAAATTAAATGAATTAAAATCTAAACGGGATGAACAAACAAACTATCGAGCACAAAAACAGCAACAAACAATCAGAACAGGAATGATACGAACAAAACGAGAATTAACCAAACTAAAAATCAAACTAACACATAAAACCAAATAATATTGACTAACAATTAACAAACTAGAACTCACGAGAACCAAGAAAAGAAATAATAGAATTGAAGAAAGACTTACTAATTTCAGAATTTCATATGGCCAACTGTCTAAATTGATTTTTGATTAATGTTATTTGTCTATTTTCGTCAAAATAGCATATAACATTAAACAAAAAATCAACTGACTCCAAAACACCTCAAAACAGACCCGACTTCATAAACCCTAGATTTGAAATTCAACGAGTTCTGGTGGGATTTGAGGGGTTTTAGTTAGGGATTAGTGATGAAGGAAGTTAGGGGAGTACATGGTACGAATTTGGGCCGTTTGGACAAAGTAGCATTTTGGCGGAAATTTCAATTCAATATTCGCAAGCAGTTCCGGCCATGTTCGAGGACGGGGCTTGGGGGTTTGATAGAGGAGGATCTACGGCGGTTCTAACGGTGTTAATTTGATGGTGAAACGGAGAAAATTGCATCTATGGCCGGAAAATCTTCAAACGAAGATTCGACGGGTTCAAGCAAGATTCGAAGGAAAATGACAGTGGATTCGGATAGAGGAGGAGAAGGGGAGTTCATGGTGTTATTTTGGGAGTCATTTGCATCGGCGCCCATCGCCGGCGGTGGGGAATTAGGACGGCGCCGCTAGGGTTTCTGGGGTTGGGTTTCTGATGATGGAGACGATTGGGGGGGGGGGGGGGGGTGAGGGATTCAGAACCTTATATAGCGACAACATCGTTAGTTTCTCGTCCATTGGATGAAGGAGAATCAACGGACGTGATTACTTTGACGAAACGAGGTCGTTTTGGTAGGGTGAGGCCTGAGCCGGGTTGGGTTTGGGCCTTTGCGGTGTTCAGGGTTTATTTGGGGTTGGATTTCGTTTGGGCTAAGCCATTTGGCCCAAATTTGGGCATTTGCTAAGACCACTCTCTTTTTAATTGTTTTCTTTTATTCCCCCCCCCCCCCCCCCCCTTTTTTTTGTTTTCATTTGTATTTATTTTTTCTGATTTTGTAAAAAGCAAAATTAAAATAAAGACCTAATTTATTTCCAAAATTAAACTAATTAATTTCTAAAAATTGATTGAATCCTAAACTCATGACAAACTCAACAATTAACAATTAAAAATGCAAAAATGGACTATTTTTGTTATTTTCTTTAAATTTTGTTTTAAACGCAATTTAATTACTAATTAATCCTAAAACATGAAATTAAATGCTAATGCCAGGTATTTTTTTTTGTATTTTTCATGAATTAAGCAACAATAAACGTGCACAAACAAATGCAAACAATTAACAAAATATGCCACAAAAATCCATCAAATTGCAAATAATGAAAAGCAGTTATTTTGTTTTGAATTTATAGGAGTAATTCATATAGGGCAAAAATCACGTGCTCACAACGACTATTCATTAAATGCTTTCCGATGTCAAAGCTTTGAATCACTATTATCAGCTATGCTTCTTTCGGGATCCATCGAGCACCGATCACATATTTTGCACCCGGTGCCAGCTATTTGTTGACTCATCTTTTGCCTGTCTTTGGTTTCACATGTCAGCTTATCATTCGACCACCTGTTATGAATCAATTTCACCCCATACAGATAGCCCCTTTACTTTCCCGTGACGCAACTCAGTGTTACCGGGAAGTTGATGAAAATTCCTTTCTTGGCGGTAAAGTTCCTGAACAGTCTCTAACACTTGAGGGGACGCACGTCGTCTCGCATTTAATACCCCGAATATGTTTCCCCATGATTCAGCAAATATTTTTGCCGGTTCTCGAGGTAATCACGACCACAATTTTTGCCGTCTATAACTTCTCTGCTACTCATCATTTTTACTCTTCACTATCTTTAAAAGTACATAGGCATTCATTTTCTTAAGTAAATAAAGCTGCCAATACATATGGCTAACTTGTACAACTTATTTCTACAGAGCTAGTCATCCAGTTCCCAGTCCTGCTACTCGTGGCACTCTTGGTGTTGTATCATGTATTACTTCTCCCAGTGTTCGAATACTAAGTATGAGAATTCGAACACTGGAAGTGTTGCATTCACATTAGGCCTTTTCTACTGCCTTATCGGTGGAGACAACTTGTGAACGGTTAAATAATCCTTTTTGGGAGGCAAGGCTTGCCTCCAAACCAAGATTATTTAACCATTCACAAGTTGTTTGCTACATGAGTTTTAGTGCCTTGACATTGAAGGTCTTGCCTTTTCTGATGATTCTCCCTTTGTAGCATACTTTACATTGCTGCCTTGTTAAAAATCATCCTAGAAAAACCCGATTGAGACAAAAACTGGTCGAAGCAAAAAAGAGTGGCAGCACATTCTTTCAGTACCGATAAGGATCTTCAGCTATAGTACCTTTTGAGGTGAGTGACATTCCAGTTGATTGGTAATTTGACTCCATCTTGATTTTCTAATTCATATAATGCTTTATAGGTAATAGCTGAAATCCGGTATGGACCTTCTCACATTGGTCCCAGCTTCCCAGAGTTGACTTCCTGAGTGCTTCTCCCACTTTGAAATAATGGAGATTCGCCCTATGATTTTAATACCTTTCCATCATTTGTTTTTATCCATCATCCTCACGTATGCCAGAACTCGGTGCTCCTCGAGTAAATCTAAATTGATCAGTAGTGCTTCATCATTTGCTTCTTCGTTTGCCCGGGAAAACCTTAAAGTCGGTTCCCCTACCTCTGCCAGTATCAAAGCTTCTGAACTGTATACGAGTGAAAATAGTGTTTCTCCCGTGCTCGAACTTGATGTGGTCCGGTATGCCTACAGCATATCCGATAGCTCATCTAGCCACTTTCCCTTGGACTCTTCTAACTTCTTTTTAAGATCTTGAGTAATTACCTTGTTGGTTGACTTCCTGCACGTTAGCACTTGGGTGGTACAGCGAAGATGTAATCCGTTTGATTTTTAACCCCTCCAAGAACTTTGTGAATTTTGAACCTACGAACTCCGGCCCGTTGTCACAAGAAATCTCCTTCTATATTCCAAATAACAGATTATGCGGTCCCATATGAAGTCAACCACTTTGTGTTCTTTGATCTTTTGGTAAGGATTTGCTTTAACCCATTCAGTGAAGTAGTCAATTAATACTAAAAAGGATTCTTACCTTCCCGGGTCCCGGTGGCAGAGGACCAACTATGTCCATCCCCCATTTCATTAATTGGCACAACGACACCACTGAATGCAAATGTTTCGGTGGTTGATGCACTAAATGTGCATGACGTTGACATTTGTTGCACTTTTGCAGGAATGTCCTTGCGTCCTGTTCCATTCGAAGACAATAATAGCCAGCCCTAACTAACTTGAGAACTAACGAGTCTGCACCGGAATGGTTTCCCCAAACTCCTTCGCGGACTTCTCTCATCACGTAGTCTACCTACGAGGCCCCTAAACACCGAGCCAGTGGTCCTTGGACTGATCTCTAGTATAACTGTCCATCAACAAGGCAGTAGCAAATTACTTTGGTCCATAGTGCCCAGGAAGCTTTTGGCTCTTCGGGTAACTTACCATGTGTGAGATATTCAATGAACTCGTTCCTCCAGTCCCAAATTAAGTTGGTTGAATTTGCCTCGCAACGACCGTCCACATCCAACACTGATTGCAACAATTGGATGACCGCACAAAAATCAGATCCTTTCATCTCTGTGGACGACCCCAAATTAGCCAATGTGTCTGCTTTCGCAATTTCCTCACTCAAAATGTCAACGATCGACCATTCTCTTAATCGTTCAAGCAATGCTTGAACCTTATTCAAGTACTATTGCATGTGTTTCTCCTTTGTGTCGAAAATCCCATACACTGGGTTTACCACCAGCTGGGAATCACACTTTTTCTTGATGAACTCACTACATAGTCCCCGAGCTAGTTCAAGTTTTGCAATCAAAGCCTCGTACTCGTCTTCATTGTTAGTTAATGGTACAGATCTAATAGACTGCCTTAGGATATCCCTCGAGGGCGTGATTAGACCTACCTCGAGACTGGACCCTTTCACATTGTAGGCTCCATCAATAAATGAGGTCCAAACTCCCGATGTTGTTCCCGACACCAAAATTGCTTCCTTAGCAGCCAAAGGCATTAACCCCGGACTAATGTCGGTCACAAAGTTGGCCAAAACTTATGACTTAATTGCAGTCCTAGGTTTGTACTCAATGTCGAATTCGCCAACTTCAACTTCATATTTAGCCAAATGGCCTGATATCTCAGGCTTATGAAGGATATTCCTTAAGGGAAAGGTTGTCACAACTGCTATTGGGTGACACTGAAAGCTAGGCCTAAGCTTTCAAGAAGCAATTACGAGAGCTAAAGCAAACTTTTCTTGGTGCGGATATTGTATCTCTACTCCTGATAATATTTTACTAACGTAATAGATAGGAAATTGCATAGCTTCTTCTTCTCAGACCAGAATGACACTTACCACTACTTTCGAGACCGCTAAATAAATTAACGGTTGTTCACCTTCCCCTAGTTTTGACAACAAGGAGGGATAGACAGGTACCTAATTAGGTCCTTCAATGCCTGCTGTCATTCTGGAGTCCACACGAAGCCATTCTTCTTTTTCAAAAGATAAAAGAAATGGTGGCATTTCTTTATATGGACCTGCTTAGAGCCACCAACCCGCCAGTCAACCTCTGCACTTCTTTTACGCTTGTTAGTTGGCCCGGGATGTCCTTGATGGCTTTGTTTTTTTGGGGTTTACTTTGATCCCTCTTATTGAGACGAGAAATATCAAGGTAAACGGAGCCAACACCGAAAGCACATTTCTCCGAGTTTAGCTTCATATTGTACTTTCTTAGAATGTCGAAAGTCACTCTTAGAGATGCAACAGATGATCTCCTGCATTTAAAGACTTAATTAATATGTCATCAATATATACTTCCATCATTTTACCTATATTCTTTCCAAACATCTTATTAACGAGCCTCTGGTAACTGGATCCGGTGTTTTTAAACCCAAATGGCATCAAATTGTAACAATATGTGACAAACTTTATGATGAAAGAAGTTTTTTCCTGATCTTGTGGTTTCATCTTGACCTGATTATACCCGGAGTAAGCATCAAGGAAACTCATTAACTCGTGCCCGATCGTAGCATCTATCATTTGATCAATGTTCAGCAATGGGAATGAGTCTTTGGGGCATGCCTTATTTAGATCCTTATAGTCTACACACATCCTAAATGTGTTATGCTTTTTAGGTATTACAACTACGTTGGCTAACCATTCTGGGTACTTTACCTCTCGAATCGAACCGATGTTAAGCAGTCAGATTACCTCTTCCTTAACAAACCTGTTCCTGCCCTCTGTATTGGGTGCTTCTTTTGCCTTACCGGTAGGAAGTTTGGATCCAAACTAAGTTTGTGGACCGCTACCTCCAATGTGATACCTGTCATATCCGAGTGCGAATATGAAAAGCAGTCAACGTTAACTTTAAGAACATTTATAAACTTTAACTTGAGCTCGGTATTTAACCTCGTTCCCAAATGAAACTTTCTTTCCAAAAGATCCTCGAACAAACCCACTTGCTCGAGCTCTTCTGTGGTTGATTTGGTAGCATTTGTCTTCTCCGGTACCTGAAAAGACCTCGGAACCTGGTAGGATTTCGATGACTCCTCACCTTTATCATTTTTATTAATAAAAGGGAGAAGACATCCGTTCCTATAATTGCTATCTATTGAATTCTCTATCCTTGCTGCTAGAAGTGGTTACGATGTTCATTTCCCTTGTCGCCGGTTGGCTCTTCCTATCTATTTGATCCCCTCAGCTGTTGGAAACTTCAATAATTGATGATACGTTGAGGGCACATCCTTTATATCGTGTATCCATGGCCTTCCGAGGATTAGAATCTCTCCTCGTGTTGTCATGATTGTCATATTGAATCCAGCTAGGAGCTTCATCACCGGAATGATGTTCCTGGTTAATCTCGCTTTCTCCAGAACTCACCATTATATGATGTTGGCTGAACTTCCCGGATCAACCAAAAAATGCTTTATTTTAAGATCTAAAACAATGAGAGAGATTACAAAAGCATCATTTTATGGCAGAAGAAGTCCGTCAGCATCTTCTTCTGTGAAGGTGATGTCATCTTCTGAGACACCCTCTTGCCGTGAGTCACCGATATCATCGTTTTCTTTGTTGCTGAAAAAGTTACCTCATTGACCTCGTTTCCTCCAAATACCATGTTAATAGTCATCTGAGGTGACCTTGTTGCTGTCTTTGATGGCTCCACGTTGTCCCGGCTTCGACCGTAATTGTTTCTGGCCCGATAACTTAAAAACTCTCTAAGATGGCCGTTCTTTAGCAATGTCGTCACATCCTCGTGAAAATGTCGGCAGCCCCCAATTTTATAACCATGAGTCCCACGGAATTCACACCACAAACTAGGATCCCTCTAGTTAGGTTCCAATCGGATTGGTTTCGGAAACCATGGTTCTTTGATTTTCCTCATTGCCGACACCAATTCTACCAGGTTGATGTTAAAGTTATAATCTGATAACCTGGGATATACGAGATCTCCGGACCCTGGCATCTCTTTTTCTAGCAATAACTTGTCGTTCCAGCCATGATCCATCCTTCTATTGAAAGTAAACCTATCTGATAATGGAATCCTTTACTGCTACCTCAAACGGTCCTCTCATACGGTAGAAAATGACCCATGGAGGACCTCCAATCTGTATCAAAATCATTTTTAAACTTATCCTGATTTTTATCGCGACCTTGTCCCTTGGTTGATACCGAAGAGCCAGGTTGATCATCTTCTATCCTTATATTTGACTTGTAGAGATTACGGACATCCGCCCATGTGGTTGCCTGAAACTCGAGCAAGCTCTCCTTCAGTTTTCGAGAGGCATCGCAACTTAATGGATTTAGACCCTTCGTAAATGCATCCGTTGCCCATTCATCCGAAACTGCTGGTAACAACATCCTTTCTTTTTGGAACTAGATCACGAATTCTTGTAGCAGCTCGGATTCGCCTTGCAAAATTCTGAATATACCTACCTTTCTGCCATGGACCTTTCTTGCTCTAGCATGAGCTTTGATGGATGAATCTGCACGCATTTGAAAAGAATCGATTGAATGCTCGGTTAAGAGGGAATACCCTGTCAGGGCCCCCTTCGTGAGGGTTTCAATAGAACCGACTCGATCTCATGCTGATCCAAGTCATTTCCTTTTATTGTCGTGGTGTAGGTCATAATATGCTTCTGCGAATCCGAAGTCCCGTAATATTTTTGTATATGTGTCATCTTGAATCTCTTTGGGATTAAATCTGGTGCCATACTTGGTTTAGACATCAATTGTGTGTACTTATTTTAATCCAGACCCTTTAACACTGGCGGTGCATCTGGAATCTGATCCAACCGAGCATGAAACTCATTTGCATTCTAGTCCATTCGTTCACTCATCTTTTTCATGAATCAAATGAGCTCAATTTTGAAAGGATCATTCAAGTTGTTATTCCCATATCCGCTATGGGTCACTCCGACTTCGTCAAAACCGACTTTTCCCCTTAGGGTGTTGTTATAAGCTCTCTAAGCCGTTTGATTTGCGGGAACACTGGGATGAATCGGGGCCCTTCCATTCATGTTATTGGAAGCACCTGACAATGCTTATTTTAACTTCGTCATCATTTGATCTTGCCTTGAGAGGTGATCCATGATTGCTTTCTGATGTTCTCATAGGAGTTTGACCGGTTTTACGACGTGTTCATTTTCCACATCATGTCACGACCCAAAATTCCAACCTGTCGTGATGGCGCCTAACACACCGGCATGGCAAGCCAGAACATAACAATAAAGAAGCAGAACAATGGAGCTTATAGAAATAGCATAAGTTTGAAATCTCAATATAACAAAATACTGCAAATACAAGGTAAATCCCGCAGAAACTGGTAAATATGGAGTCGTGAGCTCTGAAACAAAAATACAAGTCTGAATCGACCAAGTACAATACTGTCTGAAATAAAGAGAACAGTGTATAAGGAAAGAGACGCCAGACTACAGCCAATAATGCAACTCTACATCGTCTCTCTATGACAGTGTTGCTAGTAGCCTCGACTACTAATGACTGGGTCCGATACCTAGTTCTAAATAGTTAAGTGCAGAGTGTAGTATGGGTACAACCAACCTAGTGTACTCAATAAATATCGTAAATAATCTCGACAAGAATTATAAATGATATCTGCTATAACCTGTATAGTTTCATGAATCCAACAACTACATAACAATAATGTGATCAAGTATAAGGTACAGAGAGGACTATCTGTGTGTTCATACAATTACTCAAAATCTATGTTCAGTTATTGGTACAACATATGAGATGATATGTAGATAAATCAGATAATAAAGCATGAAAATTGCAAGTAAAGATGAAACGCAATTCCAAACAACATTAGCTAGGCTTTCCTCAACCTTTTCACATCCATACCAAACCACTAGTAAGTTTTCCTCAATAACCGCGTGTGCACCATCAAGAGAGAAACATAAGGGTGTGACCCTAAGGGTATGGATCCATATTCACACGCTGCACAGATAACTCACGTGCTGCATGGACAACTCACTTACTAACAATATCAATAATTGGATCCGCATGGATAACTCACGTGCTTCATGGACAACACACGTGCCGCACGGACAACTCACGTGCCAATAGTATCGACTGCACAGACAACTCACGTACTAATAATCACTATCAACCCCGTGTGGTCACAGGGTACCGGTCCAACTTATAACATAGAGAAAGCAAATATGCGGGAATACACGTACATGATCAATGATTATCGAGTTTGATACTCCTGGACTTGTACAAATAACATGCTATAGTGTAGGCATGCGCAATGTGTGCTATCCTAGCTAGAACAGATAATTTTCATCAAGAAATAGCATTTTATCAGGTTCAATCGGAAGAATAACCTCAACGGAATTTGAAATGTGGTACAAATAGCTCATAGAGGGGTACAAATAGGAGGAATATCTCAAATTGAAGCTTAGCGATAAATTCAAGGCATGTCATAGCCTAAGCACTGCCCCGAGCATGAAAATAGTACCCCGGTGAACGCATGTGGTTCAACCCCACACATATGCGCCACTCATAGCACGTAGCTATCACAAATAATTTAGGCAACTAGTACCTCAACCAAATTTAGTTAAGATGCTTACCTCAAGGAAGCCACACCTCTAACAAGCCCTTCCCACGCATATCGACCTCCGAACGATCCGAATCTAACCAAAACAACTTAATATATCAATAAAAGCCATAGGAATTGATTCCAAATGATAAAGCTAAGATATTTAACCATAATCAAAAAGTCAACCCCGGCCCGCACCTCAGAACCAAAAAAATTCACAAATTCCGAAAACCCATTCGATTACGACTTCAACCATACCAAATTATCAAATTTCGACATCAAATCGACCTTCAAATCCCCATTTTCCAGTTTAGGAAAGTTCCTACAAAATCCCTAATTTCTCTACTTCAAATAAACAAATAAATGATAAATACAAGGATAAAATCATGATTAATGAACAAATCCGAATAAAAAACACTTACCCCGATCCAAGATGTGAAAATCCCCTCCAAAATCGCCCAAAATCGAGCTCTACAACCCAAAATATTATATAATAACTCTAACCCTCGAAATGGGATTTTAATGAGCCTACCCAAGCATTATGCATCGCGATCGCGGGACCTACATCGCGATCGCGAAGAACAAATTACTTCTGACCTAGAATTAATCTACGTGAATGCGGGACCCGGCTCACGAATGCGATGTTCAACATTCTGCTGCATCGCAAATGCGGGCAACCTTCCGCGATCGTGTAAGCTAAGCACCTAGCGCCCCAGCTGAACCTCACCTCTACATGAATGCATGCCCTCAAATGCGATCGTGTTGACCCGAGCCTCTCAAAGCTTCACGAACGCGAGCTTATTATCGCAAACGCGATTAAAAAAAATGACCACCTGCCAGTAATAACCCTTCGCGACAGCGTCGTTTTCTTCGCGATCGCGAAGGAGGAAACTGGATGCCCAGAAATCAGCAGTCCAACAATGAAGAAGAATAGTCCGTGACCCATCCGAAACTCACCCAGGGCCCTCAGGACCTCGACCAAATATACCAACAGATCCTAAAATACGATACGAACTTAGTCAAAGCTCTAAATCATATCAAACAACATCAAAATCACCAATCGCACCCCAATTCAACCCTAATGATCTAATTAATTTCCAACTTCTAAAACCAATGTTGAACCATATCAAATCAACTCCGAATGACCTCAAATTTTGCACACAAGTCCTAAATGACAAAGCAGACCTATTCCAACTCTCGAAACCAAAATCCGAACCCGAAATCAATAAAGTCAACCCTCGATCAAACCTCTCAACCTTCCAAACCTTCCACTTTCCATCTTTCGCCAAAAAGAATCAAGTCAACCTACGGACCTCCAAATCAACACTCGGACATACGCCAATGCTCAAAATCACCATAAAAAGCTATCAGAACCATCAAAACTCCATTTTGGAGTCGTTTACACAAAAGTCAAACTCCAGTCAACTCTTCAAACTTAAGCCTTCAACCTTGGGACTAAGTGTCCCAATTCACTCCAAAACATCCCCGGAACCAAACTAACAAACCACCCCGGCATGTCACAAAACCACAAATGAAAATAGAATAAGCAATAAATAGGCGCACGGGGCTACAATACACAAAACGACCACTCGGGTCGTTATATTTCTCCCCTTTCAAACAAATGTTCATCCTTGAACGAATCTAAAATCATACCTGGAGCCTCAAAGAAGTGTGGATAGCTGCTCTACATCTCCTGCTCATTCTCCCAAGTAACCTCCTCGGTCGACTAACCTCTCCAGCGAACTGTCACTGATGCTATATTCTTTGACCTTAACTTTCAAACCTGCTGGTTTAAAATGGCCACCTGCTCCACATCATAAGTCAAATCCTCGTCTAGCTGAATTGTGTCGAAGTCCAAAACACATGATGGATCACCATAATACTTCCGGAGCATAGAAATATGAAACACTGGGTGAACACTTGATAAACTATGTGGCAATACAAGTTTGTAGGTCACCTCTCCAATCTTCTCAAGCACCTCAAAAGGCCCAATATACCGAGGGATCAACTTGACCTTCTTCCCGAACCTCATCATACCCTTCATGGCCGAAACTCTAAGCAAGACCTTCTCACCCACCATATATGCAACATCACGAACTTTCCTAGCATAACTCTTCTGTCTGGACTGCGCTGTGCGAAGCCGTTCCAAGATTAACTTTACTTTCTCTAAGGCATCACGGACTAAATCAGTGCCCAACAACTTAGCCTCCCCAGGCTCAAACCAACCAACTAGAGAACGATATCTCCTCCCATATAAGGCCTCATAAGAAGCCATCAGGATACTCAACTGAAAGTTGTTGTTGTAGGAGAACTCTGCTAATGGAAGAAACTAGTTCCATGAACCTCCGGAATCCATAACATAGGCACGTATCATATCGTCCAAGATATGATCCGTTTGTCTGAGGATGGAATGTTGTACTCAACTCAACCCATGTGCCCAACTCCTGCTGCAGTGTTCTCCAAAACTACGATGTGAAATGTGTGGCCCGATCAGAAATAATGGAGATAGGCACACCATGCAGACGAATAATCTCCCAGATATAGATATGAGCCAACTGCTCTGTAGAATAGGAGTTCACCATTGGAATAAAGTGTGCAGACTCAGTCAACTAGTCCACAATAACCCAAACTGCATCATATTTCTTCAGATTTCATGGGATCTCGACAACGAAATCCTTGTTGATACACTCCTACTTCCACTCTGGTATCCCCAATCTCTGAATCAACCCTTCTAGTTTCTAGTGCTCATATTCACCTATTGAAAATTCAAACACCGAGAGACATAAGCAACAATGTCTTTCTTCATCCTCAACCACCAATAGTGTTGTTTCAACTCACGGTACATCTTCGTGACACCAGGGTGAATGGAATAGCGCAAGCTGTGAGCCTCCCCAAGGACAAATTCTCTTAACCCATCAACATTTGGAACACAAATTTGACCTCTAAGCCGCATAATCCTATCATCACCAATCACATCTCCTTAGCACCACGTTGCACCTTATCCTTCGACACCAACAAGTGAGGATCATCAAACTGGCGAGCCTTGATACGTTCCAACAACGATGACTGTGCCAGAATACAAGCAAGAACACGACTGGGCTCCGATACATCCAATCTTAAAAACTGATTGGCTAAGGCCTAAACATCCATGGCAAGTGGCTTCTCTACTACCGGTAAATATGCTAAGCTGCACATACTCTCCGGCTTTCTACTCAATGCATCGGCCACCAGATTAGCCTTCCCCGAATTATATAGTATAGTGATATCATAGTATTTCAACAACTCTAACCATCTCCGATGTCGCAAATTAAGATCCTTCTACTTGAACAGGTGTTGGAGACTCCGATGGTTGGTATAGACCTCATAATGAACACCGTACAGATAGTGCCTCCAAATCTTTAATGCGTAAACAATAGCTGGCAACTCTAAGCCATGTATAATGTAATTCTTCTCACGGACCTTCAGCTGCCGAGACACATAGGCAATCACCCTACCATCTTGCATTAACAACGTGCCAAGCCTAATATGCAACACATCATAATACACGGTGTAAGATCCTGAACCTATAGATAAAACCAACACTAGGACTGTAGTCAACTCAGTCTTGAGCTTCTGAAAGATCTCATCACACTCATCCGACCACCTGAATACGGGCACCCTTCTGGTGAATCTAGTGAAAGGTGCAGCAATGGACGAGAAGCCCTCCACAAAACAGCGATAATAACCTGCCAAACCAAAAAAAAACTCTGAATCTTAGTAGCTGAGCAAACTCTAAACTGCCTCAATCTTCTTTGAATCCACCTTGATCCCTTCATTGGACACCACATTCCCTAAGAATTTCACAGAATAAACCAAAACTCACACTTGGAGAATTTGGCATACAACTTCTTCTCCCTCAACGTCTGGAGTACAATCCTTAGATAATGTTCATGATCCTCCTAGCTGCGTGAGTACACCAGTGTATCATAAATGAAACTATGACGAAAGAATCAAGATATGGTTGGAATACACTGTTCATCAAGTGCATGAAGGCTGCCAAAGCATTGGTTTGCCCAAATGATATCATAAGAAACTCGTAGTGACTATAGCGAGTTCTAAATGTCATAGTCAAAATGTCAGAGCCCCGAATCTTCAACTGGTGATACCTATACCTCAAATCAATCTTAGATAACACTCTAGCACCCCAAAGATGGTCAAATAAGTCATCAATGTGGGGTAGTGGGTACTTGTTCTTAATTGTAACATTGTTCAACTACCTGTGATCAATGCACATCCGCATAGTTTTATCCTTCTTCTTCACAAATAGAATCAGTGCACCCCAAGGTGACATACTAGCCTTGATGAATCCCTTATCAAGTAGCTCCTGAAGTTGTTCCTTCAATTCTTTCAACTCTGTTGGGACCATACGATACGGAAGAATAGATACAGGCTGAGTGCCCAGCACCAGATCAATACCAAAATCAATGTCCTTGTTGGGTGGCCTGCCTGACAAGTCTGCAAGAAACATATCTGGGAAGTCTCTCACTCTGGGAACTGACTCAATGATCGAAGTATCAACACTAACACCCCTCACAAAAGCTAAATATGATGTACATCCCTTCTCAACCATCCGCTGAGCCTTCAAATATGAAATCACTCTACTAGGAACATAATCTAAAGAACCTCTACACTCAACCCTAGACAACCCCGGCATCGCCAATATCACGGTCTTAGCGTGACAAATCTAGAATAGCATGACATGGTGACAATCAATCCATGCCTAAAATCACGTCAAAATCAACCATGCTAAACTGTATGAGATCAACTATCGTCTCTAATTCCCCAATAGTCACTACAGACAATATGTACATACAGTCCACAATAATAGAATCACCCACCGGTACAAATACATAAATAGACATATTTAAAGAATCGCGGGGCATATACAAATAATGAGAAAAAGTATGATGACATATATGAATAAGTGGAACCAGGGTCATATAATGTTGAAGCCTCCATGTGGCATACAGAAACAATACCTATGATCACGGCATCGGAGGGAACTACCTCTAGCCTGGCTAGAATTGCATAGCAACGAGTAGCTACTGGTGGTGAGATCATAGGCTGAGAACTCTGCTGTGGGACTCTACTGAACAGTGTGGTGAAAACCTCTTTGAGATGGCTCAAGTCCCCGGATTCAAAACAACCCCTCCTTTGATGAAGCTACTGACCCTGATAATCTGAATAGCTGCATGTGGAACCCTATGCATATGAAGTATGGTAAGAAATCTATGCTGGCAACACACTAAATAATGACTGAGCTGGGCAGGAACTGTGTTGCTCCTAAACGCACACACAAGTATATGTGGTCGTACAACTAATATAGGATTGTAAGTCTAGATATGGTACCCACAGGGACTTGTGATTAAGTATTTACTAAATTAAACTAAGAAAATTAATCTCAATGTTCTTGTGTGTTATTATTTAACTAAAACTAATATAGAGTAGTAAACTAAGATATTAAGGAAAACAACTCGACAAGCTTAAATACGAATTTAATGAGAAAATATTCTAGAGCTATGGGTTAGCTAACAATCCCGCTGAGTCTTCCACTTAAATTGTCTAATTAATTTATTTGGTTTAATGATTGACATGGTTAATATTACTCGTAGTATTCTCCCGATGTACTACTCGCCTATTCAAGCTAACCTAACGTTTATATTCCCATGGAATTAGGATTAATAATAATGCATTAATAATTCCCATTTAGTAACCAAGCAACGCGATTAGGTATATCCCTATCCTAACTGCAAAACCATTCCCGAAACTCAGGTTCAAGATCTTGATCTACCTAATCTTATACGCAATCTAAATTCCCTCTCCCGAGTGCAATCCTATATTCGTAGATAGTATTCAATTGGTGGTCAAACAATCAAATAATTAAGCGCAATAATGAATAGATAAACCAATATGATATCTAAGCTTCAAAGTACAACGTTCATGCACCCCACAACTATAGAACTAATAAACTACAAAGTTAAAAAAAGAGAAGAGAAGAGATGAAAAACTAGTTGGAAGCCTCCTCCAAGCGTGGTTTATGGTCTCCATTCCAAGGTGGCATTTTCTCTTCCCAAAAATATGTTATCCCTCCCCCAAATTAGGTTAAGGACCTCTTTTATACGACTTGGAATCGTGCAGGGCCAAAATAACCTTGTCCCGAATGAAACAGGAGTGAAACCCGTCACCCAGCGCCTAGTGTACCGTGGTGCATTAGCCCTAGCACTGGAAAATTTTTGCATCTGCAAAACATTGCCATGGGTAGCGTGGGGCACTACTCAGGGCGCTACGCTGGCCTATTTTTTCCCCCTTTTTGCTTCAAATAATGGACTTCCGTCCCACATTGCCTTCGGGTGACTCCTACACATAAAAATACCACAAATTAGAATAAATCATTACATTACACATACAAAAATCTATGAAACATGAGTAAAATGCAAAGAAATATGCATATAAATATACACACTTTAAGCCAAATATCACATTGTAAGAACTGTGACTGACTGAAGAACCACGAGGAACATGACAAGCTTCTTGAACAGGTCTAGATGGACAAACTGTGCTGTAGTAGGACTGGCCTCCAGATGAGGCACTATTGAAACCACCTGAACTACGGGGCCTCTTGACCTCCCGCTCCTCACGCTCTAGCATGTGAACCAGCTTTAACCGTCTAGCAATCTCGACCACCTTATCAAACCTAGCATCTATCGCAGCCTCCCTAGCCATAACGAAGCATAAACCATAGTTGAGGCCATCAATGAACCTCCTAATATTATCCCTCTCATTGGGAACCACAATACCTCCTATAACCTGTATAGTTCCATGAATCCAAAAAGTACGTAACAGTAATGTGATCAAGTATAAGGTACAAAAAGGATTATCTCTCTGTGTGTGTGTGTGTACAATTATTCAAATCTCTATTCAGCCATTAGTGCGACATATAAGATGATATGTAAATAAATCAGATATTAAACAATAGAAATTGTAAGTAAAAATGAAATGCAATTCGAAAACAACAATGGCCAGGCTTTTCTCAAGTTCCACATCTGTACCAAACCACTGATAAACTTTTCTCAATAACCGCGTGTACACCATCAAGATAGAAACGTGAGAGGGTGACCCTAGGGGGATGGATCGATATCCACACGCTGCACATACAACTTACGTGCTGCACGTACAACTCACGTACTAATAGAATCATCCAAATATACAACCCACATGCTGCACAGACAACTTCGTGCCAATAGTATCAACCGCACAGAAAACCCACGTACCAATAATCACAATTCACCCAGCGTGGCCACAGGGTACCAGCCGAGCTCAACAAAGAGAACGCTCGGTCAAACATATCAACCTTCCAAACCTTCAACTTTTCAACGTTCGCCAGAAAGCATCAATCAACCTACGGACCTCCAAATCAACATTCGGATATACGCCTAAACTCAAAATCACCATACGAAGAAATCGGAACCATCAAAACTCTAAGCCGCATCCCTGGAAAACTTGCTATATCTACTAAGGCTTCATCCTAACCAACTATTCCTGATATAAAGTCGTTCTATAAAAGTTCAAGACAAGAAGAAAGCAAGAAAAGGATAGAGATCGCTTTGGAAACGTCACCGGGGAGGAAGATAGAAAGGTAACCTATGACACCGGGGAATTACGCTTTTTCTCCCGCCTCAGCTTCGCGGATGGAAGGAGGACGAGAGCGTAGCACGCACGCTCTATGCTTTTTGCTAGCTTTCCCTCTAATAAAATATTAGCTCGTACCCTCTCTCTGTGTCTAGGGATTCCTGGGGCATGAGTTAAGCATATAGTTGATTGCTCTTTCTTTCGATTGAGCGTCGGTACTTTTGGAGTCTCTCTCTGTAGGCGTGCTAAACAAGAGAGCCACTGCTCTTCGGGGTGATGAGGTGGACAATTCCTTACTCCAGCTTCAAAGGAGCATCTTTGATTGAATCAATACTAACTCCTCAGTCAGCTGACCTTCGATTTTGGAGATTAGAGCAGAAGAACTCCGTAACGGCGGAGAGGGGTTTCGCCTCAAATCCAAATGATTTCTCTTCTTCTCTTAAGATATTTCTAGTTAGGACTTGATCGAGGTATCAATTGACTCTGAAACATAAAGTAACAAAACCATAACCCCGTGCCCCCCGCCTTAAAGGATCCCAACTCATCACCCTCGTGTCCAACTTATTCGTGGTTTTAAGGTGCTTTTGACTATTATAAAAACTTATTTGGAGACCAAGGCGAGGGGTCATCTTCGGCAACCAACCGGTGGAGCCGGCCTCCCCGCCGTCTCCCTACCCGCACCCTCCATAAGGGAAGTACGTAGAAACCTTGATCTGTTTACTTCCTTCTTTAATAAGATCGGGATGAGGAGTGACCTTTTACTGGACCTCGAGTATCGGCTTAAACTTGAAACTGCCTCAGAAGCAAAGAGACGCAAAATAATAGAATTCATGGAGATCTTGGCCGTTGATGAAGATGAACTGATATATTGGCATTCTCTTCCAACTCCGTATCCTAGCTCAGGGCAAACTATCTCTAGATGGCAAAGTGAAAAGTAGAATTGATCTGCACATCCCTCTATTCCAATAGAAAACGTTAGCCTTCATCCATGAGATCGGGGTATCACTACCAGTAGGGGCCCGCTTCCATAATATTTGAAACCTCGCCTTCCCTTTTGATGTCCGATCCCGGATACCATGACTTGCCTTCAAACGGGCTTCACCTTCAAAGGAGAGTAATCGATATGTGGAAGACAGCTTTAGAAGAGTACTTGATAGAGACCTTAACGCTAGGGATAAAGCCTTTCTTTCATAACAAAATGAAACTGTCTAAGGTGAGGATCCAAGACTGATGGGCACAGAATTCGGTGGTACTTTTTATTTATCACAAATTGCTTGTTATCGCACTGTACTCCTTTTGCAAGATCAGCTCTTAGATGCGAGGGAAAATAAGATCAAAATATATGACTTCTTTAACTTCTAAATCTATTTCCAAATACCCTGAAAGCAGCAAGTGAAGAGATAAGGCCTCTCATTTCCATTAAGGCAGATGCATTCCCGTTGTAACTGCGGCGGAGGGTGCCTCCAGGTCGCAGCGGTTCTTCTATGTCAACTTAGTTGAAAAGCATCCTAGAGATTGATTGGCTTTTCCAGTACTAGGCTTTTGCTTTCTTGTAGTTCTTCTATTTACATCTACCTCCAAAACAAACAAAAAGGATGACGAAATTGCTAAATCTATATATGGAAAGATGTGGACTGGAGAGTTTGGATTGAGGTCACTATGCTTAACACATCGTAGTTGGACAGCTTATTGAAGAGAGGAGAAAAAAAAAGCTTTTTCGTAATTTTGAACTCTAATGACAAAGCGTCCGTTCACGTCAAGAATAGAGGCCGTTAAGGATGTACTTGCTTTTCCTTTTTTTCGTCGAGATTGGGTTGGTGTTCAGTGTACTAAGGTACAAGATCGAAAAAAATGAAAAATGCATTTGTTAACGACCGATAGCGCTATAGGATCGGGTTCTTGGATCAATAGAACTGGAAGAGGAGGATTAATCGAATATATAAGATAAACAATGCAAGAATTCTTGGAAGCTGTAATGCCTTTCTTGGGTCCTTTACAAGAAAGTTTGAGCGGGAGACAAGGGGCGCTCCCGCAGGGTCCCGATGCCCTACCTTTTCTAGTCTCCCAGGCGACCGAGTGCTCCATGAACAATGAGCGCTTCCTGCTCCGCCCGCACAGCTTGCTGCCTCTCCTCCAAACTCTCTATGTGCTACCTTTCCTTGCAGGATCCATTGTTCTAACACTTCTCAAAAGGAAGTTTAGCACTCTACTGTGCTCTTGAATTTCATTTTGCAGTTGCCCCATTTCGGCAGCAATTGCAGAAAGCCTGTTTGCAGTATCCATAGCCATATGTGCTAGTAGTAAATTTCTTTGAAAAGAATTTGATGAAGTGAAGACACTTATCGAGCATCCATTTATAGAGTGGTAGAGTAATCTCGCCATGCGTCAAGAATTGGATGGCAGGCACAATTCTTACTAGTTCTCTCCAGCTGCTTCCTTTTGAGCTAGTCAAGCAGGCGTTGAACACAGACTGAGACTCTCCCGCCCCTTTGACAGCAATTCCTGCACTTGACGTCAGATCTCCTCATTTGGAACCCGTTCAATTCTTCCAACTTAGCCTTCAACCTTGGGACTAAGTATCCCAATTCACTCCAAAACATCACAGAAACTAAACCAACCACCCCGACAAGTCACAAAATCACAAATGAACATAGAATAAGCAATTATAACAACCTAACCAGTCATTTTATGTATTTGCATCCTATTTTCTCTTTTGATGCTTCACACATGTGTATTTGTGGCTTTATGATTCGCATGGTTGTTAATTTTGTTCTAAAAAGATTTTAGGTTTATTTGGACCCTTTGGTTCTTGGCTTAGTAGCCGTAATTAGAAATGTTGACTAATATTTGGCGTTTGTAAAAAATACCTCGGATCAGTATTTTGATGGCTCCGATAGATTTGAATCGTGATTTTTCACGCCCCAAACCTGGGGAGGCGTGGCTGGCACCCGGTGTCATGCTGGCTCGAGCGAACCAATCTGTAACTCATGATCGTTCGACCAAAACTAGAACATACATAGGCCGAGTTGGCTAAACTCATTCTTTCTCTGACCATCATGAGCCAACATGGCCACAACTCGTAATGCATAACTGTAAGTGGGCAAATGCCATAACAGCGATCCATCGTACTTAAAACATAAATACACACGGGCCATCAAAGCCTTTGACATACTATACAAAATGAACTTGTATCTCCAAAGCCTCTAAGAGTGTTTGACAACAAAACTGGACAGGGCCCCAACCTACCCATAAGTCTATAGTAAAACTCTGACACAATGACTTATAGACACGGCTGCACTCCGAATGAAGTGGAGTCTTACAAATCCTTCGCCGAATGCTAACGTCATCTACTATGAGGGCTCATCAAACTGATTACCTACACCTGCATGCATGAATGCAGCATCCACAACACAAAAAGGACGTCAGTACGAATAATGTATCGAGTATATAAGGCAGAACAGGAACATAATAATAAGTCAACATCAATGAGAGAGATAAGAATCAATCTGAACCTCTGAGTGAAGTGGAGTCTTACAGATCCTTCGCCGAATGCTAACGTCATCTACTATGTGGGCTCATCAAACTGATTACCTACACCTGCATGCATGAATGCAGCATCCACAACACAAAAAGGACGTCAATACGAATAATGTACTGAGTATGTAAGGCAGAACTGGAACATACCAATAAGTCAACATCAATGAGAGAGATAAGAATCAATCTGAACCTCTGAAATGCCACTGAGGGCCAGTGTATGCATACTAATTATAGTTATATGTATAATGCCTCTCTTTGGGACTATTATCAATATCGTAACATAACTGCCCAACTGATCAGTGGTAACTTCCCGACTGGCCGTAGCACGGTGGTAAATGTATTGACTCTTCAACCAACTGTAGCACGGTGATAAATGCATGACTACCCAACCGATGTATCACGATGGTAAATGAATGACCACACGAACGGCTGTAGCACGATGGTAAATGCATGACTGTCCGACCGGCCGTAGCTCGGTGATAAATGAAGATGCATTACTACCCAACTAGCCGTAGCTCGATGGTAAATGAAGATGCATATAATGTTAAATTATGAACATTAACATCTTTATCATATGCCTCAATAGAGACTTAAGAACATACTTAGACATGTTTTGAATTACATTTTACAGAAATAGGTAACATAGACATACTTAACTACTAAGAGTAGAACCATTTATGGAATAACATTACGTTTATATTTTGTTACTTGGATCATGCCAATAGAAGGAAGGATTATCCTTAACATACCATAGTTGCTCATAGGAGCTCGTAGAAGGTCGTAGATGAAGAATCAAACTTGGATCGCCCTCAAAAGAATTATCCTCAAAGTGAGAACCATGGTTACTGCCAACATTTTCTTATTCAAAATAACTTATCCTCACGGTGTTAGGCATGATTTTCCCAAATAAAAGAATGAATCATTAACTAAAAGTGTTGCAGAATGTTGTTTTTTCATTCTCCACACAAAATGAAGTGTAATTCTTATAACTAACTTTTATCAAAATGAAAGCAAATGGAAATTCAATGCTTGGCTTCCACCTGGCCATGTATTAGTGGTGGGAGTCCTATATTTGTGATAAATATTTCCTACTAATACAAAACATATCTACCACATACTTATCTCTATATTTTAATACTTCATGTACATAAAAATATCTTATCTTCACTATCCATTTTTTAAAGTTCGAGTTATTAATAGTAAATCATAAGTATTTAATAAAATTAAGACATATACTAATAGTTCATACAGATGAAGTTATTGATAAAAACACATAGATTCTAGTTTTTCCACTTTAATACCAAGAATCTAATTTTTTTCATACTATTAATTCTTAAAACGGTAAAAAAAATTACTTTCTTATGAGAAAATAACTTTTATTCTTATAATAAAGAAAATCCCATTTATAAACTTCCTCATATCATGTATATAACTCAAAGTATATCCGGAAGTAGTAGTATTAATAACTATATAAAATTATATTTTTCAAACTTTTTATAAATATGTTCCAGTCAAAAGAAATACCGTAACAAAATGTATCTAATAGTATCAAAGTTGTCAAACTTACGGGGTCTTACAATAACACTGTCACAAATCCTCTATAATGTCATGAATGACTTTAATCCCTTCAAGCTCATGTGGATTACTACGAGTCATCCTAACATTAAAGTACGAGATGTTACACTACTAGCATTAGAGACCCCCCCCCCCCTTTTCATTCAACACGTTTAATCCTCTAGGTGCACACCTAATGACTCATCACCAAAATTTACACCTCATGTATATAAATTTCACTTTCTGCTCATTTGTTTACCGTAAAAATGGTAACAACAATTAAATTTATTAAATTGGACTCTAAAAATATGTGATCTATTCCAAGCTAGTTTGTTAGAGCAGATGATGCTAGTATTATGAATTTTAACGATGGGGAGGGGGGGAGATAAATGAGGTAACGAGCGGACCAAAGGGTCTGCTACCCGGGTGTAAGCTTGGTCGATTGGGACTTCTAGGTCGACCTCGGGGTCGAGCTCGGGTTGTCGGGGATACTCGGGTATAATCTAACAACTAGAAATATAATCAAACGAAGCTATTTACAACCGAAATTGAGTTTGTACGATGAAGAACACATGTAAAATGAAGAACACGTATAGAGGGAAAGGACATCGAGGTATCCTAAGTATCAGTGAGAACCAATCAGCTTTTGTAAGAAAAGAAAGAGAGAGAGAGAGAGAGAGAGAGAGAGAGAGAGAGAGAGAGAGAGAGAGAGAGAGAGAGAGAGAGAGATTATTGCACTTTGTAGAATTGTGGGAGCAACATCAGTCACTTACAAGGTAGGGCGAGTCCCTTT
>NC_031990.1:16291010-16331585 GCF_001879085.1 Nicotiana attenuata
CATTCGCCTTGGCTGATGGAAGGCGATATGATCATCCCAGTCTCTGCGCAGAATCTCTTGCCGATATTCACCCTTTTGGAGGTGCTCCATGAGACAGAGTTGGAGCAGTAAGTTACAACCCTCAAAGTGTTTGGCCCCTCGTTGACAATTTTCCAGGGCTCGGTATATCTCCGCAACGACCATAGGCACTATGCTAAAAGGCTGTCCGCCAATTCCTTCCATTAAAGTCTTGGTGGCCATGGCCAGTCTGGTATGGATCCTAGCCTTCTTCATAGGAAACACTATCATCCCCAAAAAGCAGAACATAAAGACGAAGACTCCTCTGTGGATGTGTCCCAATGATATGAGGGCGAATTAATCTGGGTAAGTGCGGTAAGACTTGCTATGGCCGTATCTCTCGTACAGATAGTCGAAAGGAATGTAGGAATCCTTCAAGCAGTTCAGTCTGTGTTCTTCTTTAGTCCCATCATTTTGAGAAAACCCCTACCCTTGCGATTTTCTGGCATAAGCAAACCCGGAGTCTTCCACGGAATACCAGCTAGTCCTCCTATTTCCTCCAGCAAAGGTGTCATTTCAAGGTCCCCGAAGCGGAACACAGATCTGTCACCATCCCAAAATAGAGTTGCAGCCTCTATGATTTTGTTGTCGGGTTGGATTTCCAGAAGAGAAGGCAAATTTCCCAAGTATTTGCGGACGAGGGTCTGATCACTGGAGTGAAGGTCTTCCCACCAGCTTAGCAGCCTTGGGTGGATGTTGGTTACCATGCCGAATCTGGGGACTTCGTGCCTCATTTTCTGCAAAACAAAGTGTTAGGCCCTCACCCCCGCCAGAATCGACTATTTAAATATCAATAATTGGCATAAGCAGCTAGTTCTCCAAATAAATGCACAGACGTGGTAATGTCCGTTTGGGTTCCAAGGAAACCCAGTGGACTTTGGACAAGGCTATCTTAAAGAGTCATTATGTGGACAGCATAACTGACTCAGCTAGGTTTGACAGTGATGCATGCACAATTGAACAGAGTAAGGTTTCTATGGGGTGTTAGACCGGTACCCTTGAGCGGACAACTCAAAAGGGAAAGGCAAGGAACCGTCGACTGCACCGCTGATCGACTGATTTTACCGCAAATACGCCTTTGCCAAATTTAGGGGGTGATAATATCGGAAGGGCGCAACCACTCATTATAAGCGTTGCTATGGTATTTTGTTTGGCACGAGTGGAATATGATGTTGAATATGCAATTACAAGAATGAAACAAGTTGTCACGTATTTGTACGTTCATAAAGTAATGATAACAATAATTGCTCATAATTACAACAGTATTGAAGGAAAGCAGTAAAAGAAAGCATTAAAGAAAAGAAAACAAAGTGCCAAGTCAGTTTTGTAGTAGAAAAGAGATAAAGACATTAAATAAAGGCAATAAAGATGCAATAAAGTCACAAGTAGCATGAAATGGTAAAAGCCTAAAGAATTTCCCCAGCAGAGTCGCCATGCTATCGATGCCCCCTTTTTCTCGCAAAATCGGGTTTATGACATTTGGACGGACAACTCTTTTCCTTTTGGGAATTGGGTTTGAGATTTAGAAGACCGGCACCTAATGATAAAGTGCATTAGGACACTAAGAAATTAAAAGAGAAGAAGAACCAGAGAATGGGTAAGGACTTGAAATTATCTCAGGGGGAAGGTGTTAGGCACCCCCCAAGATCCACTAGTGTGGTTCCCGGCCATGCTACAATTGTGACTTTAAATATAAACAACAAATAAACATACAAGGCAATTTCACATAACGATTACAAGTAGGGGAATGTATAAAAATTAAATAACGAGTTGAAGTTTAGGCGATTTCATAATTTGTTTAAAGAATATACAAGTGCAGAAAGTGGTGGTCAAATAACTGATGCAAATAATCAAACAAAGAGATGAAATGGGCGGAAATTTGGAAGAGGAAACAGTGCTGGAAATTTAAAGAGGTTTTAAAAGATTAGAGCGAAATACAAGGTTTAAAAGAGCTGGAAACTGACAGTTTAAAGAAAATTAAAAAAACGTAAGCACATAAAGAGGGAGGGGGTCCTAGGCTTATAAATAACATGGATCACCCACGCAACACCCGGTAACCAATTATACGCGTAGTGTTATCGCGTGATCATCATATCTATGTATACCCTTTCCCAACCCGTTAAGGTACTAAAGCACGGAATAGTCTCGTTACTTATTGCATGCTACTACCCGCCCCAATCCTATCAGTCCCGGAGGCAGTTGGGACTACTATTCCTAGATATTGGCTTTTGAAGTTTAAAAGGCCAAAATCTAGTGCGACAAACAAAACACAAAAGAGCAATTAAGGGGAAAACACATAGCAGTTAAGGCTCAAAGAGGCCTCCTCATTCAAAACAGAAATTGTTTAGCATGACTTGCAAGTACTGGTTAGGTCTTTAATTAAACTTAAATGAAAAGGGGGGAGGGTGGCTGATTTATTACATATTCTCAGATAAGAAGTCCAAATTAGGCCTGCATGCTAGTTGTGATTATTAAAGACTGGTATAATTAATTGATTACCTAATAGTTTGCCTAGGTGAGACCTATAGGCATGATGTCTAACAAAGTGATACATATTGATTTTAAGGGAGGATTACTGATTTTAGAGATGAACCAATTCCGCAGATGTTAACAATATTATTACTGATTTTAGACTTGCGGATGAATCAGATTTAAACGACTGCTCCTATAGGCATGAATTCTAAGCGTTACTGATTCTAAAACGGTTATGCAAGTGCAGGAATCCTATGAGCATGGTATCTAGGATGCAATTTATTATTCCTTAGCCTATGGATTGTTTTGCCTAATGTCATATGCATGTGCAGAAATGCATAAACTTATAGGCATGGCTTCTATATGTTGAAATGCAGAATCTTATAGGCATGGCTTCTGTATGTTGAAATGAAATAAACTATAGGCAGGATCTCTATATGCAGTATTGAAATAAACTATAGGCAGGATATCTATATGGAAAAAATCTATAGGCAGGATCTCTATATGCAGAAACATAAACGAAAGTGTTCTGGTTGCGGAAATAAAGACCTAAAACATGATATCTACCCCATATGCATAACATGAGAGACCCTCCCCCATTGTTTACTATACACCCCATAAGTATTACAAAATTATTACAACTGGAATGAATCCATAAAAGTAAATAAAATTACATCAGAGATTAAAATTCCAACCAAGGAGATCTTAATTCAGACTCCTAGTATGAAACATGAAATAAACCAACTTCCAAAGATCAGATTTCCAAAGCCTTTCTCATTTGGAAGTGTCAGAGTCCCAATGAGCTTCATGAACTCCAGGCAGTGCTTACACCCAATTACATTTGCAGGATCAGATTATGGTGCAGTGTGGAATGGCCAGCCCTCAAATGTCCAAGTTCAGAGGGAACTCAAGGTCCCCAAGGCAAGGTTCATAGGAGGGGGGAGGGGGCCAGAACTTAGAGTCTAAGAATAAGTGTAAGTGTAATAGAGGGGGAATCAGGGAAGGCCATAACAAACTAGTGGTCATGCCCAGCAACTAGGATACTGGCACACCCCTGACCAGCCTGTCAGCTTAAATTTGAAAGTTAGGACCTATTGAAGGTCAGGTTCAGACCTGGGCAGCAATTTGGATACTGCCAGGCCATGAACTTTAACTCAGCACACAAAAGGGAATGGGGGTATGGGGGATTCATAACCGACAATGAACATAAAAGAAAGTAACATGTTTAATACAGAATATGAATAGCAAAGTAGACAGGAATAGGGCAACTGTAAAGTAAACACATAGTGAAGGAACTGAAATCAAATGGAGACACACCAATTTCAGGAAAAACAGGTAAGTAAAACAACAGTCTTGAAAAGCCAAGTTGCAAGCAAAGCAGTACAAAAGTCTCAGCAGAGAGTAGAGAGTTTGCAAGAGTATTGAGACTGAAAGTGGGTGTGTGAGAGTATGAGCATTGAACTTTTGGGATTTAGAAGTTCAAAGTTCTAGAGTTGTAAAGTTCTTTTTTCCAGAGCTAAAAACCTCTTTTTGTTTCAATGCAGAAGGGTCGAGCCCCTTTTATAATACAGCAAATAAGCGAGAAAAAGGTAAGGAAATAACATTGTAATCAGTCTCCCTTTAGTTAAGGGATTCTGATTTCAAACGGGCAAAAACAATTACGGAAAGGGATTTTGAAAAAATATTTTCCCAGTAGTATAATAAAGGGTAAGTACATAGAAGCTATTTAAGGCAACAAACTAATACTACACGGTTTGTAAAAAAAAGGAAAGGGAATCAACCAGTAAAAATTTAAAATTTCAGACTTTTACTTGAATGAATCAAGTCAGGAAAAGGGGTAAAGAAAGGTTCAATTAGGGAAAATCAGTAACAATCAAGTGAACACAATTAAAGGAATTCGGGATCAATCAGTAGTTGGCAAAGCCTTTTTTTGAAAGAAGAGTTCTCATATATAAACGCACAAATATGAAAATCAAGAAGAGACTGTTAAGTTATTTGAAAGAGAATTTAACCAAAGAAAAATTCAAAATCATAAGCGAGGAGATGCAGGTTCAATCTGCAAACTCATAATGAGTCTGAGAGTCCAGGGTCCCAATGTGGAACCCTGACTCGAACACAAAAATCAAAGTCGTCAAAGGAAACCCCCAAATCTTAAGGGTTGACAATTGAATCAGACATGGAAAGCAAACCATTTATTTCAGAGTCTCAACAAAAACAAATATGATAGCATGCTTGAACGTCAAAGGAAGAAAAATCATGAAGAACATATTTGAGAAAACTCAGAGCCTAAACGAGTTCAGAAGAAGGAAATAATACAAACTTGAACACAAGTAGATGAAGCATGTAAGAACATGAACAGAGTCCAAAAAATCAAACGGTAGGCACACATAGCAGAAGAGTAGTGAAAACATAACAGGAGTAGAAAAGAAGAGGTAAAAGACAATATATGCATAAAATACAAGAAATCATACTAGCAGGGTATAAACAAACACACATAAAGCAAAGAAGAAAAAGAATCAGAAAGATTTTTTTTCAAAAGTCCTTTTAAAAACCCTAAAATCGGAGAGAAATGATTTAGACAAAAACATTGGGCAACACACTCTAGATGGCAAGAAAAGCATAGGCATAGTATAGATCTAAGCAAACAACGGTGAAAGAAACTCGAATGGCTTAGGGTTTCGGAGAAACCCTAGAAATGAGAAAGGCTTGGAGACAGGTCTGATCTTGAGTCGGAGAGGTCAAGAATCAGGCTCCTGGGTCTCGAATGTGCCGGAGCATGGCCGGAGAAGCCATGAAATCAAAGATCGGAGAAGATCGGAGGGAGAACCATCGAAGTCAGCCTTCCAGACCTCGAACACTCAAGGTCTAATGGTGGAGAGGGTGGGTAGAGACCATCCATGGCCTGGGAAGCCATGGATTCCGGTGAAAATCCGGTGAAGGAAGGTGGGAGGAGGCTAGGGTTTCGGAGAGTTGTTGAGAGGATTTCAGGGCGGCGGTCCGGCGAGAATGAGGGGATTAGGGTAGGTTGTTAAGTTTAATTATGGAAGGGTGATTTTTGGCCGTTGATCTTGAGTGATCAACGGTTCAGATTTAGACGGGTAGGTGGGGAACAGGTTGGGTCGTTTGGAATTGGGTCGTGGGTTGGGTTCGGACTGAAATCGGGCTGATTAATTGGGTAGAATTGGGTCAATTTAGGGGCCAAAATTGAAATGAAATAGGGCTAAAATTGAAATAGAAATGGGGCTAGATATTAAATAGCCAATTTTCCTTTTTTATTTATAAAAAATAGTAAAGCTGATTTTAAAAGTAAATTAAAAATACTGAAACAATTAATAGTGCATAAATATTAATTTAAAAATACTGGAGCTAATTTTACAATTATAAAATACTATTATTCGTAAAATAGGCTATAATTGCAATTATATGCAATTTAGCTTTACAAAATACCAAATAAATTTGTAAAAAATATACAAAATCACCTTACTTATATTTTGGTGTAAATATGAGAATAAAGTAAGTTATTCACCAAAACGATAAACTTTGGGAATAATTACTGACTTTTTTTTATTGCTAAAATTGACAATAAGTCGATTTAAAAAAATCTTAAAAATAAGGAAAAATACCAAAACACTTAGGTATGCTTATATATGCATATATATGCTATTTTTGAAAGTATTTTGTATATAAATATTACATAGGGAAAAATTGGGTATCAACAGCTGCCCCTCTTTACCCGGGAAGGATGAAAGAGTTGTCGGGTAAAGATATGATGGCCAATTTTGACCAAACGAAATGATTTGAAGAATTTTGACCGAGCTCTGGTTCCTGAGCTGCCTACATATCCTTGGTCTTACAGGAATCATGCCATATGTAGTTCGGGACCCGTCGACGGAACATGCCGATGGAGATTTTTTCAAGAACGGACGAGATATTCGGATTGGGGTAGCATTGCTATGAGTTTAACAGGGCTGCGGAAACTGGAGCGGGATCGCTCCTGCTGAGATGGCCGTTGCTAGCCGGTTCACCTGCAAATAAACAACATGAGCTCATATGTTGTGCATAAATTTAAACATGATGCAAGTTCCCGTTGGACCATGAATGCTGTCTTTGGACGGTTAAGATGACATCCTCGNCAATTATATGCAATTTAGCTTTACAAAATACCAAATAAATTTGTAAAAAATATACAAAATCACCTTAATTATATTTTGGTGTAAATATGAGAATAAAGTAAGCTATTCACCAAAATGATAAACTTTGGGAATAATTACTGACTTTTTTTATTGCTAAAATGGACAATAAGTCGATTTTAAAAAATCTTAAAAATTAGGAAAAATACCAGAACACTTAGGTATGCTTATATATGTATATATATGCTATTTTTGAAAGTATTTTGTATATAAAAATTACATAGGAAAAAATTGGGTATCAACAATGTCATTACTCATTATCAGCATATCATCCACATATAAGCAAACAATGACTATATGATTTGGAACATTTTTAATGTACACACATTTATCACATTCGTTTATTTTAAAACCATTTGACAACATTGTTTGGTCAAATTTCGCATGCCATTGTTTGGGTGCTTGTTTTAGTCCGTAAAGGGACTTAACAAGTCTACATACCTTCTTATCTTTACCTGGAACCACAAACCCTTCAGGTTGTTCCATGTAAATTTCTTCCCCCAACTCTCCATTTAAGAAGGCTGTCTTAACATCCATTTGATGAATTTCAAGACCATAAACTGTAGCTAACGCTACTAACGTTCGTATGGACTTAATTCTTGTAACTGGAGAGTATGTATCGAAATAGTCAAGATCTTCTCGTTGTCTATACCCTTTGACCACAAGTCTTGCCTTAAATTTGTCAATAGTGCCATCATCTTTCATTTTCCTCTTAAAGATCCATTTAGAACCCAACGGTTTATTTCCAGGAGGAAGATCAACCAATTCCCATGTATGGTTGTTCAGTATGGATTCTATTTCACTATTGACTGCCTCTTTCCAAAACAATGATTCCGAAGAAGACATCTTTAAATGTTTGAGGCTCATTTTCCAATAAGAAAGTCACAAAATCTGGTCCAAATGAAGTAGATGTTCTTTAACGTTTACTACGTCTTGGATCCTCCTGGTTAAGTGTACTTTCTTTTGTTTCTTTCCGAGGTCGTTTAGATCCTTCACCAATCGACTGACATTCCTTTTTATATGGATATATATTTTCAAAGAACTCCGCTCTTTGACGTTTACTACGTCTTGGATCCTCCTTATTAAGTGTACTTTCTTTTATTTCTTCCCGAGGTCGTTTAGATCCTTCACCAACGACTCACATTCCTTTTTATACGGATTCAAAGAACTCAGTATTATCCGATTCTATAACCGTATTATTATGAATGTCGGGATTTTCTGATTTATGAACCAGAAATCGATATGCTTTACTATTAGTCGCATATCCTATGAAAACACAATTAACGATATTCGGTCCTATTTTTAGCCTTTTGGGTTTAGGAACTTGCACTTTTACCAAACACCCCCACACTTTAAAATAATTCAAGTTGGGCTTCCTTCCTTTCCATTTTTCATATGGAATGGATTGTGTTTTTCTATGGGGTACTCGATTTAGTATTCGGCTAGCCGTAAGAACGGCTTCCCCCAACAAGTTCTGTGGCAAACCAGAACTTATCAATAATGCGTTCATCATCTCTTTTAATGAACGATTCTTTCTTTCTGCAATCCCATTGGATTAGAGCGTGTAAGGGGCCGTTTGATAAATAATTCCATATTCTAAACATATTTGTTCAAAAGGAGATTCATATTCACTACCCCTATCACTTCTTATCATTTTGATTTTCTTGTTAAGTTGTGTTTCAACTTCATTTTTGTATTGCTTGAATGCGTCTATTGCTTCATCTTTACTATTGACTAAGTAAACATAGCAATATCAAGTACTATCGTCAATAAAAGTTATGAAATACTTCTTTCCACCGCGAGATGGTATTGACTTCATATCACAAATATCTGTGTGAATTAAGTCTAAAGGATCTGAATTCCTTTTCAACTTAGGCAATTCTTCCAAGTCAACCATTTTCCACAAGGTTTTATAATTCATTTGACTCAAGTAAGTAAGACAAAGCTGAAATTTTATTATTATTTTCAACAACCATTACATTCAGCTTGAAAAGGCCCTCGGTGAGGTAACCTTTACCTACAAACATCTCGTTCTTACTTATTACAACCTTATCGGATACAAATACACATTTAAAACCATTCTTAACAAGAAGTCCAGCAGAGACTAAATTCTTCATGATCTCGGAAACATGAAGGACGTTGTTCAAAGTCACCACTTTGCCGGAAGTTATTTTGAGAAATATCTTCCCACATCCTTCAATCTTGGCCTTTGCAGCATTTCCCATAGAAAGCATCTCATCGGGTCCAACAGGAGCATAAGTAGCAAAAGCTTCTCCAATAGCACAAACATGGCGAGTGGCTCCAGAATCAATCCACCACTCTTTAGGATTGTCCACCAAGTTGCATTCGGAAAGCATGGCACACAAGTCATCAACATCATCATGCTTTTCAACCATGTTTGCTTGACCCTTCTTCTTGTCTTTCTTCGGAGCACGACACTCCGTATATTTGTGTCCGGCTTTTCCACAGTTGTAGCAATTTCCACTGAACCGCTTCTTGTTTGGGTTGTATTTCGGTCCAGAAGCCTTCTTCCTCTTTTTGTTCTCTTCAACAATATTTGCTCCCATTATTGTTGAGTTTCCACGGCCTCTCTTGTCAGCAGCTTTATTGTCCTCTTCGATTCTCAACCGAACAATGAGATCTTCAAGGGACATCTCCTTGCGTTTGTGTTTCAAATAAATTTTGAAGTCCTTCCACAACGGAGGCAACTTCTCAATCATCGCTGCTACTTGGAATGCTTCATTGATGACAAGACCTTCAGCAAGGAGATCATGGATAATCACTTGCAATTCCTGGACTTGGGTAATAACAGACTTGCTATCTACCATTTTGTAGTCCAAAAACTTTGCAGCAACGAACTTCTTCAACCCGGCATCTTCAGTTTTGTATTTCTTTTCAAGCGCAATCCACAGTTCTTTTGACGTTTCCACGCCACTATAGACGTTATACAAAGAATCCTCCAGCCCGCTTAGAATATAATTCTTGCACAAAAAATCTGAATGCTTCCACGCCTCAATCACGAGAAAGCGTTCAGTTTCTAGAGTTTCATCGGATAGCACATGAACATCTTCCTTGATGAACTTCTGGAGACTTAGAGTAGTCAAATAGAAGAACATCTTTTGCTGCCAGCGCTTGAAATCCATATCGGAAAATTTTTTGGGTTTCTCCGCCGGTACCAATGCTGCCGGTGTTGTTCGGCTCGCTGAGGCATTGGCAGTCACCATAGGAACAGCTTGGTTAACATTATCATTAGTCATTTCTGTAAGAGAATGACACAAACGTGAAAATCACGTAGATTTTAATATCAAATAGAGTACAATACCACAAAGTTATACTCTCCAGAAACAGTGAGTATAACACAAATACAGAAAATATATTAAAATTCCTTAAGCTTGTTAGTAATCTGTATTTGTAAAACAATTCTAGAGAAAATAAAATAACATAACAGAAATGTAAACGAAATAACAAAAACCTATTCGAGCCCACTGAATTCACAATGTTTCCTTAAGGAATTTAATCCCCTCCTAGTACCGAAAGTTATGGATTATTTCCTCACAGGATAGAACGAATTACACACTGGTGTAGTGGTACTTCAAACCCCAGTGTTTTAGCGAACACAAAGTTCGATAGCAAATCACACTTACTGTTGCTTTCTTTGAAGTTAAAATATGCAGAAGAAAGGAGAAGAACTCAGAAAATTCGTATGGAAATTCTGAGCAGAATAGTCTTGTATTTATAGCCAAAGTTGGGCTGAAATCTGAAGAGGTGCAACTCTTCAGAATGGTTGTTTATGCAAAACGGCCACAACATAAATGGCTATTTACTCAACAATAAAGAGGGAAAATAAAGAGGAAAAATTGAAAAGGGTAGTTAATTTTCAGTTACACAACTGAAAAACGGATTGGATTTAATATTAATATTTACTTTAATATTAATATTCTGTTATTAAAAAAAATATTTAATAACATTTCTGTTAATATTTTACTATTAACAAATAAATTTGGTCCAAAAAATTAATCAATCAATCGATCATTTGACCAAATCCGAATCCAAATCCGAAGCCGAAGCCGAAGCCGAGCCGAGCGAGCGACAACGACCACGATGCGAGGCTTGCCTTCTTCTCAGCTCTTGAAGAGCTAGAAGAAGAGCAATTGCTTATATACCCATAAAAAACCTCTTCCTCTTCCAATATGGGACAATGTCCCTTTTCCAAGGGGGAGGGAAACTTAAAATTTCACTTAAAATTTTCATTTCTTTCCATTTCCCATTCACCCTATTTTAAGCATATCATATACTTAAAATCCCAACAGTCCATGACTAGGGGTGACAAAATGATTAAAAGAAAATAGTTAACCACCCATATTATCCATTAAAAAATGGGTTGGATAATGAACTTTTTAAAAATTGGTCAAATATGGATAAGAACCATATTATCCATTTAGAAAATGGATAACCAATGGGTCTAAATTTTACATTTGTAAAGCCTCAAATTGGGGGTTCCTCAAGTTAGGGAGACTAAGAATTCTCCCAAAAGTGATCATATGCAAGAATTCATGGATAATATGGTTACCCATTGTCACACCTCCTTTTTCGCACTACAACCCAAGGGCGTAAAGGAGTTTTTCCAATTAAAGGACAATCGGAACGGGATTTATTATTAATATTCAGAGTCGCCACTTGGGAGTTTAATGGTGTCCCAAGTCACCGGTTGAATCCCGAACCGAGGAAATTATGACTCTGTTAACAGTCCGCGAATCAGGAATCCGAGTAAGGAATTCTGTTAACCCGGGAGAAGGTGTTAGGCATTCCCGGGTTCCGTGGTTCTAGCACGGTCGCTCAACTGTTGTATTTGATTTTATCTGATTTCAAAACATGATCTAGCTTATACTTTTATCAGTCACCGCTGTTATTTCTATTTTTTAATAAGAATTGCAACGTCGTAAAAATGCGCCTCAAACCACATCGCACCAGTGCACCCGTGATTGTTAACACATTTCGACTCCGTTGGGATTTGGATTTGGGTCACATAAATGTGCACCCGAGTTTAGGAAGGTGATATTATTAAACGCCGGGCCTACAACAGCTAGCGTATTATTAACTTTGTGGGAAGCCATGAAATTCGCTAAATGGCACGTCCCGAGGTCTAAATATTTTGATATAAGCGATTAATGAGGGCCCCGCAATTTGTGTGTTTTATTTGGCGAGGCTCGTCTCATCTATTGTTTATTTTAAAGGGCAAATCCTAAAGCAATCTATAATTTTCTATATGTATTCGTCTCTGATAAAACCCTAACTATTTATTATTGGACCTAATAGTGACTTTATACTTTATTGCAGCCACTGGGCTCCAGGACAAGCCCAACAAAAGAAAAGTTAAATTTATGTGCACACCATAAACTGACCAAGCAGATCTGGGCCCAGGCCCAAACGTACACAAGCATCCAACTGAGCCTGGGCCGTTCGTTGATGCCCTGAGACTTATTCTTCTTGATAATAGGATACTGAGCCCAAACGGTTAAGCCAGGCCAGATTCCAATTCAGTTATATTGGATAATTACTGAAACTTATTCAAGTTGTTCAAATTGTATCCACTACTTGCTGCAAATAATTTTAGAAATGGAGACGGGCTGACTAGACTAAGGTGATTACTAATAATATGGAGGTATCGAACTCAAGATATTCAAGTCCTTATTCTATTCCAACTTCGACTTATCAGGCTAGTATGATACATTACTCTACTACACTTGTTCATGCAAACAACTGCAATATGCAGTCCTATTGATACGAACTAAAAATCGAAACAGTCCAATCATATCAGCCTAATACTGCCCAGTTTTAATTACAGAAATTAAACATTGGATGCTAACATGGGAATTAACATAGTCAGAATTAAAATCCATTACACAGTCCAGATATTTAGTCCAGTTATACAGTTCTTAGTTGATTACATACAACAATAGAGTCCTAATCAATCACAAGTCAAACAAAGGAGTTCAATAAGGGAGGCCTGATCAGCACTTCATTTCATTTCAAATGCCTGGGAAATACAAGATGTGTACCTGAATATTTGAATCAAACAGAAAAGGAAGAAGTCAGCAGCAGTAACAATTCCCAGCAGTAGTTCAGGAATGAGTTTAAAACCCAGCAGCAATCAATAGATGAGTATAATAGCCCATAAAGTGCTCAGCAGTTCAGGATAAATTGGAAAACCAAGCAGAATCCACAGATCAACCCAAAATAGCACCAAATAGCCAGAAATGAACTCAGCACTTAACACAACCAGTAAACAACCAACGATCAACTCGAACTAAGCAAATCTCATGCACATCTGACTTGAACAGCTTGTAAATATCAATGTCGAGCAGAATCAGATGAGTTCAAATTACTTCTGATCCTTAATAAGCTAGACAATTGGATTAAGGACTGGAATCTGAAGGTGAGCTAAGGAGAAATTAATGAAACAGTAATTTTTTTTGATTTTTCTATTGTTTTTCTGGAAATTTTGAGAAAACTAAGATCTAAGGGAGTTGGATTTCAAATTTCTGATCTGAACCTTGTGAAGAATCAGGGGGGGGGGGGTTTGATGGCTGAAAAACCTTCTTCAAGAAGGCATTAGGGGTGCCTTTTATAGACAAGGAGTGGGGCAGAAACTTTTCACCCCTTTTTCTTCTTTTAATTTCAGATTTCATCTATTAAACCTTCAATTTCTGACTTGTTTCTCAAGTTACTGCCCTCAGTTTACTAAAACCTACACTATAGCCCATCCTAGAAGGTTCTATACTTATCACAATCCCTATCCTATCCTTACCCCTCTTCAAAAATTACCAAATCTAATAAAACTACCCTTTTTCCATGCCCAAACTACCCTTAAAACCTCCTGAAATTACTGGCCATTGCTAAACCTGCCAGCTATAACCAAACCACTAATCTAGCCTAAACTAATTAAGATTAATTAATAAAACTTGAAGCTCAAACTGAAATTAAACCAATTAGACTAACAACCAGGTTCATTTAGTCAAACCAAAACTCCAATTTAGACATGCATCAACAGCTATTGATCAAATACGGATCCAAAACAACAATCAACCTATTAACCTACTGAGTCAAAATCAATTTTATTATCAGAAAAGCAAGCCTATCAACTTGAATCAAAACTAATAAGAAAATCAGAACTATCAATTGGTTGGCCTAAACGACATTTGGATATATAAACTGGCAAAGGTAAGATGAAATACAATTAAGAATTAACCAAACTAACACTCAAACTAATCACAGAAAATAAACAAAATTTGACTAACAATTAACAAAACCAAAAACTCAAAGAAGAGAAACTTACTGGCTTTAGGAATTCTGGCCATTACCCTTCGAAATTGATTTCCAGTTAATATTATATGTCTATTCTGTCAAGAATAGGCTTATAATATTAACTAGCACTCAATCGCCCTTGAAAATTCCCAAAACCCAGGAACCCTAGATTTGAAATTCGACGAGTTTCGGCGGGATTTGAAGGGTTTTGATTAGGGATTAGGGATGAGGGAGGTTAGGGGAGTGTAGGGTCTGAATTTAGGCGGATTTGGAAGAGGTAGGGTTTTGGCCGAGTTTTTGATTCGATATTTGAGCAATTCCGGCCATGTTCGAGACAAGTGGCTATGGGGGTTGGGTAGAGGAAGTTAAGGCGGTTCTGTGGTGTGAGTTTGGGACCATTTGGCGTAACCGGCGACTTGGCTGGAAAACTTTAAAGGGATATTCGACGAGTTCGACGTTGATTCGAGGGAAACCAATGGCAGGGTTGGAACGAGGAGAGCGAGGAGAAGCTGGGGTGTAATTTTGGGGTTGACCGGAGCATCGCCGCCACCGGCGACGATTTCCGGCAGGCGGCGGACGGCGGAGGGACGGTGGTAGACGGTGGGGCTAGGGCGGAGGAGGGTGGTGGTAACGCCGGCGTTACAGGGGAGGTACGAGGAAGATGAAAAAATGTTTTAGATTTTGGGTTAATTTTCGGACAGTTTTATGGGATGGTTTGGGTTGATGAGGGCCGTAGGATCATGGGGAATGGACGGACAGGATTGAGTGACGCCAAAACGGCGTCGTTTTGCCATGGGGGGGGGAACTGGACCGGATTGATGATTTGGGCTGGTCTGGGCAAAGACTTGGGGCATTGGGCTGGGATTAATTTGACAGTGGCCCAATCTTGGTGGCCTGATTTTTCTTTTATTTAAGCTCAAGTCAATTTCATTTTATTTCTTTTGATTTGTTCATTTATATATTTTTTGAAATTTGTTAAATGCAAAATTAAAAGTAAAAACCCCAAATTAACTTCAAGATTACACTAATTCCTAATTCAAAAGTAAAATAAGACAAATTAAAAGTATAAATGCAAAAGAACAATTTTTGTTATTTTCTTTACTAATTAATTCTAAAATGTGAAATTAGAACCTAAAACAAATGCCGAATGTATTTTTATATTTTTCATATGAATTAAAATGCACAAATAAAAATGCAACAATTACCAAAGAACGCCACAAAATTCACAAGAATTTATAAAATACTAGAAAAATTGTTTTGTTTGAAATTTTGGGAATTATTGCTTAGGGCAAAAATCACGTGCTCACAACCACATATACTTCATAGAGGTTGGCCCATATTTATCTTTAGGAGATAGTTCGGTTGCATAGTGTGCTTGTTTCCATCATATCAGATAGAGGCCCTCAGTTCACTTCATATTTCTAGAGGGAAGTACAGAGTGAGTTGGGGACCCATATAGAGCTCAGCACAACCTTTCGTTCACAGACTATAGGCGGTCAGAGCGTACAGTTCAGATCTTGGAGGACATGCTCAGAGCATGTGTGATTGACTTTGGAGGGCAGTGAGATCGATTCTTGCCTTTGGCCGAGTTTGCTTACAACAATAGTTATTAGTGTAGCATCGAGATGGATCCATTTGAGGCTTTATATGGTCGGTGATGTTGTTCTCCCATCGGATGGTTTGAGCCCGGCGAGACTAAATTATATGGTAGTGATTTGGTGAAGAATGGCTTGGAAAGGTAAAGTTGATTTAGGAGCGACTTCGCACAGCACACTCCATACAGAAGAGTTACGTGGATCAGAAGGCGTGTGATTTATCATATATGGTGGGCGAGAAGGTTCTCTTAAAAGTCTCGCCGATGAAGGGGATCATGAGGTTCGGGAAGAAGGGCCAGTTGAGCCCAAGGTTTATAGGCCCATTTGAGGTGTTGAGACGAGTTGGGGAGGTTGCTTATGAGCTCGCTTTGCCTCCCAGTCTATCGGGAGTTCATCGATTTTCCACGTGTCTATTCTTCGAAATTATCATGCTAACAGGTCACATGTGTTAGACTGCAACACGATTCAGTTAGATTAGAGCCTGGTTATGAGGAGGAGCCGGTTGCCATTGTTGATAGGTAGGTTTGCCAGTTGAGGTTCAAGAGGACTTCCGCGGTAAAGGTTCAGTGGAGGGGCCAACCAGTCGAGGGGGCGACTTGGGAGTCCGAGGAGGACAAGCAGAGTGCTATGGCTGTCCAACGGGATGGGACGGGACGACATTTAAGCGGGACGGTGGCGGGACGGGATGAAACGGGACGGGACAAACGAGACGAAATGGTCGTGCCATCCCGTCCCGCTAACAAATGGGAGTTGACGGGACAGAACGGGACGGGACGGGTTTGTGGCCTTAATTGCATTTTTTAATTAAAAAACGTCTAGTTTTTTGAAAATTACTATGTTTTTAAAGTTTGTAACGGCTAGATTTTTGACTTATTTAATAAACTTAAATGTTACTATGTTAAAACGAAAAATAAAAAACTGAGTAAAGAATTATAAAATATTAAAACAAAATACTTGTAATGAAATATTCTAGTAATTATAAATTTATAATAGAGTTATTATTTATTTAATATAATTTCAAAGTATTAACTATTAAGTAACTAAGACAATTCATAAAAAAAATCAACGCTTAGAGCCTTTTATTTTATTAATAGAACTTTCAAATCTCAAATACAAATATAATTCCTTTGAAGAGCACCTAATCTACGCAGCCACCTTCTAGGAAGGGTTCTGTTTGAACTAGGCCTCTTAATAGCCAATTAAAAATTATCATACTAACATGTGTAAGCTCCTATATAGCTTCTTTGTAACTTATCAATAATATCTCTCGAACACTCTAATGGAATTGACAATGTTGATTGATGTTCCATGAGCTCCATGCCGCCATTGCTCCCTGTGGTAAGTATCTCATTGTATTCTTCTTCTTCCCTAGTGGTTAATTTTTCAAAACCAAGATTTCTTCTTTCTGAATTAATCCAATCTCTGAATAATACGAAAATCTCTAGACTGTCCTACGCTAATGCATGTCTATGATCTCCAATTTGAAATCGTGCCGTGCTAAAAACACTCTCTGATGCTACTGATGATGCTTGAATAGCCATGAAATCTCGGGCCATAATTGAAAGTGTTGGAAAAGCCTTGCCACGCTCCCTCCACCATGACAAAAGTTGTTCCTTGCCTTCTTCGTCTTTAATACTTTCCAATCCTTGATTAAGATAAGAATCAAGTTCATCATCAATAGAGGAATCAAAACCGGTTATATCATCCATATCTTCCCATAAAACATCTTCCCTAGACTTAGAAGTAGAAGGAGAAGTTCACAACCAGTTGTATCCATAGATTTATATTTATCAAACATTGATCTAGGATAAGAATATATGCTAGCTAGGCAGTCTTCGAGAGATGGTTGTTCATTTTCTTGAATTTCTAAATTCTCATAAATTGTACAAACAAGTCCCTTTGCATTTCTTAGTTTTAAAGATGGATTAAGTAGAGTAGAAATTAAATAAACTTTGAGAATAGGGGAAAAAATACTTTTTAAATTTTAAAATTATTTCATTAATGGCCGATGCATAAGTTGGATTTGTTTTATACTTACCAAATAAAACAGAAATTCCACAAATATACCATAATATTTGTGTAACAGTAGGATAATATATACCAGAAAATTGTTTTGTAGCATAATAAAAAATTTCTAAAAATCTAGTAAGCTCTTTGATCTCATCCCAATCAGAATCAACAATTTGATCAACAGAGTGAGCATTATGCATATGAAATACCTTTTGGATAGGTACCCGATAATCATAAGCAACTTTAAATATTTCATAAGTAGAATTCCATATAGTACAAACATCTTTTGGAACGTTTCTAAATGGAAGGTTAGCACTAGCACATTGTTGAGCAAATTCACGAATTCTACTTTGTTTATGAGCATGAAAAATATAGCCACAAGCATGTTATATTTTAGTACAAGCATAAGAAAATAAATTAAGACCATCTTTTACAACCAAGTTAAAAATATGGCATGCACTTCTAACATGAAAAATTGTTAGATTAATTGGACAAAGTCTAGATTTTAAGCTATTTGCTGCGGTTGTGTTAGCAAAGGCATTATCTAAGGTGATAGTTAAAACTTTACTAATGAGTCCATAAAAATCAAGTATTTGTAGAACGGTAGTTGCAATATGTGCTCCAGTGTGTTTTGAATCAACAAATTTATAATCAATAATAAGTTTTTGCAAGTTCCAGTGATGATCAACCCAATGACATGTAACAGTTAAATAATCACAACCATTAGGACTACGACCTATAATAGATGTGATAGACACTTTACAATCTAAGTGAAAAAATACACAACGAATATACTGAAGATATTCAGTTTGAAATTTAAAAACATCATTTCTAACCGTGGTCTTAGGAAAACCTTGAAAAGCAGGGTTATAAGTTTCTTGTATATAATGCACAAAAGCAGGGTGAGAAGGGAAAGTAAAAGGTAGGCCACAGACAGCCACCATTTTTGCTAAGTTCTCACGATCTCTATCTTTGTTATATTTGCGTAAAACATGACCAGAAGTAAGGTAAAGTTGTTGTTGAATTTGATTAGAACCAGATCCACTATGAGTGCCAGTACTGATGGTAAGATCTATAATTATTCCGGCTTCTATGTTAGATAGTATCCATAAAGATTTGTGATGCTTTCTTAAGTGTCTAGTTAAACCCCCCGTCCCACCATTGTTGTGTTTGCAAATTGTTTCTTAAATTTTTCACATATAGCACGGTGATTGACTTTATCATGTTTAAAAAGTTTCCATACAAGTGATGTTTTGGGACGTTCAGCCTTAGGCTTACCCCTTACGGGGGTGCAGGGGGTAAAGCTCCAGACTGAGATTGACTCTGAGTTGGAGCTTGTGTTGCGGGACTAGTGGGTGTTTCATCTAATTCTTCTTCCTCATTTTCTTCATCCTCACTTTCTTCGTCCTCAAAAAAATATCATTGCCAAATGTAAAGTTTATTGATCTAGTTGTTCTCCGACATGAACATCATAAAATGTGGGGGGGGGGGGGGTGGAAAAATAAAGTTTTATCAACATGAGTCATTTCATCAATATGTTTGCTAATTCTAGGTCTAGGAGAAGGGTTAGGATTATGACTAGGATTAGGATTACTACTACTTTCACCTTTACTATTTTTTTACTACTTTTTTTAAAAATGCCAAATACATTTTTAGGTGCCATAATTTAAATACGAAATTAAATTAAAAAAGCTAACACAAAAATTAAACACACAAATGAAATACGAAAATATAACAGGTAAAGCAAACACAAAAATTAAGCACTAAAATGATACGAAAAAATTATATATTAAAATTAGGAAATGGAACGAGTGCACCGTGATTAAATATTGAAAGTAGAAGAAATTGCCCAATTGCTCCAAATACCTGACGAATTAATTTGAAGCTTGAAAGTTGCTCCAAAAAAATTGCCCAAATACTTGAAACTTGAAATTTATCACTTGATACTTGATAGTAACAAAATTGAGAGAATAATATAGATAGAATATTAGAATGTAAGAGATTTGAGAGAGAAGATTGATTTTTTGTGGGAAAAAATGAAGAATAATGGGGGGTAGTTATAGTAGAAAATAGGGCAAAAGTGTAATTTAATAAAATTAGGGGTTATATTAAAAGTTTGGGGAGGGGGGGATAGGGGGTGTTTGGGGGGTAGGGGCTGTTTCAACCGTTGGCAACGGCTATTTTTGCAATTTAAGTTGATGCCCAACGACTAGTTTTTTTTAAAAAAAAAATTGTCGGGACGCGGGACGGGACGAGACGAAACGGGATGGGACAAACAGGACGAAATGGTCGTCCCGTCCCGTCCCGTGTCACGTTTAACACTGCCCATCCTGTTTAACTTGGGACAGGACGGGCCGGCCCGTCCAATTGGACAGCCTTAGGCAGAGCAGATATCCACACTTATTCAGCAATCCAGGTATGATTCTAGACCCGTTCAAGGACGAATATTTATTTAAGAGGTGGAGAATGTAACGACCCTACTGGTCGTTTTACTTTTTAGAACCATGTTCCCCTAAATAAGACTCCCGTATGTGCTTTTATTATTTTATGACTTGCGGGGATGGTCAGTTCAGCATTTGGAAGGGTTCGGGTTGAAAATAGAACACTTGGTTACATGGTTTGGCTTTAAAAGGCTAAGTTTGACTTCAATCAACATTTTGAGTAAACGACCTAGAATCGAGATTTGACGGTTCCAATAGGTTTGTAAGATGATTTCGGACTTGGGCGTATGTTAGTATCGGGTTTTGGACGACCTACGAACGTTTCGGTGCCTTATAGTGAAAGTTGGCTCTTTGAAGGTTTTACAGTTCTTTAAATTTGGTTTGGTGTAGGTTTTGGTGTTATCAGGGTCTAATTATGATTCTGAGATCGGGAATAGTTTAGTAATGTCGTTTATGACTTGTACGCAAAATTTGAAGTCATTCCGAGCTGATTTGAAAGGAATCGGACACATGGAAGTATTTTTAGGAGTTTTTGAGTATAATGAGTTGATCCACGCGTTTTGGCATCCGATTCGTGATTTTAGATGTTACTTCGATATTTTGATCACGCGAGCGAGTTTGCATGAAGTTTTTAGACTTGTGGAGATGTTTGGTGTGGAGCCCAGAGGGCTCGGGTGAGTTTCGGATGCGTTCGGAGGGGTGGAAGGACTTTAGTTGTTTTCTGGTTTCTGGGATGGTGTTGCAGGTCTCATAAATGCGAAGTTTGATCGCATTTGCGGAGAACCTTTCGCATTTGCAAAGATGGGAAGGCACTGTGGAGTTCGCATTTGCGAAGATTTTTCCCGCTTTTGCGAACTGCGTTTTTCGCATTTGCGAATTTTTGGTTGCATTTGTGATCGTTTTGTCGCATTTGCGAACTAGGTGTCGCAAATGTGACACCTACAACCTCCGCGGCATATTTTATTGCGGGACTTAGCTTTATTTCCTCTTTTCCCACTTGGTCCTGGACGATTTTGAGACCATCTTTAGGAGGGGTTCCATCAACATCAAGAGGTAAGTGATCCCTGTTTACCTAGAAAATGGTAATTACAATTAGATTTGATTTTGTGGTTCTAAAAATACGTGATTTATTTTAATGCTAGTTGTTAAGCGATTGATACTAAGTGTGAGAAAGGAAGATAAAATAAGAGTGAGAGGCAGTGTCATTATCCAAACCGAACGCCTGCGAATCGGGTCCTCGGACTGGCCTAAGTTGGGCCTCGAGGTTGAGCTATTGAGCTTGACTAGGGATGATCGATGAAGGACTAACAGTTCCAAGGGCCTCAATGATGGCTCTTTATGATAAATGATGAGTAGTAAATGAAGAACAATAAATAAAACACAATAAATGTAAGCAATAAAATCAAAGAGGAGAAAATGGAGAATGTTTAAGTTAGAGAGCAGAGAATGTTCTTGTTCTTGTATTGAGTATCATGTGTCTTTATAAAATGACAAGGGCCCCCTTTATATAGGAGGGGGAATCCCAACATAGTACATATGCATTTATTACAAAGATATGTAGCTGGTATAGCTATTTAATGTCACGGTACGGACTTATACTATTCTTGTAGACATGGTCAGCTTTAGCCACGTGCTTTATGGGAGTTTCCCGCTTTCTAATATAGCCACCGATTTGTAGTGCCCCGAGGTCGAGCATTGGGAGCCCTCGGGGTCAAACCTCGAGTTGTTCTTAGCCTCTTCCGAAGACGGGCTGTGAAATTCTATAATGATCACAAAATAGGACTCTCCAATTTTAGCCATATACCGATAGTCCCCGTGTTTCTTAGAGTAAAATGATAAGAAATGGTCCTGAATACTTGCCTCTTCGATACTCCCGTCATGACGTCAGCCTGTTAGAGCATTAAATGCCATGACTCAAAGGCTGCGCAGAGGTCGCTGTCAGCATGATTATCGAGAAGCCCCCAAACAGTTATTGGTTCGACTCTTCTGCTTCTCAAACGTTGCCCAAATGGCTTCTATAAATACCTTACATGTTTTTCATTCATACTTTTACAATATCTTCAAGACTTCATAGCTAAGTTCACAACTTTCTGCATCTATCTTCTTTCTGTGCTTGTTTCTTCATCTTCTTTCTCTGAAAGTAAGTTATAATCATGGCAAAAACTTCAAAAACGGTACCTCAAAAAGAGAGTACCACTTATCCGTCACGCTCGTCCAAGGGCAAACCAAAAATACCTCCAAGTATCGAGCAATGTACCCCTAGCCACTTCGATACGATCTCTGATTTTACCATAGAAAACCCCCCTTCTACACTGGGCCGATGCGAGCCGGTGTCTCGGTACATCAGTGTGATGACCGACACGAAGAGAGTAAAGATAGACTGACGATGGGGGGAGGCAGTGCAAGTAGAGATCCCCAAAGCGGAGGAAAGAATAGTAGAACACAAAGCTGGCTTCCTCAGCGTATACACATATCCCTTCACTCTAGGCCCCGTAGATTCTTCTTCCCCCTCAATAGATCCGATGATTCTTGACTTTTGTCGTGAATACCGAGTGACACTCGGTCAGATCTACCCTTCTTTCTGGAGGATTGTTTACATGCTCAGATATTTCTCCAACCGTGTCGAGGGAATGACCTTCACCCTCGATCACTTGGTTAGATTGTACAACCCCCGTCTCTTTCGAGGTTTAATCAAGCTTCATCCTCGATCTGCCAAGACATTCTTTACGAGCATCGATGCAGACAAAGACCGAGTATGGATGAGTCGGTTTGTCAAAGTAAGAACCTCGGGCATTATCCAGCTGATAGGATGCCATTCCCGGAGGAATGGACCATGAAGCGTAAGTGTCCCTACCTCGAGCACATTTTATTGCCCCTTCTTCCCCTCCTAAAATGATATTTTCTTGATCATGCATCCACCGTTTGGTACCCCGGCATGGTTCAGAACCTTTCGAGATGGATCAAATATCTAGACTCTGCTTTTCCTTACAGTGAGCGTGTTTGGCCAAAATGCAGTGGCAGGCCAAGAACCACGGTATGTTTTTCCTTGTCATCATTACCAAGTTCCTTATGAGTATACTTTGTGGTGGTAAGTTTAATACGTCATGCCCATGCAGGCCTTGGGGAAGGCGTGTTGATGAGATTGCCCCCTCCTGGTGAAGAACAAGCCTCGAAACCCGACAAGGTAAGAGGAAGAAGGAGGCATCGACCAAATCTCCTGAATCAAAGAAAACCAAGGTCCGCCAGCCTAGGACCGATGCCACAGTCTTGACTTCGACTGCTGCGGCAAGTCTTCGTGAGGATGATGATGATGTCGATCGCCCTTTGGTACAAAGGGTAAGATGGAGTGCTGATGCTCCAGAGGATGTGGGTCGCAAAGCTGCCGAGTCGGGGATGGCCGATGTGGACCAAACTCGTGCTGAAGAGAACCTCGAGGACGGTTTGGGCGCAGTCCCCGAGCCTCAAGTTGGACATAGTAACAGTCCGTGCTAGTGAACCCTCGGCTAGCGGTTTCGGAGGGCCTGAACCCGAAATTTATCGAGGTCGAGAAGAGACCCTAATAGACATTGATACTATAGGCGGCTTTGAATCGGGCCCTTCATTTTCTCCGGGGGAAATAAGGGACGCCCAAAACAGGGGTGTTGCAGATGTGGGGGCCTCTCAGGGAGAGGATGATATATTACAAGGATGCTTCATCGGCATCGACGTGGACACAGACCTCGACGCCCCCGCTGCTCTCGAGGAGGTCGAGAGGCTCTAAAAGGAAGTGATATTCTTGACATACCATTTGCGCTTCAAATTTTTACCTTTGCCTTTCTATGTCTCTGTTTTGTTGCAGGCCAAGAAATTGTATGACCACGACATTTCTAAGCTTCAGGATGAGCTTTCATGCCGTGAGGAGGAGCTCGAGAATCTTACCTCGAAGCTAAATGAGTCCAAGGCTTCCTCTGCCCAAAAGGAAGAGGAGTTGAGTGAGCTTTGGTCGAGTCTTGAGGGAGTGCACCAGGTGGACTAGCTTTGTTGAGCATGTAATACGGCATTCACGAGTTCATCTTTTTATTCTTATAACTTGACGCTTACTATCTTGATTTGCCTTCCCAGATTGGGCAAAAGAACACCCTGGTGGGGAGACTTCAGGAAGAGGTTGCAGCCAAGGATACGGAGATCCTCAAGCTGAAGAGGCAAAAAGAGGCCGTGACCTCGGAGAAAGACCGCTTGCGAGGAGAGTTGGCCTCGACCCAAGATCTTCTTTGAAGTGCTCAAGAGGAGGTCACCGCATTATCTGTAGCAAAGTCTGAGGCCGATGAAAATGCATTCTCATACAAGAGAGATGCCGCCACTACAAACGATCGAGCCAGAGAGATATCGAAGAAGGACGAATAGAAGCTGGCTAGGGCCGTTGCTCATGCTTGTCTGCAAGCTAGGAGGCAGACCTTCAAGGAAGCAAGCGCCGAAGGCGTCGATCTCTCTGCTGAGATTGAGAAACCCAGAACCTTGGAGGAAAAATCAGCAACTTCAACTACTCCAGAGGAGGACTCTAGAAGTGATTCAAATGGTAGTGAAAGTGAGGAATAGACTCGCGTCGTCATCTCTGCTTCTCCTTTTCATTCTTTTTGTGTATGGGCTCCTCGGGGGAGTTTTGTAAAGATACATTCTGTAAATGTAGTTTTGAGAATGCAAAGAGGCCATTTTGTTTCAAGTCTTCAAATTTTATTTTTCAGTGCTTATGCAAAGCTAGTCTTTTGAATTTTGATGTCGGCTCTTTGGACCCCATACTTGGGATAATAGAGACCCTCAAGATTGGGCACCATCCCGAGGCTATATTGATAGCCCTCGAGATCGGGCATCATCTCGAGTTTAGATTGATATTGATAGCTCCTTAGAGCCCATTTTATAGTAACACAGATCATCGAGATCGGGTACCATCTCGAGGATAGATTGATACGGGATTCTTGACCCCTCGAACGTTGTATGACAGCGTCATTCGTATGAAATGGCCATGAAGTAACCGAGGTGGTCCTGCCGGTAAACTTCCCCAAAAGTGATGATGGCCTAGTCAAAATTAATTGACAACCAGAGTAGGCGAACAGTCGCCGCTTGCTCTATATATAAGCTTGATTTCCTCTCATTTGTGGACTTTGCTATTTTGATCAACTATCCTTCTTGTAGAGCTTTTCTTCCTTGCACCAGTGCTTCCGCCATTTTAATTTAAAGCTTTTGCCTAAGTTTTCATCTCCCTTCTCTTGTTTCACCATAGTTATGGCTGCTAGGCCCAAACCCGTTCACCAAGAAGAGGAGAGTTCCGCCTCTACTTCTCGCTTGGTCGGTGGCACACCGCCGGCGTCTGGTGAGCCAACCTCGAGATGCTTTGTCTCAAGGAGGGACTTTACGTAAGAGCAACCTCCCAATGTTTAGGGCCATTAGGAGCATGCATCGGGGTTCATCTCGTCGATATGAGAGGAACACCTTGAGGCGGTTAGGAGAGACTGCGGATGGGGAGAAAAGGTGGTACTGCAGGTATCTTCCCTGGAAGAGAGCATCATGGCTCATGTAGAGGTATTTTTGAACGTATACACGTACCCCTTTTACATTGGGCCCTCTCGATAGAGTCGTACTTGAGTTTTGTAGAAGATACCGGGTTACCCTGGCATAGGTGTTGGAGGATAGTGTTGATGATAAGGTTCTTTGCAGATAAAGTCGGGCTCGAGTTCACCCTCAGCCATCTTATTAGATTGTACCGGCCCTTGCATTACCGAGGCCTGATTATTCTGCGACGTTGATCCACCCGGCTCTTTGTTGCAAGTAATGAAGAAGGTGGGGACCGAGGGTGGATGAGTTGATTTATCCAAGTACGGACTGTTGACATCATCCCCGTAGAGTTCCTGCCATTCGCTGAGAAATGGAATTTCACACGTAAGTGGTACACTTGTACTTTTGTCATTTTTGTTCATAGTGGAGGCAGACTCCGTAAATGTGTTTTCTTTTGCTTTCCGCAGCAATCCCATGGTTGCCATACCAGGTCCCCGATTGGACTCGTAAATTGGTAGCCTGATCGACCTACGATGAGCGCAGGTGGCGAGACTTGTCGAAGGGTAGCAGGGAGGCAAAAGACTATAGTGAGCATCGTACGATTCTTTTCTTTAAGGAATATTTCCCTTTGTGTTTCCTAACTTTTTTACTGCAGGCGTCGGAGAATTTTCCGAGATGAGATTGTGCCCTCTCGTAGAGGAGGGAGGATCATCGACTTCGAGGACAAAGAGCGGCAACAAGCGTAAATCCTCGGTGGGCGAGGAGATATATAGTGAGGTAGGGTCTGCCCGGAGGTATAAAGGAGACACAACCGTTGAGGAAGATCATGTACCTATCGGCCTCGAGGAGGCGGCTCCTCTTTTACCACTGTCTTCTTCCTTAGTCGAAGGTACTTCGAGGTACAAGGATCTTTCACCGCTGCCTTTTCCTCCCGTCGAAGGTACTTCGAGGGATACATGTTTTCTACCGTTGTCTTCTTCTCCCGTCGAAGGTAATTCGAGAGATGTTCTAGGCCAGGGGCTGCCAAAAGCAAGCGGGGTCTCGAACGATCATATCCCCACTAGGGTCGATGAGACCAGGCCAGTAGATATACGCTCAACTTTTAAGGAGTCTCGGCAGCTCTGTTCTGTGGTGAGTTTTGGTTGACTTTGTTGGTTTTTCAGTTTTGCATTTTTATTTTCTCACTGAGCTTCTTTTTCATAGGCCTTTAACAAACTCAAGTCCGAGCTACTCCGCCATGAAGCCAGGTTGCGGAAAGCCTTGGACGGGGAGAAATCCTCAGGCTTCTTTGTGATAAAAGGGCAAAGGAGTTGAGACACCTTCGGTACGAGATGAATCGAAGCCTGAACTACAAAGGCTTCCTCGAGAGACATGTAACCTTTGTTTCGAGGGGACGCATGTTTCTTCTTCTATTCCTCGGAGATTAATATTTTGATGCTTCAGTTGCAGAGTAAGACGGAGGACCTGGAATGCCTTTGAGGCAAAGTTGGTTAGGCCAAGTATGAGTGTAATGAGCTAAAGGCTCAGATAGATGCCCAAGTTGCGGCCAAGAAGAATGCTTTGGCCAAGGCTTCCGCCCTCGAGGTGCAACTCCGGAATGCTCATGAAAATAGCTCGGTCCAGACGAGGAGGATAGCAAGGCTCGAGTCCGGCCTTTTAAAGATGAAGGCCGATGCCGTGGACGCCCGGGCTGAAGCTGAAGAGATTCGAGCTAAGGATGATAAGAAAGTGGCCGTCTATTTAAAAGACGCTGCCGATGCTCGAGCTGAGTTGAGAGGGGCTTCCGATCGGGAGAGCAAAATTAATGACTATGCCAGGTGCAAATCCCGGAGGGCCCTCGAGGAGATTCACGCTAGGGGCCTCGATCTCCCGGAAGAGATAGAGCAGGAAAAGGCAAATGAATAAAATGCCAAGTTCCTTTTATCCGATGCCGAAGATTATGAGCAAGGGGTCGATGGAGTCATTGTCCCCGAGGGGAAAGTGGAATAGGCTCTTCCTTTCTGATTCTTCATATAATGCTCTTAGAGAACATTGTAAATGAAGCCTTGTATTATTTACATATAAAAAGAATCCTTTTGGTTTTCCCTTTTCATGAATTTCCCTTCGCTTGTGTATGTCTTTCTTTTGTTTTGAATTTTGACGTTTGCCAATGATTAGCCAGATGAATTGGCCTTTGAGATAAAACCCTTAGGCTTATAAATCAACCTTGAGACTTGTTAGGCTGGCCCGTAGGCTCTTACGCATTTGCCCTCAGGTGCTTTTTAGTTAACCATTTTGGGCTTAGTTTTCAAGTTGAGTTTCGACTCGAGCTTATCGACCCTTAGGTTATTGAATTTTAAGTTGGCTCTTAGGTTATTACGCGCTGGGTTAGCACGACCTCTAATATGAGTTGGCGCTTAGGCTCTTACGCGTTGGGTCTACGACCTCAATTATAGGATGGCGCTTAGGCTCTTACGCGTTGGGTTGATACGACCTCTAATATAGGCTGGCACTTAGTCTCTTACGCGTTGGGTTGGACGACCTATAATATAGCCTGGCGCTTAGGCTCATATGCCTTGGGTCGCTACGACCTCTAATATAGGCTTTATTTTTCCCTCGTTAAAGACTTTTTGAAGTTTTTGTGTTCGTCCAACTCTTTGATGATTTGATAAGAACCTCGATTTTGAGCCATTATGTAACAATAAATGAACACCTCGGGAGGTTTCGCTCGCTGGCTGAATTATATCGAAGCCTTTTCATTGTTTGGAGCTGACATGATCGAAGCTCTTTTGCTTATGCTGAGGGTAGCCTGATTACCCCATTTTTTTCGAAGTATTCTCAAAGTAATTGAAGGCCTGTGATTTTATGGAAACGGTCGGGCGTCCCCAAGTCGCATTAGCCAGAGCCTTGTGACTATAGTCATTGCGTTTGGCCATAGCCTTTTGGTCCCCGAGTGAGGTAGCCTCGGCGTCTATATCAAGGGTGTGCCTTTTTAGGGGTCTTACAAGTTTGAATATATAGCCTTGGCTTTAAGATCGGGATTATGCCTTTTGTAAGGTCTTATAAATTTGAACACACCTTACTTGAGGCCTTATAGATAGGTTACTTAGCACAAGTATAATTCATGCCTTGCTTGAGGTCTTACATATTGGGTATTGCCTTATGGAGGTCTTACACGGTTGATAATGCCTCATGGAGGTCTTACATTTTCTAGCATTGCTACATGGAGGGCTTTCGGGCTCGAGGTTGCCCGCTTGGGGTCTTATGGCCTTGAGTTTTTGATAGCTCGATGGGGTGACAGTCGGCGACAGTCCCCGAGCATTGAAAGCTTTTGGCTCTGGAGCCGTTCCTTGTAAACTTGATATTGTCTCATTGAGGGCTTATGAGCTCGAAGTTTCCGGCCAAGAGGTCTTATGGCTTCGAGTTTTTTATGTCAGTTCCTGAGTGTTCGGGAAATTTCTGTCCTTGGAGCCATTTCTTATGAAAATAGCAAACATCGTTGAAGCGCAAAGTGTTTTGATGGTAAAAAAAATCCTTGATTACTTGGTAGAAGTATGCATAGTTGTTGCCGTTGAGGGTTTGATTATTCTATGCGGGCACGGTTCTTTCGATTGTCCGGCTCGATACATAATTTTTATATTGAGACCTCTTTGGCTCGTCTTGATTTCTTCGGGGAGATGATCTCCCGGGGGATGCCCCCCAGTATTAGAGGTTGATTGAAGAGAAGCATTGAATACTTGTTTAGTTCTCCTTAGGTAGCATACAGATGTTGCCTCGTTAAAAACATTGCCGGTAAACCCTTCTTGGGATAAAATCCGATCGTAGGAAAAGAGTGCAACGCATGCTTTCAAACCTAAGGTCTTCAAGCTGGAAGGTGCTTCGATTTTTCAAATGGGACGCCTGCACACAGATTGGTGTAAGACGTAAGTAAAAAGGGAGACGGTTATACTTTACTAGTGACGATGCTCAAGCCTCGATATGTTTCAACCGCTCACCCCAGGGATGCGGTACCGTCCTTCGCTTATTTACTCGGGTGCAGCCGAGAATGTAGCTTGTGATTGCTACTTTGTTGTTTGCTTATCCTTTGGCTTCTTCGATGTTGAAGGTGTCGATGCTAGTGCCACATCGTGCTCCACAAACATCTCTCTTGATGCATGCTACTCCCCGTATACTATTTTTATTCCATCTTTCGTTGGAAACTTCATCGTTTGATGAAGGGTCGATGGTACTGCTCTATCCATGGCCTTCCGAGCAAGGCATTGTATCTCATGTCTCTTTCGATGACATGAAACTTGAAATTTTGGGTTGTGCCGGCCACGTTGATCGGGAGGGTGATTTCCATTTTTGTTGTCTCGCTCACCATGTTGAATCCGTTGAGGACTCGGAGGCGGGCACGATCTGGTCGAGCAGTCGGAGCTACTCCACCACCCTCGACCTAATAATGTTGGCAGAGTTACCTGGATCAACAAGCACACGTTTAATTTGAAATGTATTCACAAGAAAAGAAATTACCAATGCGTCGTTATGAGGCTGAGACAGGGTCTCGATGTCCTCTTCGCTGAATGTGAGAGCGTCCTCAGGTATGTAACCTTGAGTTCGCTTTTCCCTGGTGATGGATATTTTTGTTCGTTTGACAATGGGTTCCTGTGGGATGTCGATTCCTCAAACGATCATATGGATGACATGTTGTGGCACTTTTGTTTCGCGAAATTTATTTTTGGCTCGGTCGCTGAGGAACTCTCGGAGGTGCCCTTAGATAATTCGTCGGGATACTTCTTCCCGGAGTTTTTCTACAATTTTCGGTCCTATGACTGTGTGTGCCGTGATATTCGCACAACAAGTTAGGGTTTCTTTACGACGGATCTGATAGTATAGGTTTTGGCCACCTGGTGTCTTTGATTTTACCTATGGCTGATATGATGTCCAAAACATCGATGTTGAATTTGTACTCAGATAATCGGGGTGCCTCCGTCGGTCCTTCGTGTCCGTCAAATCCGGCTCTGTTCATGAGTCCCCAGGGATTATGACCTCAATGTTCCTTTTGGTCGTTTCGGGGTCTGTTACGCCTTGGGGCATTTCTTCGATCTTCAGTGTATGGTTGGTGCCTTTCCTTCTTTGGATTTGGTTCCTTTGCCAGGAGCCTGCTTGGATATACTGAGCCCGAGGGGGCTCCTAGTTGGTCGTTCTTGACCCTAATCTTTGATTGATACCGGTTGTAGACATCCTCCCAAGTCACGGAGGGATATTAAACCAAGTTCTGCTTTAGCTGCTTTGAAGCTATCGAGATTCGCTCGTTCAAACCTTGGGTGAAGGCTTGCACTGTCCAGTCGTCGGAGACTGGTGGTAATTCTATTCGCTCTATTTGAAAGGGAGATACAAACTCCCGCAGCATCTCGTTTTCCATCTATTTGATTTTGAAGACATCGGATTTCCTTGTAGCAACCTTGATGGCACCGGTATGTGCCTTTATAAAAGAATCCGCCAGCATGGGGAATGAGTCTATCGAATTCGGGGATAGGTTGTGGTACCACATCATGGCCCCTTTCGAAAGTGTTTGTCCGAATTTCTTTAATAGGACGGATTCAATCTCGTCGTCCCTCAGGTCGTTTCTCTTTACAACACAAGTGTAAGCTAACAGTGATGTGCTCGTTGGGGTCCGAGGTTCCATTGTACTTCGGGAGATCGGGCATTCTGAATTTCTTCGGGATAGGCTTAGGAGCAGCACTCGAAAGGAATGGCTTTTTTACGAATTTCTTTGAATCTACACCCTTCAGAATCGGGGGTGCTCTCGGGATCTGATCGACCCTTGAATTGTAGGTCTCCACCTTTTTGTCATTAGCTTCTATATCTTCTTTTCGGCCGATTCAATCCTCTTTGTGACATCCTCGAGAATTTTATAATAGCGGGGTCGGCTGCTTACCCATTGTTGCTCTATCTTTCCGGTACTTGTTCGGCTCGAGGAGCCATTTTCGGTGCTGCTGTGCTTAGAGTATTTTGGTGGCTTTGCAGTTGAGCAATCTCTAGCTATTGTGCCTGCAACATCTCAAAAATGATGTGAGTGCTAACCTCTCGTTCCTCCCGAGCTAGGCTTCTCTGAGCTTCTTGTTGGTTTTCTTGGCGTTTCCCCGCCTTAGTGAGGGAGCTTATATCGACGTGTTGGGCGTTGCATGAGCCCACATCCACGGGGATTGGTTCTGGTGCGTTCTCAGGGTTTCGCAGTGGTACACCGACGCCTCGAACAGCTACACCATTCTCTCCATGGTCCTCAGGACCGTTGTTTTCATGTGCATTTAATGAGTTAGACATTATGACCTGAAATCAAAGATTCTTGGACAACAAAAAGTGTGAAGAATAACTTGTGTTTTTTTCAGTAAACCAACACTTAAACAATCACTATTATTTTTAGCCCCACGGTGGGCGCCAAACTGTTTACCTTGAAAATGATAATAATAACTAGTTTTGATTTTGGGGTTTTAAAAATAAGTTATTTATTTTAATACTAGTTGTTAAGCGATTGATGCTATGTATGAGCAAGGAAGATAAAGTAAGAGTGAGAGGCAGTGTCGTTATCCAAACCGAACGACTGCGAATCGGGGCCTCGGACTGGCCTAAGCTGGGCCTCGAGGTTGAGCTAGTGAGCTTGACTAGGGATGATTGATGAAGGACTAACAGTTCTAAGTGCCTCAATGATGGCTCTTTATGATCAATGATGAGTAGTAAATGAAGAGCAATAAATAAAACACAATAAATATAAGCAATAAAATCAAAGGGAAGACAATGGAAATTTTTTAAGTTAGAGAGCAGAGAATGTTCTTGTTCTTGTATTGAGTATCATGTGTCTTTACAAAATGACAAGGGTCCCCTTTATATAGGAGGGGGAATCCCAACATAGTACATATGCATTTATTATAAAGATATGCAGCTGGTACAACTATTTAATGTCACGGTATGGACTTGTACTATTCTTGTAGACATGGTCAGCTTTAGCCACGTGCTTTTTGGGAGTTTCCCACTTATCTAAGATACCCACCAATTTATACTATTCCGAGGTCGAGCATTGGGAACCCTCGGGGTCAAACCTCGAGCTGTGCTTCGCCTCTTCTGAAGACGGGCTGTAAAATGCCATAATGATCACAAAATCGGACTCTCCGATTTTATCCGTATATAATCCCTATCGATTCTTTATCTAAATACACGAGTTATAAGTCGATTTAACATGAAAAATGGTGAGATTTATGGGATTTTTGAGGAAAACTTAGGGTTTTGATAAAAAAAGGATTTAACAATGAAAATGATTATGGAATGGGGGTGAAACTCATATATTTGAGTTCATGAGGTTATGGGTAACAACTTTCTTCAAAAAATTTCAGAATCCGGGCATGTGGGCTCGGGGGTGAAGTTTAGAAATTCTTCAATTGAGAATGGGTAATCACTTTAATAGTTGGGATATGAACTTTTGAACATGCATTGACTATTTTATATAACATTTGATTAGTTTCGAGTCATTTGGCACCTAATTGAGGGTTTAAAGCACAATTATGGACCGGAAAGTAAGCTTTGAGACGAGGTAAGTCTCTTTTCTAACCTTGTAAGAGGAAATTAACCCCATAGGTAAATTGAATTAATATGTGCTTCTATTTGTGGGGGATACGTACGCATGATGTGACGAGATTCCGTACGTAACTATTAATTATGCGTATGTCCAGGTAGCCTTAGGTTTACACCATGCCTTATTGACACCATTATTTAATTATGCTTATTATTTACCTTGAATAGAGCTGAGATTGAGGATTTCAAGACTTAAAAATTTCCAGTTTGAATTTCTTATTTTTTGAATGAATTGAAGAATATTATGATAACTTTGAGAAATCTATGTTCACTCGCGTCGCAAGTATATTCCGCGAGCGAGGTAAATTCCACTACTCTCATGGGAATGGGTCGTCGCTCGGCAGATTAATAGATGCATCTACGGTTCGTGTCGTTCGACCCTCGGTAATGCACACAGTATATGTATATGTATTTTGGATCTGGTCGTACGTCCTCGGCATGATTCGTGCGTAATAATATTTGGAGCCCAATTATAGTTGATATCGTTTCTATTGGCTTGAGAGGTTAAATGATTCAATGATAGAAATGGATTTGGGACTTAGTATCGGAGAAAGAATTGGTTATTTATTTCTTGTTATTGAGTTTTATTATCATTTACATACCCCATGCTTATTTAGAGTTTAAGTATTTCATTATCAGCCCATAGTAAGTGTCGAAGTGGACCCCTCGTCACTACTTATTCGAGGTTAGACTAGTTGCTTGCTGGGTACATGTTGTTTATGTACTCACGCTACACTTCTGTACTACCCGTGCAGGATCTGAGGCAGGTGCATCTGGTTATCATCCCGGTGCGCACTCCTGATTCCTTCGAGACTTCGTGGTGAGCTGCCTTCTTAGTCCGTTACGCAGAACTTGAAGTCTTTCTATTGCATTTACTTTCTGTCTATTTCATTTCAGACAGTAGTTTAATATTCTTTTGTATATTCTACTAGTAGCTCATACACTTGTAACACTAGGTCTTGAAAATTTTACTAATCGACACATGATGATTTTTGGATATTTACTTATCTCACTTGCTTTCAAAATTATTGATCTCTCATTTTATTAAATTCTTACTTCCTATTTATGCACAAATTAAAAATTAGTTATTTCTAAAATGTTAAAAGAAACAATCATGTGGCTAGTTCACTGTTGGCTTGCTTAGCAGTAACGTTGAGCGCCATCACGTCTTATAGTCGAATTTGGATTGTGACACTTTTGCGCTCGATTAAATAATTTTACTTGTTCTTTATCATTGCTTTCACTTCTGTCCTCGGTTGCGCTCAGAGCCAAGCTTTTCATCTTCATTAATTTCAATTGCTAGATCTCATTTTTAATCTTATTTTTTTTTATTAATTTTGGATGAAATTAGTTGGCTTTTACCGGTATCGTTTTACGGTTAAACAGACTACGGTACCTAGTGTTGCAAAGCGTAGAATAGTCAAAATATGATGATTAGAATCCGCACGAATATGCTACCGAGGAACGGCACAATCTTTGAGAATTGACTTAATTAAACGTGCTAGTTCTTAAAGTGTAATTGATAGATATATAGGACTAGTTCTTTACTAGGACAAGAAAATAAAACTTAAATGCATCATGAGTGCCAAATCATTACATAACAACCAATTTAGCATAAAACCATATCTAAATCTTTATATTGATTGAACAACAACAACAATAACTATGTCCAGACCAATAAGTTAAGATCGGCTATAGAAAATTTTCACTGCTTTATTTAAGCCCAATAGTGCAACAAAACATAAGTATTAATTATAATAATAATAATAATCTCAAAGCAATCATCAAATTGATCAAGAACTGCTTGGGCAAAACGTGATCAAGTAGTCTGAACCAGAACAAGTAAAGGTACTGGAAGCATCATCATATGCATAACTATAAGCAGAAGGGCACGCGTTCTTGAACAACTGAGAATAATGCGTCGGCGGGCAAGTTTGAGGCGTTGCATGATCGCCGGTGCAACAATATTCCGGCTTGTTAAACTGTGCACAAGCACTCTTACATGCCACAACCTTACCAGAATTATCCAAGACCTGTAACTCTGTCGGACAGTTTCCGTTCACGTCGGCGATACAACCGGCGTATTGACAGTCACCGGAGCCACCGGAAGTCTGTATACCGACACCCACATTGTATCCATCCACAAGGCTAACATCGTAAAAGTCCTTCTCATTGTTGCTTTTGGCAATGGTGAATTCTGCTAGACTCACTGGCGGTACACCACCGCCAGTGCATTTTAGTGCACCGCAGTCGCCGGTGATGCATTTTCCGTTACCGGAATTGTCGAAAGTGCATCCGGTTCTTGCCCAGAACCGGCCTGACCAACCGGAAGGAGCTGGTAGGTGGATGGTGTCACCGTGGGATAATGAAAAGCCGCCATCCCCTAAGATGGCGGCACCTTTGGCGGAAAGTGTACCGGGCCATACCGTATAGGGGCAGTTGTTTTGCAAGGTGAATACAGTGGCTGAAATAACGTGATTGCTTCTGCATGATATGATACAGTATGATGAGCTAATATGCTACTAGTTAAAGCCAACTCAAAATAATTATATCATTATTCAAGTCTCCAAGAATGAGTTTAGTTGAACCTAACTGGCCAATCATATAAATGGTACTCCCTCCGTTTTAAATTAAATATGAGGTACTTTCCTTCTACTAGTAAAAGCCAACTCAAAATAAATGAGACTGTTTTTAAATTTGAAAATAATTCTGACTTTAAACTCTTCATTCTACCTATTTTACCCTTAATGAGAAGTTTTTATGACCACACAAATGTTATGACACTACGAAGTTTTTACCCCTTAAGCTTTTAAGACCACAAATTTTAAAAGTCTTCGGCTTTTTATTGAACTCCGTGCCGAGTCAAACTACCTCGTCTAAATTGAAACGGGTGAAGTATATGTTAAAAAAAGGTTCGACAACAGCTCAATCTTGATTCTTTAACGGACAACATATATGTTGTTTTCTTTGATGATTATGTGAATAAATTGTCAAATGACATGTTTTGTAATACTCTAATGACTTAGTCGACAAAGTTCAAACAAAAACCAAAGGAAAACTCTAAATATGAATATTTTGAACAGAACTACTCTGTGCAGACGCTTTTTATTGGCTAAAAGTTTTATAAAAGAGAAATTGAGGGTATTATCTTACATTGTCGAAGTTTTCGTCTAGTCTCCCTCACTTTTGCCTCTTTTTGCTTATTGTTTTTCTTAATAAATTAAAGATCGGTTACCAGCGAATGATATAAAATTTGCAGTTAAGACATGAGAGAAGAAAGGGAAGTTAATTCGAGCTGCAATACCATGAAATTCTTTTGAATTAATTAATATCAGAAAAAACTTGCAATAAGAAATAATAAAGAATTAATTAATCATAAGGACTTGGGGTAATAAAAGAGTTAAAGACGTACCCAACATGATCAGGAAAAGGAGCAAACAAGAATATATTTGCATGGCAGCCATCTGAAACACACAAAAAAGGTGTAATGGAAGAGAGAAAATCTGGGAAGAAGTTGAGTAGATGGAGGAGTTAATATTGGAAAATCAATCACTAGACCACTGCCTATTTATAGCAACCAATATCTGAAGAAACTAACAGAAAAGGAAAAGATAAATGAAAAGAAGTTACTTTGTTGATGCATATGCTTGATCTTTTTTGGTAAACAAAACCTACACCTTCTATCAATTAAACTTGCTTTCCGACTGATGAAATCAATGCAATTTTAACCTTCTCATTTATTTTATTTTTAACGTTTGTTTTTTGTAAAATATCCTAGAAAATTGTGGTTTTAACATAAGCACATTAATTTTTTTTTTAAATAAAAATTGCTATGATTACAAAAAAGAGAATACTCCCTCCGGTCCACTTTAATTGATATTTTGGGCATTTTTTTGTGATCCATAATATTTAATTTTTCAAATATCAAGAAGGAATTAACTTCTTTTTTTCAAAATTACCCTTGGAGTAAAGAACCTATAGGAGTATTTGTTATATTTTCAATCAACATATTAAGGTTAATATGGTCAATTCATTGTTAATTAATGCTAAAAGGTAAGTTCGTTAAAATTAATATGTGTGAAAACAGCTAAAAATAATTAAAGTAAACCGGAGGGAGTAACATTCTTTGGAAAGAAAAATTTAAACAGGAAATAAGGGAAGAGCAAGGGGAAAACTGTAAAAGCTGGCCGTTGGGTTGCAATCCTTTTTCTTTCTCTCTCTCCTTTTTTTTTTTGTTAATTATCATTTTTTTTTTCTGTGAAGCAATAGAACACCAAAGAAAAAGTAATTAAAAAAAAATATTTTTTCCATTCCTAATGTTGAAATTGGTGGTATTTAGTATATTATGCGAAATGGTGGCCAAGAACTTAATATCTTGACGTGACTAATTAATTATATGGCCACGCAAAGATTTCGCATGCTGGCAAATATATTGAATTAATTCCCAAAAATATATGAGTACGATCACTCCCTTTGATCTTTCTTAGTTTGATTTTTTCTGCACCAACAAATACGCATTCCCAACCTTCTGTTTACCTTCCCAGCCACTTCCAGTTTAAGACAATTTCATTCTCTTGAAGCATTTAAATGTAATTATTATCCAAAGTTTACTGATCCGGCTAATTTGAATTTACATCAAGTATGTATTAGGTGATACCCTTTTTTGCTTGAGCCCGACCGGGTTGGGTCCGGACCGGAGCAAATCGGGGCCATCGAACCCGACCTGGATGCAAGGTAGAACGACGGCCACGTCTACAACCGAGGTCGAGTCATTTCGAGACCGTTACAGAGCTCGATAGGAGTCACCACCGGATGGAGAAACACACAAGGTCGGAAGCCGGACTCGTAACGGATAACCAAGCGTCGCCGGATATCTCGCCCAAACGTGATTTTCTCAACCACTTCAGGCCATTAAGGCGTAATTACAGGGATCCACGATGTAATCAATTGACCTACCTTATTTTTACCCTTAATCAGAATGTATAAAGGGGGATCTCTCTAAATTCTTGTGGATCATCAAGCACAATTGTTCTAAGCAATATTATATTCTGCGATTATTTACTTTAACAGCAATTGTTGAGTCTTTATCTTTATTTTCCTTAACCTAAAAACCTTTTGTATCTTTTAGTTCACGGATCCTTAAAACCCCATATAAATTCAATTGTTATCCGGATTCGAGGGTAAACAGTTTGGCGCCCACCGTGGGGTGGATCTGACCTAAGGTCACCTCGTACCGCCGGCAGAACTCCACTATGATGGGTTCTAAGGGGCCTAAGGTGAAGGGATATGTATATACACTAAGATATCCTTCAACGTGAGTCATAATCGACTCGTCACGGGAAGGGGCGACCAGGTCTTTCCCTTCCCATCTACATTCAGCCCTCACCCGGTCTAGGCAACCGGGAGTGATTAGACTAATATACTCCGATGCCGGTTCGCCGCGGCCCGGGACCGATGATGGGTTTTCAACCTGGAAGTCGGCAGATACCGAGCAACCAGTCGGTGTGAATGCTTTCAATGGGGGTTCTGGTGCATGTTCATCAGATCTAGCGGGGCTCGCGGCCGAGCTTGGTCTAGAAGGAACACTTTGTGAAGTTTTCGCCATTTCTTAAAGCTTTACGAAGAGATGAAAAGAAAATACAACCAACGCAGAATTTGAGAAAGATAGGAAATGCTGAACCTGGAAGGGTCGTTTATACTTTTTCCATGAGGCGGTGGCACGAATCGCGAAGCCACAGACACGAAGCGACAGATAATTAAGAGAAGCATTAAATGCCTGCAGCAGGCGTGGTCAGAGCACTCGATGGCTTTTTCACCTGGCGTATGGCCATACGTCACGGGCATCACGTCACCGGTCATATCGTTTATTATCATTACTCTCTAATAAACGAGGGGACTATCTGTATTGGGTGATACCCTTTTTTGCTTGAGCCCGACCGGGTTGGGTCCGGTCCGGAGCAAGTCGGGGCCATCGAACCCGACCTGGATGCAAGGTAGAACGACGGCCACGTCTACAACCGAGGTCGAGTCATTTCGAGACCGTTACAGAGCTCGATATGAGTCACCACCGGATGGAGAAACACACAAGGTCGGAAGCCGGACTCGTAACGGATAACCAAGCGTCGCCGGATATCTCGCCCAAACGTGATTTTCTCAACCACTTCAGGCCATTAAGGCGTAATTACAGGGATCCACGATGTAATCAATTTACCTACCTTATTTTTACCCTTAATCAGAATGTATAAAAGGGGATCTCTCTAAATTCTTGTGGATCATCAAGCACAATTGTTCTAAGCAATATTATATTCTGCGATTATTTACTTTAACAGCAATTGTTGAGTCTTTATCTTTATTTTCCTTAACCTAAAAACCTTTTGTATCTTTTAGTTCACGGATCCTTAAAACCCCATATAAATTCAATTGTTATCCGGATTCGAGGGTAAACAATTGCGTTCGTCATTTATTTCGTACATACAATATCATCTCGAAGGGTATGTTTAGACTTTAGATAATTATGATCTTTCAATTTAACAAGAGATCTCCAGTTCAACGTTGTGACTGAAGAATCTTTGTGCTAGTGATCGAGCTCCTTAATTACCCTTCTTTCTAAGCTTACTTTGTTTACCCTCGAATCCGGATAACAATTGAATTTATATGGGGTTTTAAGGATCCGTGAACTAAAAGATACAAAAGGTTTTTAGGTTAAGGAAAATAAAGATAAAGACTCAACAATTGCTGTTAAAGTAAATAATCGCAGAATATAATATTGCTTAGAACAATTGTGCTTGATGATCCACAAGAATTTAGAGAGATCCCCCTTTATACATTCTGATTAAGGGTAAAAATAAGGTAGGTCAATTGATTACATCGTGGATCCCTGTAATTACGCCTTAATGGCCTGAAGTGGTTGAGAAAATCACGTTTGGGCGAGATATCCGGCGACGCTTGGTTATCCGTTACGAGTCCGGCTTCCGACCTTGTGTGTTTCTCCATCCGGTGGTGACTCCTATCGAGCTCTGTAACGGTCTTGAAATGACTCGACCTCGGTTGTAGACGTGGCCGTCGTTCTACCTTGCATCCAGGTCGGGTTCGATGGCCCCGATTTGCTCCGGTCCGGACCCAACCCGGTCGGGCTCAAGCAAAAAAGGGTATCACCTAATACAGATAGTCCCCTCGTTTATTAGAGAGTAATGATAATAAACGATATGACCGGTGACGTGATGCCCGTGACGTATGGCCATACGCCAGGTGAAAAAGCCATCGAGTGCTCTGACCACGCCTGCTGCAGGCATTTAATGCTTCTCTTAATTATCTGTTGCTTCGTGTCTGTGGCTTCGCGATTCGTGCCACCGCCTCATGGAAAAAGTATAAACGACCCTTCCAGGTTCA
>NC_031990.1:16343771-16366023 GCF_001879085.1 Nicotiana attenuata
ATTGATGATTGCAGCTGCACGGGACGTCCTGGACCCGGCTCTGGAGCTGGGCTATAGCCGATTGCTGGGCTTGCAGCATGTCAAAAATCATTTTAAGGTTGATAGTCTCTTCGCCGACTGCCTGGGCCCTCGAATCGTCCTCTCCCCGGACGCTATGCGATGATCCGGAGGCCTGATCAGTGTTGAGCGCCATCCGGGAACCGGCATCTATCGGGTTTTCGAGCCCGGGTATTCCATTGTTTCCCGTCTGCTGTTCAAGTTCGTTGTTAATTGATTGTGCCATTCTATGAGTTGGTAATTTGAATGTAAGATGGACTCTTTTGCAAAGAACCAGTGTATTGTGATGCGTCAAGAAAGAGTATCAAAGAGCTCACCAATATCCTTAGCCCCACGGTGGGCGCCAAACTGTTTACCCTCGAATCCGGATAACAATTGAATTTATATGGGGTTTTAAGGATCCGTGAACTAAAAGATACAAAAGGTTTTTAGGTTAAGGAAAATAAAGATAAAGACTCAACAATTGCTGTTAAAGTAAATAATCGCAGAATATAATATTGCTTAGAACAATTGTGCTTGATGATCCACAAGAATTTAGAGAGATCCCCCTTTATACATTCTGATTAAGGGCAAAAATAAGGTAGGTCAATTGATTACATCGTGGATCCCTGTAATTACGCCTTAATGGCCTGAAGTGGTTGAGAAAATCACGTTTGGGCGAGATATCCGGCGACGCTTGGTTATCCGTTACGAGTCCGGCTTCCGACCTTGTGTGTTTCTCCATCCGGTGGTGACTCCTATCGAGCTCTGTAACGGTCTCGAAATGACTCGACCTCGGTTGTAGACGTGGCCGTCGTTCTACCTTGCATCCAGGTCGGGTTCGATGGCCCCGATTTGCTCCGGTCCGGACCCAACCCGGTCGGGCTCAAGCAAAAAAGGGTATCACCTAATACAGCAATAACAAAATTTCTTCCCTAATCTGTTTACTAATAACTCTGATGAGTAGCGTGCATTTGAGTATTACCTTGACCTCTACTTGGCGTTTTCCATTTGTTGTAGTAACACTAAGGTTTCATTTATTTTTGTTAATATTAAGACGTGCATTTGATCTTTAATAAATATCTAAATATTAAGATGTCATATTAAAATTTGAATAATAAATAATTAAGAGTGTTTGCTTTTTCAACATCTAAATATATAAATTTGTCTTTTTTAAAATATTAATAATATAAATTTAAATAAAATATTAATTAATCTACTTATACATCAACAAAATACTTTTAATGAATTATATGATGGTGGATGATGGTGGTGGTGATGGCTAACTGACGGGGGAAGCGGTAGGGGCCAGTGATGGAGCCACATGTATTCAAGTGATGATACCCCTTCGTCTAAAAATTGCATTGTGTAGCTAGATGATTTTTCTGATGGATGTATACTATATATTGACACACTTTGGCCTCTTCGCGGATTTACTTCTTTATGTTGATCATCTTTAATAAATATTTTGGCTTTGCTACTGTTGGTGGCGGTATAATTGGCCGATAATGGTGATTGTGGTAGTAGCTAGTGGCAGTTGTGGTTGGCAGTTAGTGGAGTTGATGGTAGTAGTTGGTGATGGATGCTAAATATAGCGGTGACTGATAACGGCGGTTGCGATATATAGTGTTGGCTGAATGTGGTCAATAACAGATTGATGATTGTTGTGGTAGCAACAGTTGGCGACGATGTTTGAAATGGTAGTTAGTGGTGGTAAAAAATCATTGTGGTAATTGGTGACAAGGTGGTTCTGATTGAGGTTTTGTGGTTGTGTGTATTGTGTGATGGCGGGTGATAATGGTAGTTGATAATGATGGAAAGTAATGATTTGCCGTAAAAGCGTACCGAGATGTAAATGTCATCTTTGCATAATTCTTAAATGGACACCATATTTAGTAGATCTCCACTATTTAAATCTATTCAAACCCTTTAAGTAGTTGTAAAAAAATTAATTAATATCTAAATAATTAAGATTCGAACTTAAAAAATAAACATATATAATAACTAAAATCTAAATAATTGTGATTTAAATAGTCATTCGGTGATGAGAGGTCACATTTTGAACTGTAGTGTTACGACATAACATTCAATATGATTTTGACCAGTGTTGGCTAGATTTTCTTTTTCGTCGTGGAAAATAAGGAAACAAAGAACAAAATTCTCTCTAGCTAAAAATCATGACCTTCTGATCCCAAAAATGAACACAGCTTCATTTCGTAACGTAAAATATAACTGCATGCATATTAGATGTTTATGTTGTTTTAACAAAACGCAACCTTAGAGCATTAAAATAGCTTTCCATGTTAACTGGCTAAACATGCTGCTACATGAAGAGGCTTAGACTTATACTTTTTTTGGTAAGGTGCTGAGTCTAGACTACTGATAGCTTAGCAAATTCTGTCTTAGAGTTTACTGTTTTTAGTTATTTTTGCTGATCTATTTTTTTTTCTAGAGTTAAATTGAGCTACTTGTACATATTGTTTACTTAGTTGAATAAAATTCTAATTCTCGACTCAGCCAAAAAAAAAAAAAACGCAACCTTTCCTTTAGGATGTGGTGGCATCATTGTACTCCAGAAATGTGGAGTTCTCATTCTGTAATTATAAAACAGTCTTTAAGAAATACTTTATGTTCTCAACATTAAATTTATCCTAGAAAAATCTTAATTAATCAAATCAATGAATAGACAAAAAGTCCCGATAATTAAACCGGGAAAAAAATTGCAGCCATGTCCCTACGATAGGGTAACCAAAAATTTTCAAACATAAATTCTCGTAGAATTCTCAAAGTGAAAATGCGTTCCACGGTCAACTTTCATATCTCTGTCTCACGTGTACAAGTACAAACATTTAATTCCTTCTCCATAATTAACGGTGGAGAAAAAGGAGGAAAGAACAGCCCACATGTCTTTTGAACTATAGCTTAGAATTCCATATGTAGTTAGAAAATGCAAACTAATAAACTTAAGATTTGTCTAATAGTGAACGAAATAGAAGTTTTATTACTTGCATTATTCACTCCATAAATTTGTTGTGTGTTGATAAGGAACTAAATACTATTATTTTTCTTTAGTTTAGTGACAGAACCTAAGAATAAAATTTACAATAGATTTCCTTGTAGACCTACTTTTTATTTCTTCATTTTAAGGAAAGATTTAGGTTTAAATAATAACAAAATATATCTTCACTACGTAGCTGATCTCTAAAACTCTAATTAATAGAAGGGAATAAGAAGAACGAACTTCTATTACATAATCAGTATATAATGTATTTTTATTTTTTTTATTATTATTATGAGAGGGTTAGTTTTGTTATTAGCATTTAATATACATGCGTATACGGTCGAGATCGTACGCCTTCGATCTATATACTCGAGAGAAGTCCGAGTCCAGGCAAGATCGAGTTCGAGCTCGAGGGACCAAACCAGAGTTCGACGGCAGAGCACGATACATACCGACGTCGAGTAGGCTCGACCTCGGAATAGCGGTCGAGCATTCCGAAAATATTTTACGCAGGGTACATCTTACTAAACAAATGGCTAGCACTCAGCTCCAGCTATTTTAAAACAGTTCCATTTCTGTGCTTGTAAAAATGTACTCCCTCCATCCCACAATATTTATCACGTTTTCCTTCTCAAAATCATTGAACCTAAATTAGATTAGATTAATTCGTATCTTAAATTTAAATTTTACAACAACAACAACCCAGTAAAATTTACAGGTGAGGGGTCTACGGAGGGTAGTGTGTACACAGACCTTACCCGCTATTTCCGTTAGTCTCCCGGCTCAAGAAAACGAAAAAAATGAAAATAGACAATATATTAGTTGTGAGGCATCCCCTCGAAACAAAGGCCAAGGCCAATATACTCGGGGACTAACTTTTCGAACAAGTTAGAAAAGTATAGGGAAATAAGTCCAAATGACATACCCGAAGGCTACGTCCATATTAAAGACTACTATCGTGTAAAAAGGCTACGACCAATATAATGCGGCTCGGAAACGTCCGACTTCCGCTATAAATTAAAGGCCTTCAAACGCTTTTGTAAAAAACGGCTAAATCAGGCTACCCTTGGCAAAAGCAAAATATAAAGGGTTTCGATAAATTAAGTCATCGAATAATTTAAAGGCTTCGATAACATCAGCCTTCGATAAAACCTCAAGAGGTATTTGATTATCATTACACAAACAAGTTACTAATAAGGTTCCAATACATCAAACCCTCGAAAACCCCAACGGGTAGAAAAAACACATGCAAAGGCATACAAAAATTTTCACTAAGTCTTTTAGCCGAAAAAAGGGAAAATTATGTATCCATTCTAGAGGCCGATTTGACCCAACTAAAAGAGCCTAAGGGACGATCTAAAAGAGCCTAAGGGCCGAAATACATAGAGTTCGAGACCCTGCTCTCACTCAACTCGGACTCAAGAGTCCCGACATCTCTAGCTCATACCAAATCAAACTTAGCTCGAAGATTAACAAAACCTTAAGGGGTATTATATTGATCAATAAAAACCTAAGGGTTTATTATGTTCTGGGCCCAAACCAGCACTCGAACTAATTATTTGAGCTATACAATCGAAATATTCCACAAATGAGAACAAAATGAAACACAACACAAGCTGAGGATAGAGCAAAAAGGTTCTTTATATTCGCAAAGGATATTCTACAAAAAAAAAAGTATATTTACAATGCCCACAAGGGACCCTTACACATAAAAATAAGAAGAGAACCTAATCTATTTTGGGGTTACGTCCCCAGAAGCAGCTTCCTTAGGAACTGCACCCTCTATAGCTCTTTCTTCGATAGCCTCCTCATCCTCGGTAACACCTTCCTCACCTTCCCCGCCTTAGGAGCCGCTTACAACATCTTCATCATCTGAAGAGACAAGAAACGTGGCATCGGTTTCCTGCGCCTTTGCTTCGGCTATCTCTTCAGTAAGGTCAAATCCTCGGGCGTGGATTTCTTCAAGAGTCTCCCTCCGGGCTTGATACTTGGCCAAATCATTGCTCCATTTTTCCCGGTCGGAGGTCTCCCTCAACTCCGCTTGAACAGCCACGACGTCTCTTAAGTACATGGCAATGGACTTATCAGCCGTAGACTTCGTCTTCTCAACTTCAGCTTTAGCTTGTGCAGCTTTAGCCCGAGCTCTAGCAAACTCTGCCTCTAACTCCTCGATTTTCCTGACCTGGGCCAAACCCTTCGCTTTAATGCCTCAGAATTGAGTTTCAGCCGAGGTCAGTTGGGCTGTAACGGCTTTCTTATCGGCAGCAAGCTGGTCCATGTTCTTTTTCCATCTACGACATTCAGCCTTAACTTGATCAACCTCGCCCCGGAGCAGCCTGATCATCTCTAACTGTTGCTGCAGTTGAGATATCGAAGGTTTAGCCTCCGAAGTAGGGCCAAGGAGACCATACCCTGTTAAAATCACAGTTACCTACTCATCTAGCTCGGCCTCATTTGTTCGAGCTTTGGCCAATTCAGCCCGTAGATCCTTAAGCTTTTATTCCTTTTGGCTGCAGAGGAGCCTTAGGGCCTTCTCTTCGCCCAAAATTTTCCTGAGCTCGGCCTCACATTGGCTCAGCTCACCTCTAAACTTGACGATGGCCTATACATGAAAAGAAGATATATCAGTCAAAGGAAAGGAAAGAGAGAAAAAATTACAACAATGAAGGTTAGTATTTACCCAAGAGAGGAGATGTTGAGCCTCTTCGAAGATGACGGACGCATCATTAAGGTTGGTGGTATCCTCGACCCCAGCAAAACAACCCTAAAAGGGATCCACCTCGAGGACCTTGCTCGGATCGGGCGTACGCAGAGCGTTAGCATCTTCGATTGCCTCCTCGAAATAAGATGGCAGAGAAATAGAATGACCTGTTGTCATGGCCCCGAGCTCTTCACTCGGGGTGTTCTGATTAGCCTCGAGGGTTTCCGCACTCACCCCTTCCAATATATTTGTCGAAGGCGATGGAACGATTTTAACCTCCGGGAACATGGGGGCCGTGATCGAATCTTTCTTTGGAGTTCCCTCACCACAGGATGAGGTATCTAGTTCAAAGGGCTAGGCGGCCTCGATTGGTTTCCTTGTTTGAGGCACCAATGCCGACTTTTTACCATCATTTTCTTCGTCATCCGGGGAATCGTGAGCCGAATCTGCGTCCACGTGAGCAAATCTCTTCTGTAGCCTTCGAGCAGGGGTTTTCTTGTCTTGATGGTCTTCAGGCTTCGAAACCCTCTTTCTTTTGTTATCCTTCTCCGATTTCGCAATCACAGACTTGGTCCCTTCCCCAGGCGGGGCTGGCCTCATTTCGGAGACATCTCCGATGCCTGCATAAGTAAATGTGAATGAGTCGACGCCACCAATACATGAAAGTATTTGAAATTGGGGAAAACACTTACCATGATGTTTGGCCTCCCACTTGCCCCTTGATAATTCACGCCATTTGCGCTCATCATAGGAGGAGGTGGCGGCTGACTTTCGGACCCAGTCCTCTGTTGATACCCACTTTTTCCCTATGTATTTTTTTTACATGCAATATACTTTCAAAATAGCATATATATGCATATATAAGTATGTTCAAGTGTTTTAGTATTTTTTCTGATTTTTTAAAGATTTTTAAATCAATTTATTGCCCATTTTAGCAGTACAAAAACCAATAATTATTCCCAAAATTATCATTTTGGTGAATAACTTATTTTATTCTCATATTTATACCAAAATATAGCTAAGATAATTTTTTACACATTTTTACAAATTTATTTGGTATTTTAAAAGCTAAATTGCATATAATTACAATTTTAGCCTATTTTAAGATTTAATTGCGTTTATGATTATGAAATTGGTTCCAGTATTTTTAATTTAGTATTTATATATTATTAATTAATTTAGTACCTTTAATTTATTTTCAGAAATTATTTTACTATTTTTTATAAAATAAAAAGGGAAAAGCTGGCTATTTAAAATCTGGCCCCATTCTATTTCAATTTTAGCCCAAATTGGTTCCCCCAATTAACCCAATTTCAAACCCCAAATGGACCGGCCCAATTTCTAAATTACCCACCCCTGACCCAACTAATCTAACCCGCCCGGCCTCCCCTTTTGATCTAGGCCGTTGATTATTTTGATCAACGACCACAATCATTCCTTTCCTTTTTTAATTCACAAACACCCAACCCTAAAATCATTTCCCCTTAACCCGCTGCCTCTGAAATCCTTTCCTCTCTCAGACTCTCTCGAAACCCTAGCCCCTCTCACCGTCTTCTACCCTAAACTCACCGGGATCCATGGCTTCCCAGGCCATGGGAATCCCACACTCACCTCCCTTTGCTCTTATACACTGGGTACTTGAAGATTTGAGGTCTGACCTCGAAGGTTTCCGTTCAGATCTCCACCGATCCAAGGTTCTATGGCCATCTCCAGCCTTGCTCCGGCGTACAATGGTGTTTTGAGCCTGGTTCTGACTTATCCGACTCAGATCGGACCTTTTCCAAGCCTTTCTCATTCTAGGGTTCTGAAACCCTGACTATTCGAGGTTCTCTCCGATTTTTCTTAGATCTGTCACGTATCTATGCTCTACTTGAGTTTTTAAACGATTTTCCCAATTTTTCTTTCAAGAATTACTTTCAAAAGTCACTTCTTTCCAATTTAGGGTTTTCTGGAAATGTTCAAAATGTTTTTCTGACTTTTCATTTCCTTTTCTTTGTTTGTATTTGTCTCCGTTATGTTCTTATATTTTCTTTTCTACCATGCATGTTCTTCTACTGCGTTCTTATGTTTCCTTTTATCACGCATGTTCTTCTACTGTGTTTTCTATATTTCGTTCTTTCTTTTACTGTATTTTCTATGATATGTTCTCACATTCTTTTTCACTATGTTCTGTTATTTTTCTTCCACTATGATCTGATATGCTTCGCCTACTGTATCCTTCCACCATGTTCTTAACTGTTTACTGTTTTCTCTTCTACTTTACCTTGTTTTAAAAGACCTGCTTAGGCATGTTTTCCGCTACTGTTTCTTCTACCTTCATTGTGCTTCGAATTAGTTTCTTCACTCTATTTGATTTGAACTTTCTACTGTATTTGCTTGTTTTCTTATGAGTTTCTGAAAGAGATCTCTGAGTCTGTTTCGACTACTCGCCTCCTCATCTCTGTACTTGACTCGAGGTGGAAACCCTGGAATTGGGGGTTCTGCAGAGGTTTGGTCATGTGATTGAACTAGGGTTTTATTTTAGAACCCTTGACTCTTTCAGACCAATTTTGAGTCTTTGAACTAAGTTGAACTTCTTTGCTTACATACAATTCTGAACTTTTAAATTCTTCTACACTAGACTCTTCTACTGATTGGCATGACAGTTCTTTCGTGTTTAAACGTGTCTGTATGCTTTTATATGTATGATGAATCTTTCTTCAAAAGGGTTTTCAAGCTAGTGATTGATTCAGAATTCTTTTAACTAAGTCCAATTGATTGTTACTGATTTTTCTTAAGTTAAAACCTTTTCCACCTTTCTGGCTTGGTTCATTCATACCAAATCTCTGGATTTCTGATTTCTTGGCTGTTAATTGATTCTCTTTCCTTAAATGGTGCAACCGTGTATTGTCAGGACCTTGTCCTTAAATAAACCTCTATGTATTTACCCCTAATTTACTACTTTGCAAAGTGTTTGGTTGATTTCTTTCCTTAATTAGTTTTACCCGTTTAAAATCTGGATCCCTTAATTAATGGAAAACCTTGTGTAATTGATTGGCAGTCAGTTTTCAAATTATTTTTTTACCTTATTCCTGCCTGCTTTCTACACTATAAAAGGCATGACCTCTTTTTCACAAGACACACTTTCAATTCGACACTTCAGACTTCACACTTACAATCTCACAATTCTCTTCTAAACTCATAGTATTCTGACTGCCTATTTGCACTTTGGCTTTACAAGACTACTGCTTTCTTCTTACTTGTTTCTTTGAGACTAGTATGTTCTAGTTTTAGCTTCAGCATCATCCCAATGTGTTTACTTATAGCCTTTACATCCATGTCTACTTCTGTCTATGTGGAGTTGAATGTTAACTAGCATGTTAATTTCCTTTCATCTGTTTCTGCTGTAAATCCCCGCACCCCTGTTTTCCTCTATGTGCTTTGAGTTATAGTTCAGGACATGGCAATATGCAAGTTATTGTTCATGTTTGGACTTGATCCCTTAGGGGATCCTAACTCCCAAAATAATGTATTTTAACAGGCTTGTGGGGTGTGCCAGCATTTCCCATTGCTAGGTATGCCCACTAGCCTGTCCTTGCCCTTTGCCACTTCCCTTTCCCCTTTTCAGAATTCCCTCTCTGCACTTACACTCACTCTTAGCTTCTAAGTTCTGTCCCCCTCCTGTGAGCCTTGCCTTGGGACCTTGAGTTCCCTCTGAACTTGGACACTTGAGGGTTGGCCCTTCCACACTGCACTATGACTCAATCCTGTCATGTATTTGGGGTGTGAGCACTGCCCGGAGTCCATTTGAGGCTCTTAGGGAACTCTGACACATCCCAAATGAGAGAAAGGCTTTGGAACTTGATCTTTGGAGTTGGTTTACTTCATGCTTCAGACAGGAAGTTTGAATCAGGCTCTCCTTGGTTGTATTTTAAATTTTCTGATATATTTTCTTTATTTTATCTTTGGACTGTAATAATCTTGTAATAAACTTCTAGGGTGATTAGTGAAAAAGGGAGGGTTAACCATGCATGCAAAGGGGTAGATATCCCGCTCATAGGGAATTACTACACTTCTGCATTCGTATATCCTGCTTACAGCTTTGCACTTCTGCATTTATATAGATACCATGTCTATAGGTTTCTGCATCCATGTAGATACCATGTCTATAAGGTTTCTGCACTTCCGCATTATGTAGATACCATGTCTATAGGTTTATGCATCCATATAGATACCATGTATATAAGGAATTCTGCATCTCATACGTAGATACTATGTTCATAGTTGACTAGAAATCTAAGTCTTGCATATACATCTGTCGCTAGGCAAACCTGTTTATGGAGTTTAAATAACTAACAACATTTAGATACCATGCCTATAGGACTTCTGCACTCTTGCTTCGCCTGTAAAAAGTGTTTTAAAAAATCAGCAACGCCTAGAAAGCATGCCTATAGGAACTATCAACCAAACCTGAATCGTTCATTCGCTTGTAAGTATAAAATCAGTAACGATATTGCTTAACGTCTGCAGAACCTACGCTCTTTTACCAAAAACTAGCCTTTCCTGGTTACTGACAATTTCTTTTTTCTTAAAATCAGCATACTTCTTTTCTGAAACTAATAGATATCATGCCTATAGGTTTCGTTTAACACTTAGGCAAGCCATAAGATAAACTTGTAAACTGAATCAGATTTTTAGCTACAACCAGCAGGCAGGCCTGATTCGGATTTCTTATCTGAAATATGTAATAGATCAGTCTGCCACAACTTTTAAGTTTAATCAGACCCTAAGCAGTACATGTAAGACATGCTAAACTATATGCCTCTCTTTGGTTTAAGGAGGTTTGTTTGAGCCTTTCTATCTGTTACGTGCTTCTACCCATATTTGCTACATATGTGTTTTGATTGTCGCCTTAGAATTTTGTCCTTTGAAACTATAAAGCCTCATACCCCTTCCCTGTAGGATTAGTAGTCCAAATAACTCCGGGACTGATAGGATTGGGGCGGGTAATAGCATGCAATAAGTAACGAAACCATTCCGCGCTTTAATACCTTAACGGGGTGGGAAAGGGTAGATATGGATATGATGACCACGCGATAATACCACGTGTATAAGTGGTTACCGGGTGTTGTGTGGGGTGATCCATATTGTTTATAAACCTAGGACCCCTCTCTTTTACTTGTTTGTTTCATTGTTTATTTTTAAATTTATTCAAACTATTTTTTCCTCAAAATTCAGCTTTTCTTTTGTTAACTCCACCTATTTGCAACCATTATGTGAAATTCCCTCTTATTTGAAAGTCCTACTTGCTTACATGTTATTTATACTTAAAGTCACAATTATAGTATGGCAGGGAACCACACTAGTGGATCCCGAGGGGTGCCTAACACCTTCCCCTCGGGATATTTCGAGCCCTTACCCAATCTCTAGTTTTCTAAATCAAAATTCTTCTTAGTGTCCTAATGCACTTTAATCATTAGGTGGCGACTCTTTAATTCAAACCCAATTCCCAAAAAGGGAACGAGTTGTCCTCCATAATATCATAAACCCGATTTCGCGAGAAAAATGGGGCGCGACATCCTCGAGGTCGGGGACCGTGTGAGGCGCCCAGGAAGTGGCTGCAGAAAGAGTAAAGGCATTATGAGGTATGAAAGCTGAGAATGAATAAGTATTGGGAAGAAAAACTCCACTTACAGTTAAAGTTCCATCTCTCCAGGAAAGGCATCTTATCCCCGGGGATGACATCTGAAGTCCTTAATCTAATGAACCGGCTCATCGAGCCTTGATCTTTGGCTTCGTCGTTACTAGCAAAGAAGGCTTTCTTTGTTTGACATTGCAGCTTGACAAGCCCTCGAAACAACCAATCGAATCAGATGGTTGAGGGTGAATTCCAAAGCCTCGGCCTTTTCAGAAAAGTAGCTCAGTATGATCACAATGCACCAAAAGGAGGGGTGAATCTGGCCGAGGGTGACTTTGTATGTTTTGCAGAAGTCTATCATCACCGGATTGAGGGGATCCAGTGTTAAGGGATAAGTGTAAACATTTAAAAAACCCTCCACGTGGTTAGTAATGCTTTCCTCAGGGCTCGGGATCTGAACTAGGACCTCGTCTCCCCAGCCGCAGTCCCTCTTCATTGCTTCGAGGTTCTTCTCTGATATCAAACTAAGATGTCAAGATGCATGCTCGCACCGGCCTGGGACATCGGGCGAATTTTCAACGCTAAAGTCTTTCTTAATCACGCAAGGGCAGGGAGTGATTTCTTCAAGAGTCGGCGGCGCCACCGGTTTGGCCGGCTGAGAGGTAGAAGAAGACAACGCTTTATCTTTTTTGTGGATCGTTTTGGAAGTTTTAGCCATGATTTTTAAGCTAAAGAATACATGCTGTATCGAAATATGGTGTAGTTATAAGAACCTGGCATTTTCCGATGCTTAAAGAGGCGGTGGAAACGGGTGATTAGAGAAAGAGATGAAGAAAGGAAAAGATGTAATGAAAGAGTAAAGTTCTTTACTCAAAGGAATAGCCTCATATTTATTGAAGGGCAACGACGGATAGACGGCGCTAGTGGCCTACTAGTACTAACGTGTATTCAATGTTTTTGGGGAAGTGGACCGACGGGATATTTCAGTCACTTCGAGCGCCTACGTCACGGAAATGATGTCATCACTAAAGACTCCGGGAAAACGAGGATCAAATCGTATCTTATCATCTTATTCTAAGAAACGCGGGGACTGTCTGTATACGATCGAGATCGTATGCCTTCGATCTATATACTCGAGAGGTCGTCCGAAGTCCGAGTCTAGGCAAGATCGAGTTCGAGCTCGAGGGACCAGACCAGAGTTCGAAGGCAGAGCATGATAGATACCAAGGTGCTCGACCTCGGAATAGTACCGTTATGAACTTGTAACAGAATGGGCTATATTCATGCCACGTCCCCAAGGTCACGGCGCAAATCCCGAAATAGGATTGTACTATTCCGTACTAGGCGATTAGACAGCTGTACCAAGAATATTCCTTACTGTAAATAGAAATATCCCTTATTTAGGGATTCCCCCATTATATAAAGGAGACCCCAATCATTTGTAACACATCTAATTATTGAGCAAAGAATATACTCTCTATTTTTTGCCTATTGTTCATCAGAATTATCATTTAGCTTTACTGTTCTTACTTTACTTTTCTTACTTAATTGTTCTTATTATTCTAATCCCACCTTGAGGTCACTAAGCTCGAGGTCACCGCTGTTAAGTAAAATTTGTTTGATTCACTTGTCTCTTTCATTTCTATTTCATATTTCCTGATTATTAATTGGTATTGAACTAAATCACATATCTTTAAAACCACAAATCAAACTTAATTGTTACTCGTATTTTCGAGGTAAACAACATGTATTACTAATACCTGCAATCTTATTCCCTATAAAATAGTACATAAATGTCGCATAACTTATGCAAGTATTGATTATGATTAGAAAAACAAAAATGAGCTACCTGACAACGTACTAAATAATAGTACTTTTATGTAGAGAATTAAATCTCATTAAATCCCAACCAAACATTGTATAAGTTTATCCTAATATTTATGTCGGAACTAAAGCTCTTCTAAAACCCAAACCAAACGACCCTAGCTATGAGATTATTTGGTCATTTGATTTACATAAATTGTTTGGCTCAAAAGTTATCGATATTGCAAGCTTAAAAACAATCAAAAGTAAGGAAGGGTAAATCGTAGTCAAATATAATAGACCTAGAGATCAAAAATGAAGTTGTTGTTGTAGATCTAATAGTGATAATATGAACTCCAGAGAAAGTATTCGTTAGAGATAGTGATAGAGAGAGAGTATGAGAAAATGAGAGAGTTGTATTGTTTCCGAATCCTCCTTTTTACAATGTGAAGGTCTCCCTTATATAATAAGAGACCTTCCTCGAAATAATAAAAAAATTACAAAAATAGGTATTCCTAGTGAAGATACTGAGTCCTAAACGATGTCGCTTTTATACCCACGTCTGAGTCGTACCCTTACGTTAGTTGGCGTATACTCACTGGGCGTACCCATTGGCGTAGAGATGCTGACGGTCAAATTTGACCCGATACAGTTAGTCCCTCCGCTCGTTGGAGATGCATTTGGTGGGCGTCTTCAATGGGCGGAAATGCAAACCTCGGCTTAGGAGAATTTGACCTCGACCAGGGGCGGCAACATGACTGTGGTAAAATGTATGACGTTGTTGAGCCACTGACGTGTGGCTTTGTTTTTAGAATGATGTCATAGCCTGTATGCGTCATTATTATATTTGCCCCCGAGGCGGTTCAGAGGATGATGTGACGTTTTAGTTTCCCGCGCACGTTTTGAATCATGACTCTTCGATTTCTGCGCAACTTATCCCTATAAATAGGAGAGAGGTTCGATATGATTCAACTTTCAAACTTTTGGAAAGCATTTTCTGATTTACTCCTTCGTCTTCCTTTCCTGTAACCGTTATTTCGTGTGGGATTCCTCCACTTCCTTTGAAGTCATATTTCTCGTCGCTAGTGCATTATTTCCCAAACAGGAGTCATCATGGTAAAACGTAGTCAAGGTGGTAAAAAGACCAAGGACACTGACCCATCTAGGGTTCCGCCTTCCTCTGGCGGTGAGGGGGAGGAGGCAAAAAAGACCCTCGTTCCCCTTTCTGTAGACAACGTCCTCCCAAAGGACATGCATATTCGAAGGGACTTTCAAACGAAAAGTCCAGCCCTTCCCTGGGAGCGTAGCGATTTACTGCAATCTCATCTAGACGACCTTCGAGTGACACACAACATTCCGTACCATGTGGAAATGGCTCCGGCTGGGATGGATTACGCCAATGTGCACAAGCCTGGGTACTGCACATTTTATGAGTACCCGTTTTTGATCGGCTATAGTCTTCCGATCTTCCCTCTAGCGGAGGAGCTTTGCTGCCTTTACAATGTGTGCCCGGCCTAGCTTACTCCTTACACCTTGAAGGTGTGCAGGATTCTGACTTTATACGCGGCTAAGGCTGAGTGCGGCGTCTCAGTTCACCATCTCTTACAGTTATTCAGCCCTGGTTACCTGAGGGGTACCATGTTGCAACTGAAAAGCCGTGGTACGAAGGGTTTGGTAGTTAGGGCTGACGACAAGGCCAACCGCCTCTTCTGGCGCAGGTACTTCTATATCAAGACGGAGAACCTGGTGTCTAAGCCTGAAGGATTCCCGGAAAGGTGGAACCCAGATCGTGAGTGCCTTTATTTGCAGGATTCATGAATGTTCGTGACCTTGACCATTTGGCCACTGTTATTTCATTCTTTTCTCTTTTTTTTGTAGCGAGGGCTTCTCCACCCCAGTTTATTGATGATATTAAATCATGGGTGGAAAGAATAATACCTTATGCGGAGGAATGCCGTACCTAGGCTGCATTTCTTCAACAGTACGGCCCGTCAGGTAATTCTTCGGCCTTGGTTTGGAAACTCCCTTTGATTTTATTACCTAACTTACTTGTGTTGGCAAGTCGGAGTGCCCCCAAGAAGAAGAAGGCCGTTGTTGCCTCGCCTAGGGAGGAGACCGACTCTGATGGCGAAGATATACCCTGCGGCTCGTTCGGCGATGGCGCTCATAAGTTCCTCAGCAGGAGGCTGCGCCTATGGCGGCGTCTTCAAGTGAAACGACTCCTTCAGTGCCGTCCCCGTAGCTTACGGAGGAGACTTCCGAAGGTGAGGAGCCGCCAGAGGCGGCGGTTGATAATGGGCAAGGGGATAGCGACTGAAGACGAGAGGGTAAGTGAACCTCGTCAAGTATCGAGGCCGATTTTTATGGCCGATGCTATCCGTTCTGGGAGGTCGGCTCCACAAAGGACAGCTGTTGCCGATGCCAGCCCAGCCCGTGTTCTGGAGAGCAGTTCGTCGGCCGCTGTTGAAGAACTGGGCGATGGTGCCGCGAGGGCGGATACTGAGGCCGCCCATGGAGATGTAGATGGGTTGGCGAGGGGTCCAGCCCACGTGGAGATGACGGCGGGTAGGTCTAACCGCCGAATTATGATCCCAGGAGGGTATAACCTGTTGCAACACAGCGAGCAGGCTGCAGCGGATATGATCCTGTTATGTGCGGCTGCTGAGCGTGAAATGTTGAGGGGTGTTAGCGACGGGGACCTATCACGGAGGGTCGCTGGCGCGGCCTTGCAGGTAGCTTTTAGTTTTCTCTGTGTGCCGTAAGGCTAACTGTGATGCGTACTGACCTGCCTTTCCTTTTTTTCTCCTTTTTAGACTCTCATTTTGGAGGTGGAGAAGAGGCGGCGGGCGCACAAGAAGGCAGCCACTTTCGACAAGATGGCAAAGAAATACCAACGGTGCCGCACCAAGCATCAGGCGCTGACGGACTTGCTCAAGCAGGACCCGGAATTTTGGGTGTTTCGTGAGGGTCTCGAACAGTCGGAGGCCCAGTTGAAACGGAGGGTGGCCGAGCTGGAGCAGATCGACGAGCAGCTGATGACTGCTCTGGCTCGGAACATTGAGTTGGAGACTCTTCTCCAATCTAAGGAAGAAGAGTTGGAGGTTGGCCGTGGGGTAGCGGCGGAAGCTGCTGATTTGCAGATCAAGGTTGCCGCTTTGACCACTGAACTCGATGCCAAGGCGGCTGAGATTGAAGTCCTTAAGCGGACTGCTGCACCAAGGCCTGATGAGGATGCGCATTGTGAGGCGCATGATATGTGGGTGTACGCCGAGGCCAGATTGGTCGTATTCGAGGAGTTCTTAGCTGCGGGTCGAGCCACTGAGGCGGAGGTTCAGGAGCAACGACGCATAGCCCGTGTCGTCCGTGAAACTTGTGGGTATAGTTCTGATTCCCCAGACCGGGCGGGCTATAACTTCGAAGACGTCAACCGTCTAGAATCCGGCTCTTGGATTTCTGCAACTTATCAACCCGGGGGCGGCGATGAACAAGATGTCGGTCACGCGGGGGACGAAGAGCAGAATGGCGGTCACGCTGGGGGTGACGGGCGAAGCGGCGAGGCCTCTTAGGGCTTGTATATATTTTGTTTTGTCGTATTTTGGAATGTAAATGGGACCTTTTGTAAGGTCAAGTGTACATGCATTTTTTTAAAATGATAATGAAAGTTGTACTTTTGCGTCCATTCTTTTCCATTTGCATCTTTTATTTTTGGTACCTTGTCTCCGCAGAGCGGGTGCTCATTTGTAGGATTTTAAGTGTGTTTCTCGAACGTTGTCTGTGTTATCCGCCGATAGGATACGGCTTTGACGCTAAATAGTGGTGGCTTTAGCTAATGATGGCATCACTTCAATTGTTAGTTGTGTGCCTTTCATTGTAGTCGAACAGGATTGGCGACTGTTAAGTGCAATTGGCCTTAGACATAATACTGTCGATGGCCTTAGCCATGTACATAACTTCGACTGTCGTCGAATTACTTGTTTGTCGTAGTCGAGCTGGGTCGACTTGTTGACGACGATGGCCTTAGCCATAATACTGTCAATGGCCTTAACCATGTACAAACTTCGACTGTCGTCGAATTACTTGTTTGTCGTAGTCGAGCTGGGTCGACTTGTTGACGACGATGGCCTTAGCCATAATACTGTCGTTGGCTTTAGCCGTGTACGTAACTTCGACTGTCGTCGAATTACTTGTTTGTCGGAGTCGAGCTGGGTCAACTTGTTGACGACGATGGCCTTAGCCATAATACTGTCGATGGCTTTAGCCATGTATGTAACGTCGACTGTCGTCGAATTGCTTGTTTGTCGTAGTCGAGCTGGGTCGACTTGTTGACGACGATGGCCTTAGCCATAATACTGTCGATGGCTTTAGCCATGTACGTAACTTCGACTGTCGTCGAATTACTTGTTTGTCGTAGTCGAGCTGGGTCGACTTGTTGACGACGATGGCCTTAGCCGTTCATACATTGGAGACGGCCTTAGCCGTTTATACATTGGATGGCCTTAGCCGTTCATACATTGGAGATGGCCTTAGCCGTTCATACATTGGAGATGGCGTTAGCCGTTCATACATTGGAGATGGCCTTAGCCGTTCATCATTAGATGGCCTTAGCCGTTCATACATTGGAGATCATGCTAGTTCAGTCCCTTTGTCATGTCAGTCAGGAGAGCGTATGGAGTGGCTGGTATGATAAACTTGTTCTGCAAATATCTCCGGGTGCCCCCTCTGCCGCCTCGTTAAAAACCTCCCCGAGAAAACCCAATTGGGACAAAACTCGGGTAAGGGAAAAAGAGTGCGACTCGGGAGACGCCTTTCAGAAATGGAAATACTTGAGGTGGGCGACGTTCCAATTATTTTGGAGCATTTTTCCTTCCATTGTTTCTAATTGAAAAGCTCCTTTACTTGCTGCTTCTGTGATTTTGTAGGGTCCGTCCCAGTTGGTGCCCAGTTTTCCTTCGCTTGGGTCTTTTAATGCCAATGTTTTGGCTTGGAGGACGTAGTCTCCCACTTTGAGTGGTCTTATTTTGGCTCCCTTGTTGTAGTATCTTTCGACTTGTTGTTTCTGAGCCACCAATCTTATGTGGGCCATTTCTCTTCTTTCCTCGGCCTCATCGAGGTCTTAAAGTCTGTTTATGTCGTTCTCTGCTCCGCTGGTATGTGAATACCTCAAGCTTGGTTCGCCGATTTCGACTGGTATGACCGCGTCGGTTCCATAGACCAGAGAGTACGATGTTTCTCCTGTGGAGGACTTTGGTGAGGTCCGGTGCGCCCATAACACTTCCGGCAGTAGCTCGGGCCATAGCCCTTTGGCTTCCTCGAGTTTCTTCTTCAGTATGTTCAGTATGGTTTTATTGGAAGACTCTGCTTGGCCGTTGGCGGCAGGGTGATATGGCGTGGAGAGTATTCGCTTAATATGCCATTTGTCGAAGAACTCTGTTGTTTTTTGGCCGATGAACTGTCGCCCGTTGTCGCAGCTGATTTCCTTGGGGATGCCGAAACGGCAGATGATATTCTTCCATATGAAGGCAATGACTTCCTGTTCGCGTATTTGGGTGTACGCACCTGCTTCCACCCACTTGGAAAAATAGTTAGTTAAAACTAATAGAAATCGTACCTTTCCTCGTCCCGCTGGTAGTGGACCGACTATGTCCATTCCCCATTTGATGAAAGGCCATGGGGAAGTGACTGAGTGGAGTGGTTCTCCTGGTTGGTGTATCATGGGGGCATACTTTTGGCACTGTTCGCATTGGCAAACATATTCTGCTGCGTCTTTCTTCATAGTTGGCCAATAATAGCCGGCCCGTATTATGCAGCGCACGAGGGCGCGGTTACCTGTGTGGGCGCCGCAGTGACCTTCGTGTACCTCTTCGAGCACTGGCCTCATTTGGTGCGACCTTAGGCACTTGGCCAGGGGTCCGCCAAACATTCTTTTGTAGAGCTCGTGGTTTATCAGGCGATACCGGGCGGCCTGTACGCGGAGCTTCTTGGCTCTTTTTTTGTCGGGCGGGAGTGTTCCATCCTTTAGATAGGATACAAACTGGTTGCGCCAGTCCCAAGTCAAATTTAAGGAGAGTACCTCAGTGTGATCAATGGCTGAATGGACGAGGGTGACCACGCTTTCTTTATTGAAGTTTTTAGTGGCTGCGGCCAATTTTGCTAGACCGTCTGCTTCAACGTTCCGCGCCCTCAGAACTTGTTCGAAGCGGCACTCGTCGAACTCGGTCATTAACCTGTGGATTTCTGACTGGTATTTTTGTAACCTCTGCTCCTTGATTTGGTAGATCCCAGTGACCTGGTTCACCACGAGTTGGGAGTCGCAATGGAGAATGAGTCGTCGAGCTCCATACTTGATGGCTAGTTTTATACCTGCAATAACAGCCTCGTACTCGGCCTCGTTGTTAGTCATCTCGGGGCATCGTATGGACTGGCGAATTATTTCGCCCGTGGGGACCTCGAGAACGAGTCCCAGTCCCGATCCCGAGGCATTAGCGGCGCCATCAGTGTAAAGAGTCCATAGGTCGGTGTTGGAGGGGGCATGACGTGCCTCTAGTTCCGCCTTTGGTAGTATCTCTGCGCTGAAGTTGGCTATAAAGTCGGCAAGTACTTGCGACTTGATGGCGTTTCTTGGGTGATATGAGATATCGTGCTCGCTGAGCTCTATGGCCCATCTGGCGAGCCTGCCTGATAACTCAGGCTTATGTAGGATGCTTCTTAAGGGGAAGGTCGTCACTACTTTTATGGGGTGGCACTGAAAATAGGGTCGGAGCTTCCGAGAAGCTACGACCAATGCCAAAGCTAATTTTTCAAGGTGTGGATACCGTGTTTCGGCGTCCACTAAGGTTTTGCTGATATAGTAAATAGGAGATTGCGTACCTTCGTTTTCACGAACCAAGACTGCGCTGACGGCGACCTCGGATACGGCCAAATATACCAGCAGGGGCTCGCCTGGACTTGCTTTGGCCAGCAGTGGTGGCGAAGATAGGTACGCTTTCAATTTTCTTAAGGCCTCGACGCATTCCTCATTCCACTGTAACCCATTGTCCTTTCTCAGCACATTGAAAAATTTATGGCACTTGTCGGAGGATCGTGAGATGAACCTGGATAGGGCGGCTATTCGCCTCGTCAGCTTTTGCACCTGTTTTTTGCTGTTCAACATCTCAGGTATTGCGTCTATCGCCTTGATCTGATCTGGGTTGACCTTGATGCCTCGTTGTGATACGAGAAATCCTGAGAATTTTTCTGAGGTCACGCCGAAGGCGCATTTCTCGGGGTTCAGTTTCATTCCGTACCTTCTCAATATCCCGAAGGCTTCTTTCAGATGGTCGATGTGGTCCTCTTTTCTTGTCGACTTCACCAGCATATCGTCGACATAGACTTCCATAGTCTTACCAAGCTGCTTTTTGAACATTTTGGTGACCAGTCTTTGGTACGTAGCCCCTGCATTTTTGAGCCCGAAGGGCATTACTTTGTAGCAGTAAGTCCCTTGGTGGGTGATGAAAGTCGTCTTCTCCTGGTCCTCCTCGGCCATCATGATTTGATTGTAGCCGGAGTAGGCATCTAAGAAGCTCAGCAGTTCATGTCCTGCGGTGGCGTCGATCAATTGGTCGATGTGGGGTAGTGGGAATGAATCCTTTGGGCATGCTTTGTTCAGATCGGTGAAATCTACACACATTCTCCACTTCCCGTTTTTCTTTTAGACCATGACGACATCGGCGACCCACTGGGGGTACTTCGATTCTCTGATGGAGCCGTTGGCCAGTAACTTGTCTACTTCCTCACTAACCGCTTCATTGATAGCAGCGTTGAATTTCCTTCTCATCTGTCGCACGGGCGGATGTAATGGATCGACATTTAGCTTGTGGGTGGCGATGTCTCGCGGGATTACCGGCATATCTGAATGGGAAAAAGCGAACAAATCTGCATGGTTAGTTATTCACGATACTTACTTGGGTTGGCGAGGCCGTGCCCGATGTAGGCTTTCTTCGTAAGGTCGGTGTCGTCCAATTGGACTGGGTCGAGATCTTCGACCGTTGCTTTACAGGCCTCCACGACGTCGGGGTCTCTAATGGCGTCCGTTGTCGGGTTGACCTTAGTCCCCGACACAGCTAATTGCTATGCCTTCGCGCTCGCCCCCTTTAGCTGTTGTGTGTGGGCGCAATCTTGAGCTATTTTGTAGCATTCCTGTGTGGTGCGCGGCTCGCCTCGAATGCTGAATACTCCCCATGGGGTAAGGAACTTGATCACTTGGTATAGGCTTGAAGGGACCGCTCGCATGGCATGTATCCACGGGCGCCCTATGATGACGTTGTATGCCGTTTCCTGGTTCATCACGTGGAAAGTTGTTTCCAGCGTGACTCCTCCTGCTAAAATGGGCAGTGATATTTCTCCGGATGTCCGTTCCACTACATTGTTAAAACCAGTTAGTGTTATGCAACGCGGTGTTACCTTATCCTCGAGTCCCATTTGTACGAGGACCCTCGGGTGGATAATACAGGCGCCGCTTCCGTCGTCAATCATGATTCTTTTAACATCTGTATCAGCGATACGTAAAGTGATAACTAAAGCATCGTAGTGAGGGAAAGACAAACCGTCGGCATCAGACTTATCGAAGGTGATACTATCTTCGAAGTCGTCATACCGTTCATGGGCGATGATCCGCTTTAGTTTGTGTGTGGTGGCGAACTTGACGTGATTGATCGCTAAGTCGTCGCCGCCTCCGACAATCATGTTTATCGTGCGTGCTGGGGAGGGCGGCTTCGGCGGCCCGTGGGGTTGTTCCCGTCCGCGTCCCAAGTTGATTTTCCCTTTGTCACTGAGTAATTCCCTCAGGTATCCCTGGTTCAGCATCCTGACCACCTCGTGCCGTAGGCCTATGCAGTCTTCGGTTTTGTGTCCCCGTTCCTAATGGAACTCACATAGGACGTTTGATTTCCTCGTGGCAGGGTCTGATTTCATCTTCTGCGGCCACTGCACTTTGGTGCCCAGCTTCTCCAGTGCGTACACTATTTCTGAAGGAGACACACAAAAGTTATGGGCGGATAATAAAAGAGGCGTACCTCTTTCGTTTCGGAGTGGGGCGACGTGTCGCTGTAGCGCGTCT
>NC_031990.1:16370995-16383075 GCF_001879085.1 Nicotiana attenuata
CCGCCTCCACGATCATGTTTATCGTGCGAGCTGGGGAAGGTGGCTTCGGCGGCCCGTGGGGTTGTTCTCGTCCGCGTGCAAAGTTTATTTTCCCTTTGTCACTGAGTAACTCCCTCAGGTATCCCTGGTTCAGCATCCTGACCACCTCTTGCCGTAGGCCTATGCAGTCTTTGATTTTGTGTCCTCGTTCCTGATGGAACTCACATAGGATGTTTGATTTCCTTGTGGCAGGTTCTGATTTCATCTTCTGCGGCCACTGCACCTTGGTGCCCAGCTTCTCCAGTGCGTACACTATTTCTGAAGGAGATACACAAAAGTTATGGGCGGTTAATAAAGGGGGCGTACCTCTTTCGTTTCGGAGTGGGGCGACGTGTCGCTGTAGCGCGTTTGTATGCCTTGGTGGCGGATGGGAGGATCTGGTGTATGGCTGATGTCGATCTTTGTTGGAGCGGGGGAGTTGTTCTCGTCATCCTTCGTTCCGTCGATCTCTCCTCGTTTCTGAGTGTATCGCTGCTAGCCGTTAGGTCGGCCCATTAAGATCATCCTCGTCCGCTCGTACCTCGGCGCAATAGGCGTTGTGGATTTCCTCCCATGTGGTAGGGGGATATTTCATGAGGCGGCTCAGCAGCTTCTTGGTTGCCCTCGAACCATCCCTGCTTAGCCCGTTCTGGAAAGCGGCGACTGCCATACCTTCCGATACGATTGGTAGACTCATCCTTACCCTGTTAAACCTTGCTAGGAAGTCCCTAAGTCCCTCTCCTGTGGTTTGCCTGACGGCGAAGATGTCGTTGACCCTGGCCTCCGCTTTCTTCGCTCCTGCATGGGCTGTGACGAACTTATCCGCCATTTCCTCGAACGTTGATATTGCCTTAGCCGGTAGCTGAGAGTACCATGTTAAAGCCCCTCCTGTCAACGTCTCGCCAAACTTCTTCAGCAGTACTGGCGGTGCCTGTTCTTTTGATAGGTCGTTGCCCTTCACAGCGGTGACGTAGTGGATCGGATGATCCTCGGGATCTGTGGTTCCGTCATATACCCTTAAGTAGGGTGGCATCTTGAAGGTTTTTGGGGTGGAGTGAGGGGCAGCTTCTTCAGTGTATGGTTGTTCAACGAACCTTCCCACGTTGCGTTTTGGTAGCAACTTGGGAGCACCAGGGATCTTGTCGACCCTCTCCTGATGTTCCTTCATCTGATCGCGGAGCGCCTTGTCTTCATTTTCCATTTCTTCCATCTTCTTTAGGATGGCTGTTAGCGTGCCATCGTTGGTCTGTGTCTCGACGGGTTCGTTATTTGCTAGTGCAACTTCCGGTTCACCCACGGCAGCAGTGGTATCTACCGTTGGTGTACACCTGATGTTACTTTGTGGTGACCTCTCAACCAAGCCACTTAGAGTGCTTGTTAGCCATCTTTCCAGTAGCTTCTTGACCGCTAAGGGTGCTTCCGTAGCCGCAGATGTGGAAGCTCCTTTTTCGTGCAAGATCGTCAGATCTTCGGATGGGGAAGGTGAGATCTCTGCACCCGGTGTGATGCTAGGGGTTGCATTCAGGATGCCATCGTCACTGGCCTCGTTGAGAGGGCCAAGGAGATTGGTAGTGACACCCAATATAGCTTTCGATCTTGTGTTATTTTCGGCCATCTTCTGTTTTTGTGTGGGGTAGAGAGTGGTAGTTGGTTGATCTCTAGGTGGATACTATGGTTTTGATTCTCGAAGTCCCCACAGACGGCTTCAAATTGTTTGGCTCAAAAGTTATAGATATACTTTGCAAGCTTAAAAACAATCAAAAGCAAGAAAGGGTAAATCGTAATCAAATATAATAGACCTAGAGATCAAAAATGAAGTTGTTGTTGTAGATCTAATAGTGATAATATGAACTCAAGAGAAAGTATTCGTTAGAGATAGCGATAGAGAGAGAATATGAGAAAATGAGAGAGTTGTATTATTTCCGAATCCCCCCCTTTACAATGTGAAGGTCTCCCTTATATAGTAAGGGACCTTCCTCGAAATAATCAAAAAGTTACAGAAATAGGTAGCGTTTTCCTAGTGAAGACACTGAGTCCTAAACAATGTCGCTTTTGTCCCCACGTCCGAGTCGTACCCATGCTTACTGGGCGTACCCTTCGGCGTAGAGACGTTGAGGGCCAAATTTGACCCCATACACTTATATAGTGTTTGCTTTCTAGTATAAAACTATAGTATAATCTCTCTCTCTCCCTCTCTCTCTCTCTATATATATATATAACAGAACGCTCTACATAGATTATGCGAATTTGAATACCATAAGTCAGATGATGTATTACTAATTAATTCTGGTTAATTTATATGTATACGAATCTATGTCTTATTTATACAAGATAAAATGTGAATTATGTATTAACAATACGTGAATAAGAGTATCTAAAGATTAAAATATCCTTAAATTAGTCAATATCGCTACATAGTAGTAACAATCTATATATCATGATTCACCATATATCACTCACTCCATTGTTACTCACAGCATAACGATGCTTACATTATTATTCTATCATATAAGTCATCCTTACATTATAATTCGTGCATTATAGTCATCTGGTAACTGTATCGTAAATCAAATGACCCTAAGAGTCTGCTTGTGTCTCTTTGGAGCCACAAACCAAAAGCCAATATAAACAAATAGAAGTATCACTCTGAATCACATTTCTGGAAAGTTAATGCTGTCCTAATCGCAATTTCTGCGCTCGGCCATTGGTGGTCCACGATGTTTCATGGCAAATTGGTAGACACAGTCAGCATGGGCTCCCATCTGGGCTCTGATCTGTCTTTAGGTTGGCATAGCGAGTAGGGCACATTAAAATTTGAGACACATAATAAGCCCAGATTCTCTCTTTTATTAGTAGCAATTAGAAAATTATGCAACACGTCAAATATATGCATTATATTTAGAGTTAATATCCTCAAATCAGCCTAAACTATACAATATTTGTCAATTTCTTACCTAAACTATCGCTTGTCCCCAAAAATAACTATTAAAATTGGCCCACCTGACAGCAACTAACAGCTAATTAGCCCCTTTTTTAAAAACTTTTATTTTCTCCTCTTTTTCTTTATATTACACCTTTCTTCTCCATTTTTTCATCTTTCTTCTCCATTTCTTCATCTTAATCCATTTGAAATTCTCTCCCTCTTATTATCATTGAGTTTATTTCTTATCTTTCTCGTTTATACAACCTTCATTCTGATGCAAATCAAGAAGCTATATTAGCCCTTTGTTATGTAGCTCACTAAAACAAGTTCTTATATGCCTACAAATAGGTGTTTGGGCGTGTCTTCAAATTCAGAAAGCCCAAGATTGATTTCAAGAAGCCAAGACCCTTTCCTTCTTAAAATAGGATTTATTTTATTCCTTTTAGAATAAGGATTTTCCTTTTAGTAGGATTCTAGTTTCTCTTCCTTGTAGAATAGAGATTTTACTTTCCTTGTCTTTAGTTATTTTATTTCCTTATTAGAATAGGAATTGTAGTCATCAAAGAAGAGACTCTAGGCCTATATAAAGGGTTCTCTTGCCTTGTAGAATGGAATTCACGTTTTTTGAGCTTTACCCTAATTTGCAATAGAGTGTTTTTCTCTATTTTGTCTTCTTTATCCTTGTTTTTGGTTCCAAGCAAGGTGGTGATAGTCTTTATCTTGTTTTCAATTGCATGAGGTGTATCATTATCACGTTAATTGATTCCAATTGGTGACTTTATAAATTTTTTAGTTCTTGATCATTCAAAAACACGTTTCTCGATCTAAATTCATTTGTTTAATACCCTAGAATCATAACTTTCATTGAACATTTACAACATCAATATTTACTTTTTTTGAGCGAATAAATAGTCTTTCTTATAGTTCAGATTATTATCTTTCACCTCGTTTTTGATTCATCAGATTCCGAGTCCTAAAACTTGGGAAACAGTGTTTCTTGAAATCGACCCACAAACCACACACTACAGCATTATGCATCTATAGCTATAAAATATTGTAGCTAAATATAAAAATTTTCGTAGCTAAACACTTTAGCCACAATTGGTTTTCCGTAGCATTCGTAGCAAGAAGTGGCGTAACTAAAAGTTAGCTACAAACTTTACATGATCCATGGCTAAGGACTAATACTTATTGCTATGGAAATTTTTTGTGTTCTAGCTGTGATTGTAATACATTCTTGCCACGAAAAAGATTATTATAGCAATAATTTTATTATTTTTCCATGAAAAATAAAACATATAGCTATCTTTATTTTGTAGCTACAAAGTGTTTTATTGTAGCAAAAGATTTAATTTATTTGCCACGTAAATTTATATTTTGTTGCTATTTCTATAGCTTAGCTTCATAGCAATAGTACTCGTATTCAGCTACGGATAAAAAATTTATAGCAATAAATTGAAGTATTTGCCACAAATATTTTCTTATTGTAGCTAAAATTTCATACTATTAGCTATGTAATTTATCTTATAATAGCAATTTTTTTTTATTTTCTACGAAAAGTAAAAATACGTAGCCATGTTTAGCTACAAATTAAAAAAGACATAGCTAAAATTCCATTCTTTTTCGCCACAAAGAATAAAATTGTTGCAAAAGAATTTCTTCATTTGCTATGAAAATAAAAATGTATAGCCATATTTATACTATGTGACAATTGTATATATGTTTTGCTACTATGAAAAAATTCATAGCTACTAATTGGGAATTTTGACTAAAATACTATTAGCCTCAATAATTCATATAATGTAGATAAGAACCGATTTTTTGGCATGAAATATACCTTCAATTGTAATTATTTAATAAATGCAATATTAAAAAATACTCAATAAATGTTCACTAATATCATTAAAAATAGTGGAATATTACTTTATTCAAACATATCAGTACGCTTTTACAAAAGAAATAATAATTATTCATGTCCCCGTCAATCTTGATGCTTCGATCACTACTCCACAACCTGCAACAACAATTAAAAAAATATTAAAAAAATAGTACAACAAAGTATTTTTGCTGAAAAAAATAAACTTTACTTGTTAATAAGAATAATTTTTGGTAAGGAGAACATAAAAAGATATTAGTAAGTAGTATAATAAGTTACTTACGATCTGATTTGCATCATTTGGCTGTCTTGAGCTGCAAGCATCAATTGGAATTTTCTTTGGGAAAATTTCACATAAGAACAACTGGGCTCCCTACTTTTTAATTTTATAGCCCATATTTCAATTTACAACCAACTAGCCCAAAAATAATAGGCTAAGATTCAACATCCAACTCGAATAGGTTCTCAAAATTACTATTTAATTTTTAAAAAGATTGCTCGAGCTTTTAAGTTAATTTTTCGAATCAGTAACTGTGACTCAAATATTAGTTCAACAAACCAAATCCATTTGGGTGGTGAAAATTAGATTTTTAACAAGCTTAAATATGTGGGTTTAAATTACAAATCTGATTTTGTGAGAATTTAGAGTGGGTGTTATTTAGACTTCTTAGAAATAGTATAAGGAGGTTGTATATAAAATTTGAAGTCATTTAATGGAGATTTGGATTGGTTTTGAACAAAAATTACAATTGAAAGTCGTGGAAGAAGTTCGTCTACAGACGCTTGTATAAAGGTGTATATAAGTGTATAAGATGTGTTTATACACTCATATATACTATTATACAAGATTATACATAATTATAAATAAAACTGACTTCGTCTTCTTCTTTGCGTCTTTTCTGAAATTTAACCCAAATCTTGCTCAAATCTACTCCAAATCACTTCAAATTTAAATTTTGAACTCCTTTTTATATTTTTAATCAATTGGAACAACACCCATTCCAAACAACTAAAAAACTCAAAAAGTCATATTTTCTAAAGCAAAGCTTTAAACGGCCTTCAATGGTGGACTTCTACTCTTCAATTTTTTTACATTGCAATCACGTGACTTAGGGGAAGAAGCAGTAATGGTGGACGGCCCCTTGAAGCATATGTAAAAGATGTGAGAAGAAGAGACAGTGAAAGCAATGGCTGTGAGAACACATATTTAATTCCATAGCTTTTAGATGCAATAGTTGTAAGAACACAGATTTTGAATTTGCAAGAGCTACTATTTTCAAAATATGTACAATGTAGGCTAGATTGGGTAAAACTTAAAAATATGGATCATTTTTTATTATGGTGTGAAGTCATGTGTATTTTCTTGTAATTCGTTCATTTTTTTTTCCCATCACTTTTCCATCTCAACTAGCTTATTATTACTTTATTTCTTGATTTCTTCAACTTTTTCATCAGTTTCCCTGCTTCACTTTTAACTTCTTTGACTTGTTTCTTAGCTTCCTTTTTAACTTCTTCCACATGCTCATTTGCTTCTTTTCTGGTCAATTCTACTTGCTTTATAAGTTGCATCTTTGTTGGTCTACCTCCAAAATTGTAACGACCCGGCCGGTCGTTTCTAGAGTTATAGCCCCGTTCCCCCATTTTCTTCTTCATTTGTGATCTCCAGCTGTATTATGTCTTACCGGGTTAGTTGGTTGGAGTCCGGAGGGATTTTGGAGTGAATTGAGACACTTAGCCTCTTTTGTGAAGGCTTAAGTTGGAAAAGTTAAGTTAAGGCTTGGTCCCTGCATCTGCGTGACCGCAAATGCGGTTAGGTGATCGCAAAAGCGCAGTCAGATTTGTTAATGAAATTCCGCAGAAGCGGAGCCCTCTTCGCAGATGCGGTTCAGCAGGTGCGGAAATAGGACCGCATTTGCGGTTTTTGCTGGGCAGAAAAACCCCAACTCGAGGTTTTGTTTTCCATTTTTGATTTTGGGTTTAAGGAACTCGGAAGAGAGGCAATTTTTTGAATGATTTCAAGGAGCAACGTAGGGGTAAGTGATTCTAACCTATAATGGTATAAATTTCATGAATCCATGGCTTTGTTCATCATCTAATTGGGAATTTGAACTAGGAATTTGGGAATATAGGGCTTGTAAATTGGAGAAAGGATTTTGAGGATTGAGTGACCAAATGAGGCCGGATATTGATAAAATTGGTATGGTTAGCTCGTGAGTGAATGTGCTTTCGGGTTTTGTAACTTTTGTCGGATTTTGAGACATGGGCACGGGGGCCAGGTTTGAGCCGATTTCAGATTTTGGCTATGAATTTGGTGTTTTTCTTGTGGAATTGATTCTTTTAGCCTATATTGATCATATTGTATTGCTTGTGGCTAGATTCGGGACGTTCGGAGGCCAAGTCGAGAGGCAAAGGCATTGCAGAGTAGGAGTTTGCTTGGTTTGAGGTAAGTAACGCTTTCAAACTTGGTTCTGAGGGTTCGAAACCCCGAACTACGTGTTATGCGGTCAGTAATGAGGTGACGCACCTGCCAAGTGACGGGCGTGCGGGCGTGCATCGTGAGAATCGTGACCTGGTTCATTCCATGGCACCGTGTAATGACTCTTTCTTTTTGATATCCGAGTTTCCATTATGTGATAAAGTAATTGAGCTGTAAACATGCTTGATACCATGCTAGGGCTTCATGCCGATACTGTTGGGACCCTAGTGGTCGTTTCTTGCTGTCATTTCACTAATTTCACTGTTATTTCGTACTCAGTCATATTCATGCATTTCATATCATTTCTCAGTCTCAATTGTTATTATTGGTATAGCATATGATTGTTCCGGGCTACTGTCCATGACATTGTGAGACTCTGGGTGAGACTGGAGAGTGATAACTGAGTGTCACACCTCCTTTTTTACACACCTACCCCGAAGGATAATGTATAAGGGAGTTTTTTCATTTAAAGTGATATTATTCGAAATGGGATTATTTCTTTATTTTTAGAGTCGCCACTTAGGATAGGATTGGCTTTTGGTGTCCCAAGTCACCGGTTTAACTTGAATCCCAAATCGAGGAAAATTTCGACTTCCCAGTTGGAGTCTGCGAACCAGAAATTCTGTTGACCCGAGGGAAGGTGTTAGGCACCCCCGGATCCCGTGGTTCTAGCACGGTCGCTTAAATTATTATAATTGGCTAAAAATCTGATTTTAATACATGTTTTCACTTATGTGCTTTTTAAATCTAAATCGCTTTTATTATTATTTTTAAAGAGAATTGCAACGTCGTGAAAATACGTCTTGAACCACGTCACATTAATGCACCTGCGGTTTTTGACACATTTCGACGTCGTTGAGATTTGGATTTGGGTCACATAAATGTGCACCCGAGTTTAGCAAAACGCGCCTAAAGCGTCTAACGTGTTGATGACTTTGCGGGAGGCCGCGGAAATTCGCTAAACGGCACGTCCCAAATTCTAAGTATTTTAATATAAACACTTAAAGAGGGCCACGCAGTTTATGAGTTTTATTTGGCATGGCGCGCCTCGTTTTTATTTTAAAAGGCCAGTCTAAAATGAACTACTATTTTTTAATAATAATTGTCTCTAAAAGCCTAATTAACATTCCCACTTAATTAAAGGTTGAAAGCGTTCGGGCTTCAAAAATTAGCCCGAAGAGTGAGGGAAGAGTTTTTCTTTTTATGGGGAGCTGTCCAGTCATGGCCTTCTGCACAGGCCCAATTTGGAGAAACCCTGAACAATCCACAAATGCACTGGTCCAAACTTGGACTGCTTGTTAGATAACTGGGCCCAGTGTCAGGCGTAGTTTTCAAGGCCCAAACGATAAGCAACAAACCAGGCAAAATCAGTATCAGTACAGTAATGTGAGAACATTGATGAACATTAATCCAACTCATAGATCAGCTTCTTTTAGACTTCAATTTGCAATTAAATGTACACAATTTGATTTTATTATTTCTAACACTTATTGAACTGGTAGAAACGAGAACAATACAGGCTATCCAATCATTCTGCAATTTAACTTCAAATTCACATAGAACATAGACTAGAACTTCAAATTCAAATGCTCAAATCGCGGGCTAAACCATACCAAACTCTCAATTTCGAACTAATAGACTAATAAATCTACTTAAATTCCTATAAAGCCCTGCTTCAATTACCATAACCTATATGTCATGTATAGTAATCTATATGTAAACAATAAATGTCCAGTTTCAATTACAGTGTGTCCAAAGAGGAAATATGAGAAATCATCCTACAAATACAAAGGGTTATTGAATGAAACAGCAATTCTGGTGCACAAACAGACATGTAAATATAATAGATCTTCTAATCCTCTTACTTCCTTCTTCAAATCATCCTTTCAGCAGTACATAGGGATTTCGAGAGATATGTACCTGGAAATGTGTTGAAAATAAGAAAATGAAGGATCAACAGCAGTAAACAGCAGGCAACAGCAGCTTGAAGTTAATCTCGAAACCCAGAATGATATCAAACAAGCCCAGCAATTAACACAAACAGTAAACAGCTCAAAATGACTTGAACAGACCAAATCTAGCTTGAAATCAGCCCAGGAAATATTTCAAACCCAAATCAACCAATAAACCGACTAGAAACAACTTGAACAGACCCAAATGAGCTAGAAACTGGATCCAGGAGCACTCAGAAACTTCAGCACTTAAATGTCAAGCTAAAGGATGAGAATTAATGCCTAGAACTCAAAATTAACCTAGAGAATTTAATGAAACAGTTTTTTTTGGATTTTCTACTGTATGTTTCGTTTGTTTTTGGATTTTTTGGCAGAAAATAAGATCTAAGAGAAGGTTTGAATTATAAGACTTCAGATTTGAATATTTGAATTTGAAATTCAAATTTCAGATCTTAAACTTGCAAAAAATGTGTTTTGGGGGGGAGTTTTTGGAATTTTCAGATGTGAAACTTTCTTTTTTTTTTTTGGGAATTTTTCAAATTGTTCAAACTTCTTTGGGAATTTTTCAGGTTGTTAAAACTTGTGAAAGAAGGCATGGAGACTGCCTTTTATAGGCAGGAAAGGGGGAGGAAGCTTCTAGAATTCATTCATTCATTTTCCCCCCTTTTTATTTTCAGATTTTGTACATTAATCCCTAAATTTGTGGCTTGTTGCCCAAGTTACTGCATTAAGAATGCAGAAACTTACACTAAGACCCCCTTCTAGAATGACCTAGGGTGTTCTAGCTTTGTTTTCTACCTATGGAATACCTATACTACCCTCATTTTTGTTCTAAAATTACAGAGCCTTAACAAACTAACCCATTTTAAGTGCCCAAACTACCCTTGATTACCCCTGAAATTACTAACCCTAGTATGAAACTATAACCCCCAGCCCCTTTTACCTTAGTTAGTAACTATGGTTAATTAAAAGGCCAAACTATTCAGCTATATCCAACCAGGTTCAAAACTACAGAAATTGAATTATCAAAACTAAATTAAAACTGCAGATTAATCCTAATTCGTACTTTAACCCAACCATCAATCAAAACACAATTAACCAATCAAAAATTTTAAACTAAGCATGAACTAACACAGAATCATCAATTAATAAGAAAGAAAAGAGAAAAAGAGAGAACAGAATAATAAAAACGAATACAAATCATGACTAAAATTCTGGATGGAACAGGAATCACATATGAATGAGGCATGAACTAAACGACAGTAAGCAGGAAATCTAAAAAAAAAAACCTCGAGTTCTTGCAAATCCAGAACAGTGCCGTCCTTGAAACCCTAGATCTAAAATTAAAGGGGTTTTGGCAACATTTGAAAGATTCTAGATAAGAATTCGGGAAGAGGGGGGGTTAGGAGAGTACAAGGTGTGAATTTGATGAGGATTGGATAGACTTACGTTTTGGTCCAAATCATTAATTCCATATTCGAACTGTTTGACTGTGATTTGAGGTAATTTAAGGCCGGATTTGAGATAAGCGGGAAGAGGAGACTCAAGGGTGTATTTTTGGGGTCATTGGGTGGTAGCGCCGCCGTGGGCGGCGGAGATGACGACGACGGTTTCGATTATTCGAAGGCTTCTGGTGGGATTCGAAGGGAGCTAGTGATGGATTTGTGACGAGGACATTAGGGCGGTATAGGGGTGTGATTTTGAGAGCTATCGGAGAAGGTTGCGTCTTCGCCGGCGGCGGCGTTGATGGAGGGCAGGGTGTACGAGGAAGAAGGTCTTGGTCTCTAGGGTTTCAGAGATTTAGGACACTTTAAAAATCGGAGAATGGAATTGGACCGTTGGATTAGAGTGACAGATGGCCCAGATTCAACGACACGAGACGACGTCGGTTTTAGTTTAGGGTGGTACTGGACCCGGGTATAGGAGCGGTTTGGGCCTGGGAATGGGGTGGTTTTTGGGCTAAGACTAATGAATTAAAAATGGCCCAATTCCGGGTCCTCATTGAGACAGCCTCTTTTTAATTGTTTTCTTTTATTTCTTTTTTTCTGTTTTCATTTTGTATTTAATATTTTCTGATTTTATTAAATACCAAATTCAAAAATAAAAACCCACATTGACTTCTAAAATTATTATTCAATTCCCAAATACACTAATCTCCTAAAACACAAACTAAGACAAATTAAAACTAAAAATGCAAAAGGACTATTTTTTATTTTCTTTATATTTTGTTTTAAAAGCAACTTAACTACTAATTAATCCTAAAATATGAAATTAAATCCTAAATGCAAATGTCAAGTATTTTTGTATTTTTCACTAATTAAAATGCACAAATGAAATGCAAACAATTAACTTAAAAAATGCCACAAAAATCCACAAAATTGTAAAATAATGAAAGAAATTATTTTGTTTGAATTTCTAGGAATAATTCATATAGGGCAAAAATCACGTGCTCACAGCTGCCCTCTTTGCCGGAAACACGAAGAGTTTTCGTGCAAAGATAAGTGAGCGGAAACGAGCAATTTTTGCCCGTTTGAATATTCCGTGTGAAGCATTTTGAAAAGAGTTGACCGCACCCTGCTCGGAGACTGCCTACATATCCTTGGCTAAAAAGGAATCAGGTCAGTGTAGTTTGGGAAGGTTTGGTAGCTGGGAACTACCAGGAGCTGTGATTTCACTGCTGTTGCTGCTGTTACTGCTTGCTGACCTCCTTATTACACCCAAAGGAAAATCAAAGCTAAGCTAGCTATGCCTATCAACTATGAGTTACAAGATTCCTATCTACAATTCTCTTGATACTTGATCTTGAGTCTAGCTATTTTGCTGTGGACGTTCGAT
>NC_031990.1:16385777-16392542 GCF_001879085.1 Nicotiana attenuata
CGTTAGATATAAAGCGCCATTGGACAAAACTCTGGTTACAACAAATGGCCCTTGCCAGTTTGGGGCGAACTTTCCTTTTGCCTCAGCCCAATGAGGTAGGATACGTCTCAGCACCAGCTGCCCTACTTCGAACTTCCGCGGACGCACCTTCTTGTTATACGCTCTTGCCATTCTCTGTTGGTATAATTGACCGTGACACACTGCTGCCAATCTCTTCTCATCAATCAAACTTAGTTGTTCCAGGCGGGCTTTAACCCATTCATCATCATCAATCTCTGCCTCAGCGATGATCCGGAGGGACGGGATTTCAACTTCTGCGGGTATTACTGCTTCGGTTCCATACACCAAGGAATAGGGAGTCGCTCCTACTGAAGTACGGACAGTAGTGCGATAGCCTAACAAGGCAAAAGGTAGTTTTTCATGTCATTGCCTTGACCCTTCGACCATTTTCCGAAGTATTTTCTTGATATTCTTGTTAGCTGCTTCGACCGCCCCATTTGCTTTAGGGCGATATGGGGTAGAGTTGCGGTGCATGATCTTAAACTGCTGACATGTCTCGGCCATCAAATGACTATTGAGATTGGCACCATTATCCGTGATGATCACCTTCGGGATCCCAAACCGGCATATGATATTTGAATGCACGAAATCGACAACTGCCTTCTTAGTCACAGACTTGAAGGTTTTTGCTTCCACCCATTTAGTGGAATAATCAATAGCTACCAAAATGAATCTATGTCCATTTGGTGTTGCTGGCTCAATCGGTCCAATAACGTCCATTCCCCAGGCAACGAAGGGTCATGGTGCCGACATTGTATGCAATTCAGAGGGCGGAGAATGAATCAAATCTCCATGAATCTGACATTGATGACATTTGCGCACGAAACTGATGCAATCCCGTTCCATAGTAAGCCAATAATACCCTGCTCGGAGGATCTTCTTTGCCAATATATATCCATTCATATGAGGTCCGCAAACTCCCGCATGTACCTCAGCCATGATAACTGTAGCCTGTCTGGCGTCTATGCATCTCAATAACCCAAGATCTGGAGTTCTTTTGTACAACACTCCTCCACTGAAGAAAAATCCGCTTGCCAAGCGTCGAATTGCTCTCTTTTGATCCCTTGTAGCCTGTGTCGGGTATACTCCCATCCGGAGATATTCTTTTATGTCGTGGAACCATGGCTCACCATCAAATTCTTCCTCCACCACATTACAATAGGCATGCTGATCTCGAACCTGAATATGTAACGGATCCACGTAAGCCTTGTCCGGATGATGCAACATTGATGCCAAGGTGGCCAAAGCGTCAGCAACCTTATTGTGCATCCTTGGAATGTGTTTGAAACCTATTGACTGAAACCGTTGACAAAGTTCATGCAAGCACTGCCGGTATGGTATGAGCTTCAAGTCCCGTGTTTCCCACTCTCCCTGAATCTGGTGTACAAGAAGATCCGAGTCACCCATGACCAAGATTTCCTGGACACCCATGTCTATAGCTAGTCTCAGTCCCAGGATACAGGCTTCGTACTCAGCCATGTTGTTGGTGCAATAGAAACGAAGTTGAGCAGTGACAGGGTGGTGTTGCCCTTTCTCAGAAATCAGTACTGCTCCTATTCCGACACCCTTGGCATTGGCAGCTCCATCAAAGAACAGTTTCCATCCAGGCTTCTCGACCTGTTCTAATTCTTCAACATGCATTACCTCCTCGTCCGGGAAGTATGTTTTCAAAGGCTCATATTCGTCATCAACGGGATTCTCAGCTAGATGATCGGCCAGTGCTTGTGCTTTCATGGCGGTCCGAGTCACGTAGACAATATCAAACTCCGTAAGCAGGATTTGCCATTTCGCCAGCCTCCCTGTGGGCATGGGCTTTTGAAAAATATATTTCAATGGGTCCAACCGAGAGATGAGATAGGTAGTATATGCTGACAAGTAATGTTTCAACTTTTGCGCTACCCAGGTTAAAGCACAACACGTCTTCTCGAGTTGAGTGTATTTTACCTCATATGATGTGAACTTCTTGCTGAGGTAGTAAATCGCCTGCTCTTTCCTTCCTGTGATGTCATGCTGCCCCAGCACACAACCAAACGAATTGTCTAACACAGTCAGGTAAAGGATCAAGGGCCTTCCTGGCTCTGGCGGGACCAACACTGGTGGACTAGCCAAATACTTCTTGATCTTATCAAATGCCGCTTGACATTCGTCCGTCCATCTGACCGCAACATCTTTCTTTAGCAGCTTAAAAATGGGTTCACAAGTAGTTGTAAGCTGGGCAATGAACCTGCTGATGTAATTCAACCTGCCAAGCAAACTCATCACATCTTTCTTGTTCCTTGGCGGTGGTAGCCCTTGGATGGCTTTGATCTTAGACGGGTCTAATTCGATACCGCGCCGACTTACCACGAATCCCAATAACTTCCCTGATGGAACTCCAAATGCACATTTTGCTGGATTAAGCTTGAGGTTGTACCTGCGGAGTCTCTGGAAGAATTTCCTCAAATCCCTAACATGATCACATTGTTTCCTCGACTTTATGATCACGTCATCCACATAGACCTCGATCTCCTGATGTATCATGTCATGGAACATGGTAGTCATTGCCCTCATATACGTTGCCCTTGCGTTCTTCAACCCAAATGGCATGACCCTGTAACAGTACGTCCCCCAAGGTGTGATGAACGCTGTCTTTTCCGCATCCTCCTCATCCATCAAAATCTGGTGATAGCCCGCGTAACAATCCACAAAGGAAGCAATCTCATGTTTGGCACAATTGTCAATCAATATATGGATGTTTGGAAGTGGGAAGTTGTCCTTCGGGCTCGCCTTATTGAGATCACGGTAATCAACACATACTCTGGTCTTCCCATCCTTCTTTGGTACAGGTACCACATTAGCTAACCAGGTAGGATATCGAGTAACTCGTATGACCTTCGCCTCAAGCTGCTTGGTAACCTCTTCTTTGATTTTCACACTGATATCTGTTTTAAATTTCCTCAACTTCTGCTTGACAGGCGAGCATTCCAAATAAACGGGCAATTTGTGGACCACCAAATCGGTAATTAAACCTGGCATGTCATCATATGACCATGCGAAAACATCTTTGTATTCAAGCAACAATTTAATTATCTCCTCCCTGAGCGGGGCTTCCAAATGGACACTTATTTTTGTTTCCCGAACATTCTCCCGATCCCCTAGATTGATTGCCTCTGTGTCATTCAAGTTAGGCTTGGGTTTTTCCTCAAATTGATTTAACTCTTTACTGATTTCTTCCAAAGCCTCCTCGTCATCGTATTCCCTCTCGCCATCACACTCAATTTCCTGTATTACTATTTCACATTGATTATCAAGACTAGGCCGGAGACTCCTCATGCATGACACATCATTGAAACCAGTATAAAAGGGACTGTACAAGAGAGAAAAGAAAACAAAATAAAGACTATCAGGAAAGAAGAGAAGAGGAAATTGCATTTCATTAGAATTGTAAGATAACAAGGTTTAACTCATCCAAATGGACGGAACATAGAAATCTGAATTACAACCCTGGAAATAATCCAGATTTAGTACTCAAAGAAAAATCAAAAACTAACTACCACGACTCCTTCCGAATTGGAAGAGGAGTAGCTTCCCAGTTATTGAGCTTAGCCTGAGATCCCACGAACTGCACATCGACCTTACTCGGGCCTTCGCTGGGTTCCACCATATCCACTTCATCGAACACCCTTTCGAACCTTGCGATCATCTCCTTGTCAGGTTCTATCACCGCAGAATTTGGTATTGCTGTTGCTGGGCGTCGTTTAGTACCAGGCCGGACGAAGGAACGGGAAAGGCGAGGAATAGGTTTTGGAAGGGTCCACACTCTCTTCTTCTTCTTTCTGGCTCTCCTTATGTCAGCAAAAGTGGGTTTGAAACCTAGCCCAAAAGTGTCTGGATTTCCGGGGAGAGACACTGGCTGTATGATTCCTTGCAGTGAAGCACCTAACCCTTTTCCTGGCAAGAATCCATTCCTTATCATCTCTGAGGCTACCATAACAGATGCGGTAGCTATCTTGGGCGTAGGAACACACTCTCCTTCCGGGATTTTATCAACCGGCACTGTGTCCATGACTTGGTACACCCACAGACCTTTGTCATTTTCAACTTCCTCAAAGGATGTAATAGCATTACAAGAATTGTCCTCTCCATGAACCACGATCTCCTGCCGATCCCATTCAAACTTGACCATTTGATGCAAAGTAGACGGTACTGCCTTTGCGGCATGAATCCAGGGCCGTCCCAATAAAAGATTGTAGGAAACACTGACATCGAGCACTTGAAACTCCATAGTGAATTCCACAGGTCCTATTGTTAGCTCCAACACAATATCTCCCACTGTGTCTTTCCCTCCGCCGTCAAACCCCCGTACACAGATGCTATTTTTATGAATTCTTTCCCTGTCAACTTGCAACTTCTCTAGAGTGGAAAGAGGGCAAATGTTGGCACTAGACCCATTATCAATTAACACCCGAGTCACCACGGAATCTTCACACTTTACTGTGAGGTAAAGGGCTCTATTATGTTCAGTCCCTTCCAATGGTAACTCATCATCACAAAATGTTACCCTATTCACCTCAAAAATCTTGTTTGCAATCTTCTCAAGATGATTCACAGTAATTTTATCTGGCACATGAGCTTCGTTTAGAATCTTCATCAACGCCCGGCGGTGTTCATCCGAATGGATCAATAACGACAATAACGAGATCTGTGCCGGGGTTTTCCTCAATTGTTCCACAATCGAATAGTCTTGGGCCTTCATCTTTTTCAGGAACTCTTTAGCTTCTTCTTCAGTAACAGCCTTCTTTGTCGGTGTCGGATTGTCTTTAGCTGCTTTAACCTTTCTCAACTCTTCAGGGGCAAAGCACCTCCCTGATCTAGTCAACCCATGAGTCTCGCACACTTCTTCTTTAATTTCCTTTCCTTGGTACATCACAGTTACCCTGTCATAATTCCACGGGACAGCTTTCTCGCTAACCACGGGCAATTAGGTCACCGGTTTAATGATAACTGGCTCTGCTCGAACGCCTTTTACAACCAACACAGGCTCGACAGCTGCTCCTGGTATTGTCACCTTAACAGGCCCTGGTTTTATTATCCTCACTGGTTCACTGACTGTCTGGCCCATTGTGACCAAGGCTTTCTTATCAACCAATTCCTCATTTGCTTTATTTTCACTTGCTTTAATCATCATCACAGTTTGCGACGGCTTCTTGTCTTCTCCCTTCTGCACTATCTCGATCATGTGAGCCTCATGATGAATTGGTAGCGGATTCTGCGTGATATTGGGAGTCTCCGGAGCTTGCACCTCAATTCTCCGTGTATCAATCAGTTCCTGAATGGCAGTTTTCAAATGCCAACAGTTCTCTGTATCATGTCCAGGCGCTCCTGAGCAGTACTCACAATTCACTGAATGGTCCAGGTTCCTTGGGGGAGGGTTTGGTAATTTGGGTTCGATTGGGTTCAACATACCCAACTGCCTCAGTCTGTGGTACAGGCTCATATAAGATTCTCCCAAGGGAGTAAAAGTCTTCTTCTTCTGCGACCTATCATTCTTATATGCAGGATTGGGTTGGAAACTGGTTCCAGCGGCATTTCGGTTGGTTCTTGGGGGTGGGTAAGTGTTTTGGGGAGTGGGTGCACGCCATTGGGCACGAGTAGGAGGTTGCGGGTATGTCTGGGCATGATGGACAGAGAAATGGGGAGTAGGAGGTTGGTAGTAATGCTGTGGTGGGCCATATGAGGTATGCGGGTAAGCTTGGGGGTGAGGGCGAGGTTGGTGATAATATGGTGACGGACCCCTGGACCAGACCCTTGATTTCACTACTGCCACTTCTTCTTTCTTCTTCTTTCCCAATACTCCTCCGGTGCCGCTTTGGATGGCCTGCATGGTTGCTTTGAGCGCTGAGTAGCTCATAATTTTGTTAGACTTGAGACCCTCTTCTACCATACTTCCCATCTTTACGACTTCGTTGAAAGTTTTCCCCACAGCGGACACCAGATGGCCATAGTAGGTTGGCTCTAAAGCCTGAAGGAAATAATCAACCATCTCATTCTCTTTCATCGGAGGATCAACTCTCGCTGCCTGCTCTCTCCAACGGAAACCGTACTCTCTAAAGCTTTCTCCGGGCTTCTTCTCGATTTTGGTCAGCGACAGACGGTCCGGGACAATTTCGAGATTGTATTGAAAATGACATGCAAAAGCTTGAGCCAGGTCATCCCAGGTGTACCAACGAGCATGATCTTGTCTTGTGTACCACTCCAACGCTGCTCCACTTAAGCTTTGACTAAAGTAGGCCATTAATAGCTCATCTTTTCCCCCGGCCCCCCTCATCTTGCTGCAGAAACCTCTCAAATGGGCTACGGGATCGCCATGTCCATCGTATAGATCAAACTTTGGTAACTTAAATCCTGGCGGCAATTGAACATCGGGAAACAAACACAAGTCTTTGTAGGCCACACTTACTTGGCCGCCCAGTCCCTGCATGTTTCGGAATGACTGTTCAAGGCTCTTGACCTTTCGGATCATTTCATCCTGTTCGGGATTTTTGGTGGGTTTTTCCTCCTCAGCTGAGAGATCAAGGCGAGGAGTGTAAGGGTATGGTTCTAGTGGTTTGAAAGTGGGCTCAGGCGGGTAGTATTGGTTGTCATGAGTTTGGAACATGGGCTCGCTGGACGACCTGTGTAGTGTGGCAGGTGGGGGAGCCACAAATATTGGAGTGGTTGGTGGTG
>NC_031990.1:16393576-16400319 GCF_001879085.1 Nicotiana attenuata
GTTTGGTCTTGCTGCAGGCCTGTACGCAAGTTCCCCCTGAAGTCTGTCCAAGTCATTCATTATCTGCTTCACAAACGCCAATATTGATGCCAAGAAGGTGGTGCGGGTCATGTTTTCGCACAGCTGGCATTTTCTGGTGATGGAATGAGCAATGGTTAAAATTCTCTCTCGGATTCTCCCCTTCTCTTGCAACAACCGCCCTATCTGTCGGGCCCTAGCCTCCAAAGTCTGCTCAAACACCTGGCCTTGTTCTCGGAGCTGTTGTAAGTCCATCTCCAACTGTGCTAATGCCATGTAACACTGTTCTCTCTCGACTTTGAAATCTTTTGCCTGTTTGATCATTTGGCTCTCTGCGGCGGTGACCTTTTCCTTTAATCTTATGATCTCATTGTCATATTTTCCTTTTAATTGTTTAACCATGCGAGCCCGTTCCTCTGCATTTTTACCCAATTGTCTCTGGACCGCAGCCAATTCCTTGTCAGTCTTTTGTAACTCATCCTCGAAATCACGTGCCTTCCTGGTAAGGTTATAGATGAGTGTTTCGTCCTTTCTACTCCTACCTGGGTTGTCGATTGCTATTTTCATTTTCCGGATCTGAGTTTTGAGAATTTCATTTTCTTGGATCAATCCTTTTTTCTCACCTTCGGCTTCCTGAGCTTGAAGATCATTATTGAATTCCATATTTCTCAGTTTTTCTTTCAGAGCATGGATCTCAGCTTGATACGCCTTTTCCTTTTCTCCCCATGCTATTCTTTCTTGGATTTTATCATCAAAGGCTTGTACATGAGGTCTCTTGGCAGGTCTGCTGGATTCGGGTTCTGGCTCGGTATCCACATAGGACCTCTTTTCAAACCAAGCAGCATAGTTTGGATCTACTTCTCCTTTTGAGATATCTGGTACCTGGGCGCCATTTTTTGGATACCGGCAGCTATTCCAATCCTGTTGAACCAAAGCCTCAGGCAATGCAGCTTCCGGATGCAACTCTATGACCTGAGTACTCAGATCTTCGTCTGCGGGTACAATCTGATATCGTCCCAGTTGCCTCAAGACCCTCTACGGGGCGTATGGTTGAATACTTCTTACGCCCATTATTCTCAAGTATCCGTTGGTTGCAGTCATGTATATAGCCTCCGTCTTCGGGAGCCATCCTATGGACCACTCAATTCGACTTGCTTTGAGAGCTTTCAAATGGGACACCCATGCTTCAAATCCTTCCGGCACATTGTAGTCTTTGACCCTTTCTTCGTAACTGGCGATGAAGTTATTTGGACTCGATCCACAGCTCATGAATCTGGGGTGGTGGCGAAGATGCTCAATCATCCACATTTGTAGGAGGATATTACAACCTTCGAAAAAGTGGGCCCCGGCTTTGCACGAAGTCAAGGCACGATAAATATCCGCCAATATCAACGGGACAAGTGTATGATCTTTCATGGTAGTGAGAATTTGTGCAATTCTAGCCATACGAATATCCACCGTTCCCTTATTGTTTGGAAAGACCATTATCCCCAAAAATGCCACGATAAATGCAAACCGGCGATGAAGCTGCCAAATACCCTTATTTTTTTTGTTGCACAACCCCTGTTCATGTGCTTCAAAACCAGAAGAGTGTCCAAACCTAAAGTACAAAAAGTGGAAAGCACAACACCCTTCGCTTACACGGTTCTTGCTTGTCTGTTTACTGATATTCAGGAGGTCAAAAAACTTGTGCACCGACGGAGCCCTGGGAAATATGAGTTGTTGCTTCCTCAAATCTCGTCCAAACTCGACGTACCCGGCTATCTCCTCCAAAGTAGGGGTAATCTCAAAGTCTGAGAAGCGAAACACATTACGAGCAGGGTCCCAGAAAGTTATCATGGCCTTGATCAGATCGTCCCGTGGTTTGACCTCCCAAACGTCTATAAGAGCGCCTAATTGTTGTCTTACCCATTTCTGACCTTCCTGATCCAAATCATTCCACCACATGCGCAAGTGTACCCGAGCCTGCTCCCTGACCACTTCCGGTGGATCCTGGATAATATTCATTTTGTTCCTGTAGAAAGGCTGGGTTTGGGTTGACTCTAATGGACCTTTTGAAAGAAAGTTTTCTAGTAAAAGACTATGATCCCTTCTTCGATATGCCAATTTTAGCCACAAGGCTAGTTTTGCAAATACGGCCCCTTCATAATTCTGTGTGAACTTTGAGGCCGGGGAAGGCTTATTTTGTGACACTTCTCATTTTGACTGACTGCGTTTATTTGACTCCCTCGCTTTTTTTTCTCTCTTTTTTCAAAATAAGGCCGGACCTTATGTAGGTTGCCTACGTATCCCATGTCCGATGGGAATCATACCCGCGTAGTTCGGCTAATTTTAAAAAAAAAAATCGGTAGAGTTTTGGGGTATTTTCAAGCACTGGTTTTTTTAAAACCGGGTTTTCTTCTTTCCTACGTCACTCTTGGTCTTTCTCCTCTTTTTTTTTTTGTTTTTTTTTTCTCTTCTTATTCTTGATTTTCCCCACTCTTCTTTTTATTTTGCTGGTCAGCACGTAGCAAAACAAATGAATGTTCACATAATACGTAGGATGCATCACGATGGCCTGTTATTTTGGGGTACACCTGTCCTAGACGGACCCAACCCCTGTGTTGAGTCCCCTAAGTCAAAGATGCACGTGATGCAGATAAGCGCTCCTACTAGGGATCCGGCATGGGGCTGTGTTTTTCTAAGTTTCAAACACCTGGGGTTTTGGTCTACACTTGGGGTACCCGAGCGGACAACTGGGGCCGAGGAGGGGGCGACGTACCGGGAGCACTGAAGTCTGCCCAGCCTCGCTCTATTTGGTATATTTTTCTAGAAAAAGTGGGCTACGCGAACGTATGCACCATCTTATTAAAGAAATGCATAGGGTGGCGTAAAAAGACAATTATATACAATTCAACAATATTAAAGCGGTAAATAGATAGCAGTTGGCACAAAGGTTCACGAAATACAACAGATATCAATAAAAATAGGCCAAGTAAAAATCATGAAATAAGCTCGAATTCTTGAACCCTGAACCAGAGATTCTGGGTTCGGTCCCCAGCAGAGTCGCCAGAGCTGTCACACCTCCTTTTTCGACTACACCCCGTAAAGGGTATAATAAAGGAGTTATTTCCAACTTGAAGTGACAATCGAAACGGGATTATTTTATCAAAAATTTAGAGTCGCCACTTAGGAGATTTATGGTGTCCCAAGTCACCGGTTTTAATCCCGAATCGAGGAAAAGAATGACTCTGTTATTATAGTCTGCGAACCAGAAATCCGGGTAAGGAATTCTGTTAACCCGGGAGAAGGTGTTAGGCACTCCCGAGTTCCGTGGTTCTAGCACGGTCGCTTTGATAATACTTGGCTTATAAAAATTATTTAATTACTCATTTTAGAACCTATGTGCATTTACCTCTTTCATCGCTTTTAATTAAGAAAATTATCTTGAAACGGGTTACGCATACCCATTTGTTTAGCGCGTCAAAAATCATGTCACGCGAACGTGTCCACAATTAACAATGCTTTATTATTACTAAGAAAGTTTGGCCGAAGTTGCGCGAACGCATACTCCAGTTTTGTTTTTTAAAAATCGTAATTATGTTACGCGAACGTATACACAATCACAAAGGTGTTTTAAGCGTCTAAAGTCTTTCTACGAATATTTGATTGTGAATCTATGGAGGCCGGGCTAGGTGAGGATCTTAAATTAGTTCGAAATTTTAATGAGAATTCAACTTCTCTAATGTGAAAGCTATCACTGAGATCTTCAAACAACCTTGATTGTACTCACTGGGCCCAAGATGAGCCCAATTTCGGAGATTTGGACTCATCACAAGCTGGGCTCAATATTGAGCCCTTGCAATATGCAAAAGGGACTGAAACAACAGAAAAATAATCATGGAGCTACCATATATGTCAAGTTATAGAACACCCTTTAATGGATCAATGAACAATTACAGGAAAACTCTAACAATTTCACGACTTGACAACAATACGGAAGTCAATTTCAAAAATATACAGCATATGAATTTAAACATTCGAAGCCTTAGATTACTTGAAGTGCTGATATGCGATTCCTAATAAAGCTACACATGAACAAACAACAGGGCCTCAACTATGAACTTAAACAACCAGTTCTATAGGCAACAATGAGCAATCAATGAACCTCTCAACGACTAAATTGAACTGAATTCACCTTAACATGGACAACTATCAAACCAACACATTTGAACCCAATTGTCTCCTGGATTCCCCAAAAGTCAATACTAAGGCCCTCACCACGATCGATGGATGTTTTTACTCATTCAGATGCAAAGGTGAATATAGAATATACTAGCACGATTTCCAAACCACATTATCATACAACTGCCTATGTACTAACCTTAACTATCATGTACAAGACAAATGCTAGTCAATAATCTAGAGTTCAGCCCAAATCCTCACATTAGTTCAATATTAAAGCACATCAAGGGTCCGAAAAGTTAACATAACAAACATCCTTACATTTAATACAAAAAAAAAAGCAAAACAAAAGAGAAAAAGCAGAGAAGCAATATTCCTTTCAGTTCTTCATTCATTCAAATTTTCAGTCACACATGGACCCTTGTGGTCATTTGTTCTCCAGGGTTTACAGATTTACCTGGAAATGAGAAGAGACCAAGAGATAAGGAGTCAGCGATGTAATAACAGTAGAGCAGCAGCAGAGATTGGCTTCCAAATTCAGTAGAACAGTAAAATTGGCTTGTGTAGACCAATGAAACAGTAGCCAATCAACAGGACATAACCCAAGGCTTTTCAAAATCTAAACTCAGAACATTTCAATCAGAAATAGTAGGAAAAATGTTTCAGTAATCGAAGAACTTCAAAAATCAAAAGAGAATCAATGAAACAGTGTTTTCTTTTGATTTTTAGCCATTTCTCTCTTCTGGAATTTCTATCTCTTAGGTCTCTTCCGTCTATCCTTCTAAGGCAAGAAAGGGTGCCTTTATAGGCAAGGCAAGTAGGGCAGCCTTAGGTTTTTATTTTTGCAATTCAAGCCTTTTTCAATTCTTGTTTTAGCTTAGGAATCCCTCACTTAGTGACTTGTTGCCCAAGTTAACCTACCAAAAAGTCTGAAATTCAAAAAAGAACCCCCCACTAGAAGCTTCCTATTCTGTTACAACAAAGATTCCCTTATCCAATTACCTAAACTACCCTTGCAACCCCTGATATTTACCCTTTCAACCAAATACGGGTCAAGTCGACCCAATAGATTGAACTAGCCCTGGGCTTAACAAAACAGGCTAGAATCCACACTCAATTGGGCTTTTTGATTTTAGGGTCCAATCCACATTAATCCGAGACTCATATGTTAAAAGACTGACCCAAATTTTCCCTAAGAGAAGAAACCCAGAAACCTTTTTTAAGATGCAATCAAACAATGGATAAAGAACAAATTGAACTCAGACGACTAAACGGGTTTCAACTAAATTATTGCGAGACAATTAAGCTGAAGAAAAGGGAAGAGGACAGTGGGGCAGTGACGGAAAGAGAAATACAGGAGGGGAAAGGGGCACTTACCAAATCCAGACTTGGAAACGATCGGAGATCTGTGACTTAACCAAACTTATGTCGATCCTTTGTTCTTTGTCAAGAACAACTGAACGACATCAGTTTAGTCGAGTCCAAACTTCAAATCTTGAAATAATAGCACTCCAAGATCATTCATGCCACCAGGTTCGACAAAAACTAACTTTGAACTTTTGGGGGGGTGAACTCGGATTTAAGATTCGAAGAGTTCAAAGTTGATTCGAGGGTAAAGGGTTGGATATCTGGGATGGGGAGATGAAGAGGGTTCCAAGGTGTTGATTTGGGGCTGATTGGTGGTGTTGCCGCCGGACTTGGGGCGGTGGGGAAGGGTGGCGGCTCTTAGGGTTCTTGATCTCTGATTTTGAGAGAGATGATGAGATAGGGGGGGGGGGGGTCTGTTTGGACTGAGATGTTTCGTAGGTTTTTAGGACAGTCTTAACTAAAATCAGAGAAGTGATTTTCACCGTTGGATGAGCTAAAATGAAAGGCTCAGATCATTCCAAGACTAGGAGCTCCAAACGACGACGTTTGGGTTCTTTAAGAAAACTGGACCGGGTTTGGCTAGGCTTGGGCGGGTACTGGCTGGGTTGAGGGGTGTTTGGTTTGGGCTTGGAATTAGATGAGGCCCCAAAAATCTGATTCAGCCCATTTCTCTTTTCTCTTCATTTCCTATTTCTTCAAAATTCCTTTTCTTCTCTTCTTTTCTTTTTTTTTTGTCGAAATTAAATTAAAAAAAATCTAAGTCAAATCCTAAAAACACATTATCCTATCAAAACACTAATGAACCTAAACAATAATTATCACAATTAATTGAGATCCAAATTGAAAGGAAAAACTACCAAAATTCAAAAAAATTAAAATTAAAAAAGTTAAAGTAAACTATTTTTGTGATTTTTCTTTTTTTTATAACCTAATTACTGATTAATTCCTAAAATGCGAGATTAACTCCTAAATGTAAATGCACATATTTTTTGTATTTTTTCATTAATTAAACAAGAAATGAAAATGCACAGACAAATGCAAACAATTAACACAAAATAGCCACGAAAATCCACAAAATTGCAAGTAATGAAAAGAAATTCTTTTGTTTTGAATTTATGGGAGTAATTCATATAGGGCAAAATACACGCGCTCACAGCTGCCCTCTTTGCTCGGAACATGAAGAGTTTCGTGCA
>NC_031990.1:16403205-16404265 GCF_001879085.1 Nicotiana attenuata
CATGTGTATAAATTTAAATCCTTTGATGATCCCTCATCACTGCTCATCTTTAGAATGATAGCCTAATCTCATCTCATACTTTGTGACTTTTGTCCATCTATTGCTGATGCACCTCAATATTGATCTACGATATACCACTGATAACTCGAAACTCCTTTACGTAATACTTTTGCCCCTAGGGCTTATGTCACATCAAGGAATGTTCGAGGTGATTCCCATAATCGTATTTCATAGTGTCTCAATGTGATTCACCTTATGGGGGTATCTTAATTTCGTGCCGCCAGCGAAATCTTTTCTCGTTCTCTTCTCTTCTTTTTTTTCAAATCATTAATCAAATGAAGGCCCAAACGTCAGCCTTTATCTGTCACAATTATACCCTCATTTTACTACCAACTCAGCATTTTATTCCTTCTAAATGCTATTAATCTTATACTCATCTGAGTTTATTCAGGCTATACTGAACTTTCAATAACTTAGAGAAACCATTATCTCTCTTGTTTCCATGGACTTAATCTCGAGGACTTATCCATTCTCATCACCTTTTCACTTGCCTTTCGTCATCTTTACTCGTGTTTCGTTAAAACTTTGTCGCTCTACCATACTTTAGCTTGCAACCTATACATATCCATTTATACTACTCGCAACTTTCCTTTAACTTGCTTGCACTATAGATTTCCTTATGTTATTCTGGAACGTCAAGCGAGACATCACATTGTCTCCAACATTTCTCTACTCTCTTAATTAGATCTCTCAATACTTAGAAACTATAGGCTGTAAGACATGCCGCCGACGATGCCGCTATCATACCCGGTTATTGGATCCCCGTGCTAATAGCCTTCTATCCGAAGTATGGACTATTCGCGATCTTCTGCCTTTGAGTTTCTCGTACGTTGTTCACCTTTTCCTTACTTACCTTAAAATCTCGCATCGTATCTTCTATCTCTTTCCTGACCTCCCTTCCACATAGGTGTAATTCACGTCCATAACTTGAAGCTCTATTATAATACTCGCACCTCTGGTACATACACAATCCGGTGGGAGCTTCGTACTGACTTCTAAT
>NC_031990.1:16406955-16467805 GCF_001879085.1 Nicotiana attenuata
TTCACCTTGCTTCTCTTACTTCTTAAAAGCATTGTCTTTCACCATAAAGGTGAATAAATATTCTTGCCTTAAGGTTCCTTATCAAGAGGCTTACACCTTTCAGTACACCACCCATGATTTGCTAAAGACCTCACATTTGCTTATCATAAGCAAGATGCAAAATCGAGTTCCTCTTAAATCAACAATTCCATAGCTCTATCTCTTATCGATCGTCTTTCTGAATGTAGGCATCGTCTTATTACGAATAGAAGTTCGGGACTTGAATTCTTATAAGTGAGCTCTACCACACGATCTAGAGTAAGAAGAAAGAGTTACAGTCCTAAATGCCCTGTAGCCTCCTGCTTATAAGTGTGGTGCACGACACACCCATAAACAAGACTCTACTAGACACGGCTTGTAGACTCCCTAGGACAGAACTGCTCTGATACCACTTCTGTCACGACCCAAACCGAAGAGCCGTGACGGGCACCCGGTGCCTTACTCAACCGAGTACCAACGTAACATATATTTCTTATCATACTATCATGAGTAAATGAGCCAGAAAACCCGTCATGGGATAACAAAAATAACACATAAGGGAATACTAAACATATGATGACCCAACATGATATACAAACTTATACATATGACATACGGGCCTATAAGGCCGACATGACCATTTGTAAACTCAAAACATAGGCCAACAAGGCCATACAAGTATCCATACATTTGGCATCTGTCTACAAGCCTCTAAGAGTACATAAAGTCGTAAAGGTCGGGACAGGGCCCCGCCATACCAATCAATACATATCCAAAGCATACTGACCAAATAGGCAACTCCGGAGCAAGTGGAGTGCGCCAACACCTTCACTGAGGTGATAGCCTAATAGGAGGACTGTCAACCTATCAATCGGGACCTGCGGGCATGAAACACAGCGTCCCCAGGCAAAAGGGACGTCAGTACGAATAAAGTACTGAGTATGTAAGGCAGGAAGCATAAATAAGAACAGTAATGTAAAGAGAGATAGAGGAGCTACNAGAGTGACGTAAGGTCGTTGCACCTTCGACTAACATTATGGACGGCATACCATCAATATGAACTTTACTAGGACTCAAGGATCATACATACTTTCTTAGAATAAATTTGTATGGAAAGAACAACATGGACAATCTTAGTTGCTAGGAGTGGATTCATTATGAAATAGCGTATTCATTTCACATTAGATCATGCCAAAAGAAAGAGGGGATAGCCTTAACATACGTGTTCTTGGAATTATTTGAACGTAATGAAGCCTCTGCTTCCGTGAAATATGTTGAACGAAATTCTTTGGCTAAGTAGTTGATTTGTCTGGACGAAAATGTTTTCTGTTGTTCCAAGTTTTTGATTTCAAGCTAATTTGGCAAGAAATGACACTTTGTTTTCAAGGGCACAACAACGTTCTAAGCCTAATGAAATGAAATGGACACTTGAATTTTCCTTACTTTGTTCCTTGTCGTTCCTTTCACTATATTTCCTTGTTATAAAATGAATTTTTTAAAGGAAAGAATTCCTAGAATAACATGTATGAAACTGAAAGTTGGTACAAAGTACTTCATTTCCAAAGCTACCAATTCTCTTGAAAGTAAGCTTAATTTGTGGACCATCAATTTGCAAGAATAAATGTACTCAGTACACAAGCCAAGATGTTAAAGAACAACCTTGCAGAACCTTATTCTCTTCTCGACAAAGTCAAGAAAATAAGGATCGCGAAACCCAAAAAGAACAAGTTCTATGACTTTCCGAGAGAAGCTTTAGCAAACACTAATCAAAATCTATCACTGTATTGCTCTCTCATGTTATTTTCACCTATCTCTAGTTATTTGATGGCCACCTTTGGAATATCTCATGTTATAAAATGAATTGGATAGTCTTGAAAGATAAGATAGAGATGGCTTAAGATGATCACTTCTTACGTGTAAAATCTGTAATATTTGTTGTCCATGTGTCCACTAGTTGTCTTGTCTAAAGACAGGTCACTTAAGTATCCCTTCATTTGCTACCACGTGGGGTGGGGGTTGAGTTTAATCTTATCCAAATATATCCCCAATTAATTAGGTAATGTCCGGTATAATTAAGAATTATTCCCACTTACTTTAAATATTACTCACTTTTCACATTCCTTATACACCTTATTAGCATGGGTACGTAGTATCTTGCATGTCACTAGTCCATAAATACCAGATATTTTAGCTCGGACCGTATTTTATCCCAATATGCCAAACTTGGATGAAAATTCATTTTCTTTGACTTGCTCCCCCTTTCACCTTCATGAATCTACTAATCGCTTGTGAAATAGTATAATCCTTATAATCTCCAAACAATCTTTTACTTGGACTGATGTCAATTACCTTACGACAAATTTAACGTTCAATACTTCAGGGACATCGTCGTAACTTAATACTGCGAAATGTGACATCACCGTAATGTAATACTGCAGAGGGTATCGTAATATATTACTGTAGAGCATAATATCGACGTAATAATGCGGGGTATAACAAAAGCCGGTGAAGCTTCTGTATTCCCGGTACGCTGCCCCCCCCCCCGACTCAAGTAGTCCGCTCGGGTAAGCCAGGTCTAGAGCAATACACCCAGGTTTTTATACCTAATATAACAAAGCCTAATGACGGATCCCTAGTAGGAACGCTTGTTTGCATCACGTGCATTTGACCTTGGAGACGCAACACAGGGGTTGGGTCTGTCTAGGACAGGTGTACCTGAAATGAAAAGACCATCCTGATGCATTCTACTTGCTACTTGTGCATTTATTTGCTTCGGATTTCTTGTTGACTGGCTTATGAATAATGGAGAAAGTTGGGAAAGATAAATTTCAATTTTAGGGCTGAGAGAGATAATTACCTGTTTTTGAAAAACACGGTATCCAAAAGTACCGAAACTCTGCCGAAATTTTGAAAAAAACGAAAGAAAAATTTGTTTCAAGAAATATTTGGTATTGTTTTTATTATGTCAAAACTTCCCGAACTACGCAAGTTTGATTCTCGTCGGATGTGGGATACGTTGGCAACCCTCGCCAGGTCCAACTCCATTTTTTGCAAAAATAATCAAAAAGAACAAAAATTTTGTTTTTTTGTCATATATAAGTTAGGTGATGTCGTTCTTGTCTAAATAGCCAAATGTCCCCAAAAAGGCGCCGGAAGGCCGCTTTTGCAAGAATAGCCACCATTAGTTCCTTTTTCAAATTTTTGCCAATTACCAAACACAGCCCTAAAATCTCCATCCCTAAGGTGCTGAAGGGTCGTATTTGCAAAGGCATTCCTTGTTTTGAAATAAAATGTTTTTTAAAAAACTGATAACTTTCTCTTGAGGCAAAAAAATAATGATTTCTTAACCAATCACCCTAATAAATGTGTAGGATGAGCACAATTGAAAATGAACCCTTCGCAGTTCTTGATGAAATCCCATTACAGCTCCATATGTGGTGGAACGACTTAGGAAAAGTCAGCAGAGAGACTATGGTAAAAGTTTTGGGTGGTCTTGTTGGTCTTCTGAAAATCAAACCAAGGTTGGATGTGATTGAAGCTTTGATACCTTTCTGGGACCCGACGCATAATGTGTTTCACTTTCTCATTTTGAGCTCACACCTACGCTGGAGGAAATAGCGGTCTATGCTGGTCTTAATGGGAATCTCCGAAGTCGGTACCCGGTGGCGCCAAGAACAGTGACTCCTCACAAGTTTCTCGACATGTTGAGCATCAGTCGGGAGGTTCAAGATGGAAATCTATCCGAAGGATTTTGCACATTCCACTTCTTGTACCAGCGCTATGGCAATCCCCACGGTTTTGAGACACCAGATACTAGCCTGACTCATTCAGGAAACAAAGATAAATGGGAAGAACGTTTGGGATTGACTTTTATAATGGCATTCCTGGGTGTCATAGTCTGCCCAAGAAAGGATGGAAATATAGAATTAGGTCTTGTGGGAATGGCCGACGTCGTGATTAAAAAAGCTAACGGCACCTTTATTCCAATGATCTTAGCAGAGATTTACCGAGCTTTAACCATCTGCCAAGAAGGGGGGAAAATCATCGAGGGCTGTAACTTGCTCCTACAACTTTTGATACAAGAACATCTTTGTCACCGCTTGGGGTACATGAACTACGGTATGACAGGTCTGAATTTCTTTGAAGAGTATGAAAACCGAGTGGAGGGTTGCGAATTTCCAGAAGGTACAAAGGCTTGGTTTGCGCATTTGAGTTCCTTAACTTCGGAAAAATTTGAGTGGACTTTCGGTTGGCTCCCTGTCACTGAAGTCATTTACATGTCAGCCGAGGTGTGCTATCTTCTCTTAATGCGCCTTCGGAGCATTCAGCCATATGCGCCACACAGGGTGCTATGGCAACTAGGCAGGTGCCAAACTATCCCACATGATGAAGATCTAAGCCGATAGGTTATCGAATAGGGTCCAAAAGCTGTGTTCCCAGAAGGAAAAGTTCACCAGATTTGGAATGAGTGTAGATTTCTAGAGCCAAAGACTCGGGTGCGGAATCTACCTAAAGGCGAAATAGAGCCTAATTACATGACTTGGTTTGGGAAATGATTTCAAATCCATAAGGAGCCCGAACGGCCTGCTAAAATACCCCATGTCAAGCAATTCACAGATGATTTGCAGGGGCAATGGGATTGGTTGGAGAAAGAGGCAAGCTACAAGGCCAAGATAAGCAAATTGGAGGGACAAATCAAGGATCTCAATTTTGAAAATAGTATACAAGTTGCTGCCGATGAAGGGGTAAAGAAGAAGCCGGCTCAAGAAAATATAGCCCTTCGCGCCCAGATCCAAAAAATTAAAATAGCTGCTGAGAACTAGGAAAGGAGCGGAACAGATGAAAGGCTCATAAGAAGTCTTAAAAGGAAAGTATCTGAGTATCAGGATGACTTAGAAAAATTTGAGGTTAATCTAGCAAGAGCCCGAGCACAGCTGACAATGAATGCAGAAGGACGGGCGGAGTTTATACGACAGTTGAAAAGGAAATACGAAGGAACAATCACAACATTGAAGAAAAGGCTAACTACCCTCGAAAATGAGATGGCCAAGCAAGCTATGAACTTTAAAGCAGAAAGGGAACATTGCTATGCATTAATGCCCCAGCTGGAGGAAGATATGCAGTAGCTGCAGGGTCAAACCCATCATGACACCCAAGTGCTAGAAGCTAGATCTCAGTAAATCAGGCGTTTGCTCCAAGAAAAAGGTATCATCAGGAAAAGGGTTAGAGCAATTGCTGATTACATCGTCGTGAAGTGCCATGAATGTAAAGACATGACCAGAACCACCTTCTTTGCTGCGGTAATGACCTTTGTTCGCCAAATAATGAGTGACCTGGAGCGTCTTCAAGGGGATCTTGCACATACACCCGTGGCAAGACCGATTGATGTCCCACGGGCCCCTGGAGTAGAAGCACTTATGTACTCTTGATTTTCTGTGTTGAGTCTATATATTAGTTTCTGGTTTTAAAGAATGTTTCGAGTTTGTTTGTAGTTTTAAATTCCTAGAAAGAGTATGATGGAGTCATTTGTAATAGAGAACGGTAGAGTTTTTATTAATGAAAAAATTGGAAAATCCCAAAAATTGTTTCTTTATTTTTCGCATTTATTTCTTGAACTACGTAATTATCTGATTCACGTGGCGTCGTGATACGTAGGCAATCCTCATCGGATCCGGTCATTATTTTGTAAATAACTCAAATAAAAGAGGAATGTGGAAAGGAAAGAACCAAAAGAAAAACCAAAAAGAAAAGAGATAGAAAGCCAAAAGAAAAAACCAAAAAGAGAGAAAATGAGAGTGCAAAAGAGCAATAGAGAAAATTGTGGAGATAAACAAAATCCGGGATGAAACACACAACCGTTGCAAAGCATATAGAAAACACACTTGACTCTATAGGTGCATCACACCCCCAACGTGCGACTACCTATGTGTTAATTGTCTCACATTAATCGGTTTGTTGTGTTTGCTATCGAATAGGTTCTATATTAAGGTGGTAGGTTTTGTGGTAATATGGCTTCACATCCGTACTTTACAAGATCAAAAGGATGTGTTGAAATATCATCGGAAAGTCATCTGCCAACAGTTCCTATCCCGGAGGATAGCCCGCTATCTGTTATCCCAAACTCCGAGTCAGCAGCTGCTGAGGAGAATAGGGCATTGCGCCTCCGCGTTGTTGAAATGTGAGACGCCTGGTCCAATGTTTGGGAGCCGCCAAGCGCTATACCTGGTTCCCCGAGTTACTTCCCAGGCAAGTGGAAATTCCAACATCCCGATAAGTTACCCGAATACCCCACTTGGATACCCCATCATCTCAGCTCACTTCGCCGGAACACCTTCTGAGGTTCGCCCCCAGGTGATTTCGGGAGTGGCCTCCAATATATTCACCGCACCGCCAACTTCGGCTATGGCACAACCAACTTTGCCCAGGCCTAGCTTTGATGCATCATCCTTCACCTTCCAAGTACAATCTACTCCACCAGAACCTACCTAGTTTACTACCAATTCTTACCCTCAACATCCCCGGTACGAGTTTACCGCGGGACAGGAAAAACTACCAAGAACCCCGAGCAGGAGGAAATCACTCGGTAAATGAGGAGCATGGAACAGAGCCTTAAGAATATATAGGGTTTGAGCAGACAAAAGAGCGTATGCTACGCTAATCTGTGTATGTTCCCACATGTGCATGTACCCATGGGTTTCAAGACCCCAAAGTTCGAAAAGTATGACGGCCACGGGGATCCCATAGCCCATCATAAAGGTACTGCAATCAATTGCGAGGAGCAGGTGGAAATGAGGAGCTTCTCATGGCTTATTTTGGAGAGAGTCTAGTGGGCATTGCTTCCGAGTGTACATGGATCAGGACATATCTCATTGGCACATTTGGGACAATCTGGCTCGGGCTTTTGTCAGGCAATTTAAGTATAACATAAACATAGCTCCTGACAGGAATTCTCTGTCGAATCTCAAGAAGAAGTCCTCGGAAAGTTTCTGAGAATATGCTATCAAATGGAGCGAACAAGCAGCCAGGGTCAAGCCTCCAATGGATCAAACGGAAATGGTTAGTGTTTTTCCTCAAGCCCAAGAGGCTGACTACTTTCAGAATATGATGTCTGCAATGGGGAAACCATTTGCTGAGGCCATCAAAATTGGTGAAATGGTCGAGAATGGTCTGAAAACAGGGCACATATTGAGTGAATCTGCCATAAGGGCTACGTCCCAAGCAATAAAAAGCGGGTCTAGAGGTGTAGCAAACGGAAAGAAGAAGGAAGAAGTGGCAATGGCGGCTTCAGGTCCGAGAAACCCCCGTTCACCCAGAAATTACTTCCATGCAAGCACCCCACAACATTATTATCCTCATCAGGATGTGGCCTATGCTATGGCCCCACAGCCGTACGCAGTAATGAACGCCCATCCAAACGCTAGGCCACAACAACAGTTCAACCAAAACCGAGCTCCATTTCCTAGAAATCAACCTCTTCACCAAGCTCAGTATAATCCCCGACCTCTACAAAATAACTTCCCCTACAATGCCCGTCCTCAGGAGCCACCCCGGAGAACAAACTTCACACCTATTGGTGAGTCATACTCTAGTCTTTTCCCTAAACTTGTCCAAATGGGATTGTTGCAACCCGTACCCCAAACCAGGCAGAACCCAGAGTCGCCTTTTTACCGACCCGGTGCTCGATGTGCCTATCATTCTGGGGCGGAAGGACATGATACTGAAGATTGTTGGACTCTAAAAAGGGCTGTTGAAAATCCCATAGATAAAAAATGAATAGTGCTGAAGGATGAGGAAGTCCCTAATGTGACCAATAACCCATTACCGGCTCACAACAGCGGGCCGGTCATTGGAATGATTTGCGAAGATAAGGAGTTTTATCCTGCTTTGAAAGCCATCATTGCAATCGCTGATGTCGAGAAAAAGCCAAAGGCTATTGCAGAACAAGACAGAGGGAAGAAGAAGAGTAAACCCGCCCCTCAAAATACAGAAAAGGCAGTGGGAACCAAAACCGGGGTAGTACCCCCAAAAGGTGCCATTCTTTATCTCCCACGGGGTCACAGGAAAGAGCAAAAGACATTAAGCCTTCCAAGAAGGTTCGAGCTGAACAAGGGACCCAAGATGTACATGCCTAAGGGGACCTATGTGGTACGGGGGCCAGTAATTTCACCAAGGATGAATGAGCCCGTGGTTATTGGCCGCGCACCACAGAGGCCCATGACAGACCCTATTGCCGTTCCGTGGAATTACGACAAGGCGGTAGCAACTTACAAAGGAAAAGTGCTCTTAGGAGAAGCTAATAAAAGTAAACCAACTGAGAAATACCTTAACTTGGAGGATTTGAACAAAGCCAAGAAGAAACGCTTCCCAATCAAAAAGCCAGTTAGTGCCAAAGAAGCATAAGTGTTCTTCCGAAACATGAAAGTTGCGGACTATGAGGTAATAGACTAGCTTCGGGAGTCTCCTTCGCAGGTCTCACTCCTGTCTCTACTGGTATGCTCAAACGAGCATCAGAAAGTGTTGATAAAATTCCTCAACGAACCTTTTCTCCTGATTGAAACCATTGTCGAACAACTAGAGAGGATGGCGGAAAGATTCTTCGCAGTCAATCAGATTTCTTTCAGCAAGAATGATTTGCCCCCGGAAGCGGCCACCCACAACAAAGCCCTTCATCTGATAGTTAAATGTGAGGGGTATTATGTGAAAAGAGTCATGCTGGATGGTGGTTCTGGAATTGATATTTGCCCTCTCTCAACTTGGCAAAGAATGGAGATCTGGACTGAGAGAATCTGGCATAACAATGTCCGTGTGCGTGCCTTTGATGGCATCAAAAGAGACACCATAGGCGAGATCGATTTGATTTTGACTATTGGTCCTATTGATTTCGATGTGACTTTTCAGGTCTTAGACATGGATACTTTTTACAATTTCCTCTTGGGAAGACCTTGCATTCACGCGGTAGGAGCCGTACCTTCCACTCTCAACCAGATGCTGAAATTTGAATATGAAGATCAGGAGATTGTAGTCCACGGAGAGGACGAGCAGTCAATTTATCGGGACCCGTCAGTCCCATGTCTCAAAGCTAGGGAAGGTAGTAAACATATAGTTTATCAAGCTTTCGAGGTTGTGGTCGCGGACCAATGTGAAGAAGGAAGCCCTTGTCCTCAACCCTTTCTCTCAAATGCATCAATTATTGTGGCCAAGGAAATGATCAGGCATGGTTATAAACTCGGGAAGGGGCTCGGGACATCATTGCAAGGTATCACATAACCCGTCATTTTGCATACCAGCGAGAAATTTTACTGATGTGACATGGGCAGATGAACGAAAGAGCAATCGTTGGGTTTACCTCAGCCGGTTCCACATCTCTACAAAACATTCATCAGGCCCAAGTACAACGAAGAAGAAGAAGAAGAAGAGGCCTTCACGGCCAAAAAATAGAAGAAATATGTTGGGCTATGAGGCAGATGCTGTATGAAACCCACATGGTCCAACCGGAGAAGGCTCGAGCACCGCTAAGGTGCTATATATGGGTCCCAATGCCAAGTTGCAAAACTAGAAGGCTACTCCGTTCTCAGTCAGGAGGAAATCCCGATGGTCCAGTGTTGCCACCTTTTTTGCATCACGAGTAATTTCAGGGTGTAACTCGGCTGTTTCTTTTAGTTTATTGTCTTTAAATTCCAATGTAAACCCCGTTATCTTCAAAATTCAATGAAATGAAATCAATATTTCATCGTTCATCTCTCTTTATTCTTTCTGATTTTGGTTACTTTTTCTTATTTCTTCTTTCAGTTCTAATAATGCGGCTTTAAATAACATGACATGCTGACAGACTTCATGCCCAGATCCAAACACGCTGTCTAATTGTGAAATAATGAATAAAGAACCGGAATATGATGAAGAAGAGGCTTTTGGGAAATAAATCGAGAATTGGAACAATTTGAGAATAAACCTACGCCGAACTTAAATGAAACCGAGCCGATTAATTTGGGTAGTTACGCAGAAGTCCAAGAAACCAAGATAAGCATTCACACAGATGAAAGAACAAGGTGATCCAACTTTTGTTCGAAGTTAAAGATGTGTTTGCTTGGTCCTACGATGACATGCCAGGATTAAGTGTTGATTTAGTGGTCCACAAATTGCCGACTTACCCTGATTATCCCCCTGTCCAGCAAATACAAAGGAAGTTGAAAACTGATATCAGTGACAAGATTAAAGAAGAGGTCACAAAACAGTTGAAGGCGGGGGTGATCCGAGTGGTCCGATACACCGCATGGCTGGCCAATGTAGTCCTAGTGCAAAAGAAAGATGGGAAAACTCGGGTGTGCGTTGACTATCGAGATCTGAACAAAGAGATACAATCTTTCGTGGATTGTTATGCAGGATATCATCAGGTGTTGATGGATGAAGACGATGCGGAAAAGACAGCCTTCACCACACCCTGAGGCACCTATTGTTACAGGGTCATGCCTTTTGTTTGAAGAATGCCGGGGCAACTTATATGAGGGCCGTGACTGCCATTTTCCACGACATGATGCACCAAGAAATCGAGGTGTATGTGGACGATGTGGACCATGATAAGTGTAGGCTATTATTGGCCCAAAATGGAAGAAGAAGCGGAAAACTTTGTAGCTAAAAGTGACTAGTGCCAAAGATACGGTAACAATATGCATAGACCCGCATAATTGTTAAATCCAGTCATTGCACCGTGGCTTTTTATGAAGTGGAGGATCGATTTCGTGGGTCTACTACCACAAGCAAAAGGCAAGCTAAGATTTTTGCTAGTACTCACTGATTACTTTACTAAGTGGGTGGAAGCAGGTACTTTTAAACAGGTACGAGAAAAAGAGGTCAGAGATTTCATTTGGCGAAATGTCATATGCCGATTCGGCGTACCAAAGGAAATCGTATGTGATAACGGCCCACAATTTATAGGCGCACAGATCATAGAATTTTTTTAAAGTTGGCAAATCAAAAGGATTACCTCAACATCTTACCATCCAGTGGGTAAAGGACAAGCTGAATCAATAAATAAATTCATTATCAACAATTTGAATAAACGATTGGAGGAATCCAAAGGCAATTGGCCAGAGGTTTTACTTAGTATTTTATGGGCTTACCGCACGACAGCAAAAACAAGTATGGGAGAAACACCATTTTCACTGGTATACGGAGCTGAAGCCTTGATCCCAGTCGATATAGGGGAGCCAAGAACGAGATATACAAAAGCAACTGAGCAATCTAATGAAGAAGAAATGCGAATAAACTTGGATTTACTTGATGAAAGAAGGGAAGCTACGTTAATAATAATGGCAGCACAAAAGTAAGTTATGGAACGATATTATAATTGGAAAGCTCGCCTAAGATACTTCAAGATTGGGGACTACGTACTCAAAAAGGCTTTTCAATCCACGAGAGGGGTTAATGCGGGAAAGTTAAGTCCAACTTGGGAAGGACCTTATAAGATTCACGGTATCGCAAGAAAGGGAGCATACGAGCTAGAAACAATGGATGGCAACATTTTACCTTCACATTGGAATGCCGTTCATCAGAAGAGATACTATTTCTAAGGAAAAGAAGTACCCACGGGCAGGTACCCTCATTTTCGAATTTTATTTTTGAATTGTTAAAATTTTACTAACGATTTTAGATGATAGGCAAAAAGCTAAATTGTACTAAATGATGAATCACGACCTGCAAGACACGTGGAAAAATATAAATTCCCGGTCTAGGGTTACAATGAAAGGAGTAATCAAGTGCTCGAGATTTCATACTTCAAACCTCAAACACTTGGGGGACTATATGATATACATAGGGCATACGTATAAAGAAGGCCAAGAAGACTGAGAACAGTCGAAGTGCAAATTAAAGCCTCAAAGTCTACTCATCGAATGAGTCAAGTTCAGAGCGAAGTTACGAGCCAATAACACAAAGCTAGGCGAAAAACCTTATAGATTAGGTTAATGGCAATGTATAGAAATGGGTTATAAAGGAAAACCTTGAATTCTATTTCCACTTTTGAAATATGTTGTAAAGAAAACAGTTATGAAAAAGTCATAGAAGTTATTTAAACACATGTAAGATGTTATTTAAACATGACAAAGTTCAAATAAAAACTTTATCAAAGTTATTCAAGAAATATGTTTGTTCCTATTTCTTTTGTCGTACATTTACACCATTATGAAGTTGAGACGTCTTCTTCATTAAGTGTCGAAAATAAAAGGGCCCTCTTTTATAAAATTCATGTGTGATTCAAACATCCATGAAGTTAATAAAGCATTTTATGAAACAAAAATGCAAAAAAAGTGGTAAAACATAAACCCACAAATTAATTAACAAGTCCTTAAAAATAAAGGCAAAGACGAGCAAAACAGAAGCTCAATATAACTAAGTTAAAACAGAAAACTATATAGCTATGGAGCGGTTATGAGGCGCACGATAACCGTTGCTCTCGGCGCATGATAGCAAGGTTCGCAATCGTGACCGGAATCAATGGCTCGTCACCGGAAAACTGTGCATGATACTAATACGCAGACGGAGAAGCTTATTACTCCAGCTAATGGTTTTCAATAGGAATTACCTCCACTCACATTTGGAAGATTTCTTCCACAGAAATTCAAATCGATTGAGGAAGTTCATGAAACAAGTAGTCCTGAAGGTGATGTTCAACTTCAACCGGCTAAAGCGGAGGAAACAATAAATTCAGCAGTGAGACGATTACAGTTTTCAGAAGCAAGCAGATCGGAGAAGCCAACTCCTACGGCAGTTGATATTGTTCGAGGAAATCGCAGCTCACAAATGGGTAAAAGATTATCATTTGTTCCTCCAATTGATAGAGATGGTAAGAAAATTGTCAAATTAAGTGAAGATGACTTGCAATCACAGGCGGATTACTGGAAAACTTCTTTAATTGGCTACATAATTGGAGAAAATCCTTATGAAAAAGCTATGGAAAATTTTGTTCTGAATATGTCGAATTTTGTTACTAAGCCTCAGATTCTGATTCATTCTTACGGCTACTGTATTCTTAAATTTCACAACACAGCTGATAGGGATCAAGTTCTTCAGTCAGGTCCATACACGTACATTAAACAAACCTATGGTGCGAAGGCTATGGGAAATTCATTTCTCATTCAATAAGGACATTTTAAGCACAATTCCAGTTTGGGTGAGATTTCCTGGGCTACCAGTGGGGTATTGGTCGACTGAAGCCCTAAGTAAAATGGCTAGTGCAGTGGGAAAGCCCCTATACACTACAAGTTTACTGCTCACTATGAGAAAATATCATATGCTAGAGTGCTTGTGGAGGTTGATGCTGCTTATTCTCTGCCAGATCAGAGAGAGATAGAATCACCTTATGGGCCTATGGTACAACTGGTTGAATATGACTGGAAGCATGTATTCTATAATGAGTGTTTGAAATTTGGGCATGACTCTATTGATTGTTGGCATAACACAAACTGTGATGAAGAGCAGGAGACTAAAGAAGGGGAAAGACCAAGGAGACAGAGGAGAAGAACAAAGAAACAAGGTAAAACTGTTAAGCAACCTTGGCTTGTAATGAAGCCCCAAGTGAACACAGAATCAATTTCCCAGGAAGGAATAATGATACAAAAGGAGCATAATCATGAGAGTGTTTGCTTGGAGAAGGATAGTGGAAGCATAGAGAGTACAAAGCAGCTTGTTTCTTTGCCATGTCAAGCAAGAAATGGGAGAAATACAAATGAGATAAATTGTAGCAATATTGTGATGGAAGGAAATATTGACAAGGGCAAGACAATTGCTGAGGTTAAGGATGACGGAAGAAGAGGACAACAAATAGATCAAGGGCCATTAGGCCCCCTAATTTCTAATTCTCTATGATTATTGTCACTTGGAATATTAGGGGGCTAAACCAAGCCCATAAGCAGAACGAGGTCAAGACTTTTCTAGCTACAAATAATGTAGATGTAATGGGATGTATAGAAACCAGAGTTAAGGAGCATAAAGCAAAGAAAATTCAAGGAAAGATTGCAAAGGGATGGAATGTATGATGGAACTATTCTAATGCTGTGGATGGGAGAATTTGGTTACTTTTGAAAGCTCATATTCAAGTTCAGATTACCCATATGACAGATCAATTCATCTAGTGCTATATTGAGGATACTAATAACCAATTTAAAACACATCTTAGTATCATATATGCTCAAAATGATGGGCATAGAAGGGAGAACCTATGGAGAGATCTTAGGCAGATAACTATACCAAATCAGGAAACTTGGCTGCTCAGTGGAGATTTCAATAATGTTCTATGCTCTGAGGGTAGAATAGGATCCCCTGTAACTGATGATGAAGTAAAGGGATTTAAGGATGTAACTGATGATCTACAACATACCCCACTTAGAGCTAATGGTTGGCATTAAACTTGGATAAATAAGCAAGGCACTAGTTCTAGGGTGTATAGCAAGATAGACTAGGCATTGGGAACTACCAGTGGATTTAGCAGTATGGGTATATAGAAGGTGATTATTTGAATCCATCAGTGTCTGATCATTCCCCTATTTTAATCCAATGTAGTAGACAGAAGTTATTGTACCCTAAACCATTCAGATTGTATACAAATATCTTGGAGCTCCTATAATTTCAGAGCACTATTCAGCAAGTATGGAATCAGAACTATGAAGGAGCACCTATGCGGGAGTAAACTGAAGAATATGAAGGAACAACTGAGGGAGATAAATGTCTATATGGCTTCATACAAACAGAGGCTTGAGCAGGAAAGAGAGAAACTGGATATTATACAAAATTAAATTAAGCAGACTCCTCTGGCACAGATCCCTTTTAATGAAGAGAAAACAACATTAGATGAAATTGAGAAGGGGAGTAATGTGGAGGAACAAGTAATGAGGCAGAAGTTCAAGGCTTGCTGGATTGGATGTGGAGATGCTAACACAAAGTATTTCCATGCCCAGTGGAAGATTAGATCCATCCAAAATAGCATAACATCCATATATACTGATACAAGTATGAAACTAACTGAACCCAAATTAGTTGAGCAGGAATTCATCGGTGTGTTCCAATCATTGATGGGAGATTGTGCTGCTGAGATACCATGTGCTAACACAGCTATAATTAGAGAAGGACCATGCCTAACTATATCACAATAAAGAACATTGATACAAGATGTTACAATGGAGGAGATCACAGAAGCAATAAGGGAGATGCCTAAAGACAAATCACATGTGGTTGATGGGTTCCCCGTGGAATTCTTTACCAGAAACTGGGAGATAGTGAAAGAAGATATCTTTGCAGCTGTAAAGGATTTTTTCTCTACTAACAGATTGCCTCAAATGATATATACAACAGCTATTACTCTAGTCCCTAAAGTGAAAGCACCAACAACAGTTAAAGACTATAGGCCCATTGCATGTTGTACTACTCTGTATAAGATCATCTCCAAAGTCATTACAAGAAGAATGAAAAGTGTGATTGTTGGATTGATTGGGCAGTCTCAGTCAACATTCATTGAAGGAAGAAGCATAGTTGATAATATACTGCTAAGCCATGAATTATTCAAAGGATATTCTAGAAAAGGAGTATCTCCTAGATGTCTGATGAAGGTGGATTTAAGGAAGGCCTATGATACTCTGGAATGGAATTTTCTTAGGCAAATGCTCATTGATCTTGGGTTTCCTTCTAAGCTTGTGCAGTGGATAATGACTTGTGTTACCACTGTATCATATTTTGGTTTCTTCTGCTTGTTAAAGTCAATTTCTTTTATTCATTATATATTTGATTATCGGTAACTCGAGTTCTTCTAAAATAAAGTTTTGACCGAAATCCCTATTTTTTTGTTAAACAAATTGGTTCCGTTACCGAGAATCTGATAATCGTTTTCTTTCTCAATCAATTCCTTCATAAAAAACAACCATGTCGAATGCCAACGACAATAACCAACACAATTTACCACTTCAAGATCCACACCATCAAATTAATGATGCAGATAACAGGACCCCACCTCTCTCGCCACACCATTCTCAGCGACAGTCACGAGAGGGGACTCCAGAGGGTTCTGAAGCAAATAACAGAATTATGAACTAAAACGGATCTGAAGCTAATCAAAATGACAGAGTTGTGAAAGAACAAGCACTTGATGATTCTCTGATGAAATTAATTGCTCGACAAGTCAATAACGTTCTTCAGCATTTTATCAGCCAATTGTCAGTTGCACCACCAACACCAACTCCAAATAATAATACTTTGGAAAACCCACGTTCTGGACTCGTTAATTCAGGCAGTGGTGGAACTCCCATCGAGTCTCGTGATGGTGAACCAGGTAAAATAGTTAATTCAGGTTTACAAAATTTAGTATTAACCTTGCAGAAACAGCTCAAGGAGCAAAGCGATCGCATAGAGAAAATACTTGGAGTACTGCCTGTAATCAAGGGAATAGATATGGATAAATATTCACAACAACCTTGGAAGCCCAGTGCTGCTCCTCTACCCTTTTTTCAATGTTTTCATCACTTGTTTGAACTACTGAAAGTGTTTTAAAGAGGTTTTTACTGAACTGAAATGTTTTTTTACGAGTTTTACTGCTTTACTGCACTATCCTGGATTTATGTTGTTTTTTTGTAGCATTATGATGTGTTTTACGTGTTTTCTTACTGCTCAGTTGCCTTTACTTTTATTACTTACTGAGTTGGCATTCTCACATTACTCCCTACACCCTGTGTGCAGATCCAGGAGTCTCGAGTCACGCTAGCGAGTATTGATTTATCTTCCAGCAGGCTTTCGGAGTTGACTAGGTAGTTGCTTGGCATTCGCAGCCCAGTGCTTCTTCTTCTTATCTTTCATTTCCTTTGTACCAGTTTTGTATCAGACTATGTTGTCTTTTCATATTCCTAGACGAGTTGTATATGCTCATGCCTAGTGACACCTCGACGTCGGGTTGTGTTTGTTTCTGCACTATTTTATTATTTATGACTTCAAATGACTTACTATAATTGTTTTGGTTGGTTTGGGGTTTGTGTCGGCTGGCCTAGTTTCACGATAGGCGCCCTCACGACCGGGTCTGTTATAGAGTTGTGACAAGTTAGTATAAGAGCCTAGGTTACATAGGTCTCACGAGTCATGAGCAGGTTTAGCAGAGTCTCGTGGATCGGTACGGAGATGCCTGTATTTTTCCTTGGGAGGCTGCAGAACCTTTAGGAAAACTTCATATTCTTGAATTCTTGTCGTGTGAATCTGTTGATCCGAGTACTAAATTTATGTTATTCTATTCCCTCATAGATGGTGAGGACACGTACTACCGATCAGGATGGAGGACCACCAGTACCACCAGTTGGGGCCACTAGAGGCCGAGGACGCGGTCGAGGCCGTGGTAGGGGCAAGGGTGTAGCCCGTACAACAGCTAAGGCAGCACCTGCAGATCCACCAGCAACCCCACTTCATGATCAGGTCCCAGTTGTGGACGCTCCAGCAGCACCAACTCAGGCACCAGTTGTGCCTATTATGATTCCATGTATTTAGGAGGCCCTGGCCCAGATTCTATTAGTATGCACTGGCCTAGCTCAGGCGGTCTCAGTCACTACAGCTGTAGCTACTTCTCTGGACGGGGGGAGACACTTAGAATCCCTCCGCTCGCACACCTGAGCAGGTCGTGCAGGGACTTCAGAAATTTGGAGCACCTCCAACCCAGCCGGTTGCAGCAGCTCAAGACAATGTAGCTCCTATTATGCAAGAGGATGAGCAGCGCAAATTGGAGAGGTTTGGTAGACTTCAGCCTTCGACTTTTAGTGGTACAGAGGGCGAGGATGCTCAGGGTTTCTTGGACAAGTATTAGAGGATTCTTCGTACAGTGAGTATTACGGAGACCAGCGGGATCACATTTACTACTTTTCAGTTTTCTGGAGCTACATTCACTTGGTGGGAGGCGTAGGCCTGTTGGTGCAGCGCCCCTTACCTGGCAGCAGTTCTCCGTTCACTATTTGGAGAAGTATGTGCCACAATCTCGCACAGAGGAGCTGCGCAGGAAGTTCGAGCAGTTGAGTCAGGGAGATTTGATTGTGATGTAGTATGAGATAAGGTTCTCGGAGTTAGCTCGTCATATTGTTTGATTGGTTCCTACGGATAGAGAGGGGATCAGGAGGTTCGGTGATGGCCACACATATCAGCGTCAAATTCGCATGACCAGGGAGAGGGTGTCTGCTGCTGAGGAGGTTGTTGACATTGCTCGCGAGATTGAGTCAGTTCGTCGCCAGGAGCAAGATCAGAGGGAGGCCAAGGGGCTTCGAGGATCTGGTAGTTTAGTGGTGCTCCTTCAACAGGTCAGTTTCAGCACGGTAGAGGCCATCCATTCAGGCATGCTCAGTCAGCTCGCCCAGGTTATCGCGGGGCATCATCGGGCCATGGTTCTCATGGTTCTCATTAGGGCCATTCATCACTCTGTACTCTTCCAGCCCAGAGTTCATCCCATGCTCCATCAGTTCAGGGCTCTTCTATGCCAGGTGCATCTGCTAGTCATTCCGATGCTAGGGGTTCCCTTTAGTCCCCATCTCCTGCACCAAGGAGTTGTTATGAGTGTGGAGAGTTGGGTAACATGTAGAGGCAGTTTCCACGTCATCTTGGGGGTTCATCTCCGCAGAGGAGTCAGCCATCGGCTTTAGTGCCAGTTACCTCACCACCAACCACATAGCCAACTAGGGGTGGAGGCCAGTCAGCTAGGGGTTGCCCTATATGGGGAGGTCGATCAGGTGGTGGTCAGGCCCATTTCTATGCACTCCCAGCTAGGCTTTGATTACAAGTATTGTCTCACTCTGCCGCAGAGATGCCTCTGTGTTATTTGACCCCGATTCCACTTTTTCATATGTGTCATCATATTTTTCTCATTATTTGGATATACCCTGTGAGTCTCTTATTTCATCTGTTCGTGTATCTACTTCGGTGGGTGACACTATTATTGTGGACCATGTGTACCAGTCGTGTGTGGTGACTATTGGGGGTCTGGAGACCCGAGTGGACTTTTTATTGCTTTGTATGGAGGACTTTGATGTGATATTGGGCATAGATTGGCTATCTTTGTGTCGTGCTATATTGGACTGTCAGGCTAAGACAATGACATTGGCTATGCCATGTGTTCCACAGATTGAGTGGCGAGGTTCGACTAATTATGTTCCAAGTAGGGTAATTTCATTCTTGAAGGCCCAGCGTATGGTTGGGAAGTGTTGTCCTTCATACTTAGCCTTTGTGATAGATTTTGGTACAGGGACTCTAAGTATTAATTATGTTCCCGTAGTGAGGGATTTTCCAAATGTGTTTCATGCAAACCTGCCCGGCATGCCATTGGACAGGGATATTTATTTTGGTACTGATCTGGTGCCTAGCACTCAGCCCATTTCTATCCCACCGTATCGTATGGCACCAGCGGAGTTGAAGGACTTGAAGGAGCAGCTTCAAAAACTCCTGGATAAGGGGTTTATTCGGTCTACTATGTCGCCTTGGGGTGCGCCTGTTCTATTTGTGAAGAAGAAGGATGGCTCGATAAGGATTTGCATTGATTACAGGTAGTTGCACAAAGTAACCATCAAGAACAAGTATCTTTTATCTCGCATAGATGATTTATTTGACCGGCTTCAAAGAGCGAGGGTGTTCTCCAAGATTGATCTCTGTTCAGGTTATCACCAGTTGAAGATCAAGGACTCGGATATTCCTAAGACAGCTTTCGGGACCCGCTATGGTCATTATGAGTTCCTTGTGATGTCTTTTGGGCTGACCAATTCCCTAGCAGCATTCATGCATTGGATGAACAATGTGTTTCGGCCTTATCTCGACTCGTTCGTGATTGTTTTCGTTGATGATATTCTGGTATACTTGCGTAGTCAGGAGGAGCACGCGGAGCATTTGAGAGTTGTGTTTCAGAGGTTGAGGGAGAAGAAGCTTTATGCAAAGTTCTCCAAGGGTGAGTTTTGGCTTAGTTTAGTGGCATTCTTGGGGCACGTGGTGTCCATTGAGGGTATTCAGGTTGACTCGAAGAAGATAGAGGCAGTTCAGAGTTGTCCTAGACCGTTCTCACCTACAGAGATTTGTAGCTTTCTTGGTTTGGCGGGTTATTACAGTCGATTTGTGCAGGGATTTTCATCTATTGCATCGCCCTTGACCAAGTTGACTCAAAAGGGTGCTCCATTCTAGAGGTTGGATGAGTGTGAGACGAGCTTTCAAAAGCTCAAGACTGCCTTGACCATATCTCCAGTGTTAGTATTGCCATCACCTTCAGGTTCATATACCGTGTATTACGATGCTTCGAGAGTTGGTATTTGGTTTCTGTTGATGTAGAAGGGTAGAGTTATTGCCTATGCTTCTCGTCAGTTGAAGCCCCATGAGAAGAACTACCATGTTCATGATTTGGAGCTGGCTGCCATTGTTCACGTGCTGAAGATCTGGAGGCATAATTTGTATGGTGTGTCTTGTGAGGTGTTTACTGATCATCATAGCCTCCAGCACTTGTTCAAGAAGAAGGACCTCAATTTGAGGATGCGGATATGGTTGGAACTGCTAATGGACTATGATATCACTGTTTTATACAATTTGGGGAAGGCCAATGTGGTGGCCGGTGCCTTGAGTAGGGAGGCGGTGAGTATGGGGAGTTTGGCGTATATTCTTGTTGGGGAGAGACCTCTTGCCGTTGATGTTCAGGCCTTGGCCAATCGGTTCATAAGGTTGGATATTACGGAGCCTAGTCGGGTATTTGCTTGTGTGATTTCTCGGTCTTCCTTCTTTGATCGCATTAGAGAGCGCCAGTATGATGATCCTTATTTGTTTGTCCTTAAGGACAGAGTTCAGCATGACGATTCCAGAGATGTGACTATTGGTGGTGATGGGGTGTTGAGGATGCAAGGGCGGATATGTGTGCCCAATGTAGATGGGCTTTGGGAGTTGATAATAGAAGAGGACCATAGCTCGCGGTATTCTATTCTTCCGAGTGCCGCAAAGATGTATTAAGATCTGAGACAACATTATTGGTGGAGGAGAATGAAGAAGGACATTTTGGGATTCATAGCTCGGTGTCTCAATTGTCAGCGGGTGAAATATGAGCATCAGAGACCCGGTGGCTTGCTTCAGCAGATGGATATTCCGAAGTGGAAGTGGGAGCGGATCACCATGGACTTTGTAGTTGGGCTCCCACGGACTTTGAAGAAGTTCGATGCCATGTGGGTGATTGTGCATCGGCTGACCATGCCCGCGCACTTCATTCCTATGTGTACTACCTATTCTTCAAAGTGGTTGGCAGAGATCTATATCTAGGATATTCTTCATTTGCATAGCGTCCCAGTTTCCATCATTTCAGGTAAGGGAAATCAGTTTACTTAACAGTTTTGGAGAGCCGTGTAGAGAGAGTTGGGTACTCATGTTGAGCTAAGCACAGCTTTTCACCCTCATACAGACGGGCAGTCCGAACGCACTATTCAGCTATTGGATGGCATGTTGCATGCTTGTGTCATTGATTTTTGAGGGTCATGGGATCAGTTTCTACCGCTCGCAGAGTTTGCTTATAACAACAGTTATTAGTCGAGTATTCAGATGGCTCCATATGAGGCTTTGTATAGGAGACGGTGTAGATCTCCAGTTGGTTGGTTTGAGCCGGGTGAGGCTAGGCTATTGGGTACAGACTTGGTGCATGATGCATTGGAAAAGGTGAAGGTGATTCAGGAGAGGCTTCGTACCGCGGAGTCGAGACAAAAGAGTTATGCTGACAGGAAGGTTCGTGATGTGTCCTACATGGTTGGTGAGAAGGTTCTATTGAAGGTGTCACCCATGAAGGGTGTTATGAGATTTGGAAAGAAAGGTAAATTGAGTCCTCAGTTCATTAGGCCTTTTGAGGTGCTTCGTAGGATTGGGGAGGTGGCTTATAAGCTTGCTTTGCCACCCAGCTTGTCGAGTGTGCATCCAGTATTTCATGTTTCTATGCTCCGGAATTATATTGGCGATTTGTCTCATGTTTTGGATTTCTGCACGTTTTTAGTTATATGATTATTTGACTTATGATGTGGAGCCAGTAGCTATTTTGGAGTGTCAGGTTCGAAAGTTGAGGTAAAGGATATAGCTTCAGTGAAAGTGCAGTGGAGAGGTCGGCACGTGGAGGAGGCTACCTGAGAGACCGAACAGGAGATGCGGAGCAGATATCCTCACCAATTTGAGACTTCAGGTATGTTTCTTGACCCGTTCGAGGCAAACGTTTGTTTAAAAGGGGGAGGATGTCATGACCCGGCCAGTTGTTTTATGAGTTACCGCTCCGTTTCCCCCATTTCTGCATCTTATTGTCTTATTCAGCAGTATTATGTGTTATCGGGTTGGTTGGTTCGGATTCGGAGAGGCTTCGGAAAGGAATGAGACACTTAGTCTCTTTTGAGTAAGCTTAGGTTGGAAAAGTCAATTGGATGTTGACTTACGTGAAAAGGGCTCGGATATGAGTTCTGATGGTTCGGATAGCTTCAGGAGGTGATTTGCAACTTAGGAGCGTGATCGGAATGTGTTTTGGAGCTCCGGAGTAGATTTAGGCTTGAATTGGTGAAATTGGAATTTTGGCATTTTCCAGTTGATTGGGGAGATTTTGATATAGGGGTCGGATTAGTATTCCGGAAGTTGGAGTAGGTCCGTTGTGTCATTTGTGACGTATGTGCAAAATTTCAGGTCATTTGGACGAGGTTTGATAGACTTTTTGATCGAAAGCGGAATTCAGAAGTTTTTAGAGTTCTTAGGCTGGAATCCGTGGTTGATTCGATGTTTCGATGTTGTTTTAGGCTTTTTGAAGATTGGTATAAGTTCAGATAGTGGAATATGACTAGTTCGAGATTTTTGTTGGGGTCCCGGGGGCCTCGGGGTGATTTCGGATGGTTGACGGGAGGTTTGGAGTTGGAATTAGCAGCTGAACTGATGAAGCTCCTGTAATAACCGCACATGTGGCTTGGGGACCGTAGGTGTGGGCTCGCAGAAGCGCCCAGATGGTCGCAGATGCGGAAATGGCCATGGAGACCTGGAATTGCAGGAGCGGTTGTTCGAGCGCACCTGCGATAGCGCAGGTGCGGTATTGTGATCGCAAGTGCAGTCTTATAACGGATAAGTGGATTATGCAGATGCGCACCTGGGGCCGCAGGTGCGAGATTTTTCACCGCATAAGATGTTTAGCTAGGGCAGAACATATATATTTGGCCCTTCGCAATTTTGAGTGGTTTTTCACCATATTTCATTCGGAAGAAAGCTTTGGAGAGCAAATAGAAGAGGGAATTCAAGAGGGTTTCGTGAAGGTAAGGTTTTTTGACCCTAAACTTGTTTCTATGATGAATTTTAACATTTGTAAGATTGAAATCTATGGAAAATCAGTAGCAAAATTTGGGGTTTAGGGCTTGAAAATTGGAGACCTAAATTTAGGGATTTGAGGCGTCTTTTGTGGTTGGATTTTGGTATATTTGGTATGTATGAACTCGTGAGAGTGTAAGGATTCCGGTTTTGTGAAATTATCGGAATTTGAGACTTGGGCCCGGTGGTCGGGTTTTGACCAATTTAATGATTTTGATATAAATTTGTTATTTTCGAGTGGGCCTTGTTGCCTTAGCATATTTTTGATCGAATAATTCTGTTTTGGTTAGATTTGGAGAATTCTGAGGCCAATTCGAGAGACAAGGGCATCGCAGGCTAGACTTTTGGACTGGATTGAGGTAAGTAATGATTGAAAATGGTGTCCTGAGGGTATGAAACCCCGGATTTCACATCGTTGTGCTACTATGAGGTGACGTACACTCTAGATGACAAGCGTGGGGTCGTGCACCATTGGGGATTGTGACTTAGTCTGTCCCGTACGCCTGGTAAGTCGCGTATTTGATTGAAAAATATTTGATATCATTGTGTTTTGGAAATAATTACCATGTTGTGGGCTGAATGCCATAATTGGTCCTCGTGCAAACTGTTTTGGACCCTTAAGGGATTTATACTACTATTCCGTAATGTTTTGACTTCATATTTGTACTCAATCATGCTATATTCTACTATTTTCATAACTCAGCTATAATTACTCATTTTTGATATTTTAAATGACATTTTGGGCTGAGCATCACGTTTTACTGTTGCTCGAGTGGCTTGAGAGATTTCTTACTGAGTGAGGCTGAGGGCCTGTATTGTGAGGATACTATGGGATCGAGCTGTGCGCCGCAATAGTGTTGTCTTGATTCATTATTTTGAGGCTGAGGGCCTGATTTGTTATGCCACGAGGTTGCTTGTTCTGAAGCCGAGGGCCTGTTTGATTACGCCACGAGATGACTTGTTATTGCGCTTGGGCTGTAGGAGCCCCTCCAGGAGTCTGTACACCCCCAGTGAAAGTGGGTACCTAGTGTGAGATGTGATATTTCGTGAGGGGCTGGTGTTGGTTCATGTTATTGCCCGAGAGGCACATAAGAGTGATTATGAGATGGCCCGAGGGCCGATTGTGGTATACGTTTTTCCCGAGGGGAAGATTTATGTTTCTACCCTTTTTCTCACTGTTTTCATCACTCGTTTGAACTACTGAAAGTGATTTAAAGAGGTATTTACTTAACTGAAATGTTTTTTACGAGTTTTACTGCTTTACTGCACTGACCTGGATTTACACTGTTTTGTTGTAGCATTATGCTGTGTTATACGTGTTTTCTTACTGCTCAACTACCTTTACTTTGATTACTCACTGAGTTGGCTTACTCACATTACTCCCTGCACCCTGTGTGCAGATCCAGGAGTCTCGGTCACGCTAGTGAGTGTTGATTTGTCTTCCAGGAGGCTTTCGGAGTTGACTAGGTAGCTGCTTTGCGTTCGCAGCCCAGTGCTTATCTTTCCTATCTTTCATTTGATTTGTACTCGTTTTGTATCAGACTATGTTGTCTATTCATATTTCTAGAGGGTTTTTGATGCTTATGACTGGTGACACCCCGATGTCGGGTTGTGTTTGTGTTTACCGTGAAAATTGTAACAACAATTAAATTTAATTTAGTTGTTCTAAAAATACGTGATCTATTTTTATGCTAGTTGTTAGGCAGTTGATGATATGTGAAATACTTAAAACAAAATAAGAGCTAAAAACTTGATGTTAATCAAACCGATTCGCTGCCAATCGGGGCCTCGAGCTTGCCTTTACGAGGGCCTCGGGGTCGAGTCTGAAGCTCGGCTGGGGAGCTATCGAAAGTGGTCGATGGAGACTAACTGTCATACCCCAACCTTGGGAGGAGTGGCTGGCACCCGGTGCCATACTGGCCCGAGCGAACCACTCTGTAACTCATGATCATTCGACAAAAACTAGAACATACAGAGGTCGAGTTAGCTGGACTCACTTCTTTTGTAATTATCATGGGCCAACATGGCCACAACTCGTAATGTACAATTGTGAGTGGGCAAATATAATATCAATGAACAATCGTTCATAAAACATGAATAAATATGGGCGTCAAGGCCCCTGACATACTATACATAGTAAACCCCTGTCTACAAAGCCTCTAAGATTATTTGACATAAAATGGGAACGAGTACCGGCCTACCCATAAGTCTGTAGCAAAATTCTGGCACGTTGACTTATAGACACGGCTGCACTCCGAATGAGGCGGAGTCTTACCGAGTCCTTCACTGAATGCTAACCTCGTCTACTATTGAGGCTCGTCAAACTGATTGTCTACACCTACATGCATGAATGCAATGTCCCCAACAAAAGGATGTCAGTACGAATAATGTACTGAATATGTATGGCGTAACTAAAATATAACAGTAAGTCAACATTTAATTAAGGACATGGAAGAAACATGGAGTAAAGGACTCAACTTGTAAGTCTGGATAGCTTTGTAAATCATGAAATATTTATAATGTCATGCATATGCGTATGAATGTCATTTATGCATAAGTCTGTACGTACATAACATCATCAAGCCTCTGAGGGTACCCGATCATATCATCTCGGCCAGTGTGGGAAAATCATCAACGTATACCAACAGATCAGGTGGTGGTGCGTATATAACGCCGTAACCTTTTCCCATTTCCCATATACATATATCTACATATATACACGTATATAACGCCATCTGAGTCATATTTCAGCCATTGTGGGCAACATCATCATTGTATTCTAGCTGATCAGGTGGTGGTGCGTATATAACGCCGTAACCTTTTTTCCATATCGCATATACATATATATATATATATATATATATATCTGTGTGTGTGTGTGTGTGTGTGTGTGTGTGTAACGTTGTCTGATCCATGGGTAAATGCACATGTATGAATGAATGAAATGCATGAGAAGTACGCCAATAAAAATCTCTCGGAACGTCATAAGACCATTATACCTATGATTAATATCATGAAACAAACTTTATCAACTTACGTATTTCTAAGATCCATGAATAGATAATAGAATAATATGACACATGGGAAAATAAGAATGTCTTGGATTTATTTGAAGTGATTCAAAACTTAGTATGCTTATTGTTTAAAATGTACAGCATTTTCTACAAAGATGTTTTCAATAATTTTTAGGACACATATGTTCACTAACAGGAAAAAGTATAATCTATATGGAATGACTATCAATTTAGTTACTACTCATTAAAAGTGCGGTTGTAATTATATTTCTCTCTCTAAAAAATAGCTATCCCACCAGCTCAAAGAATTATTAATTGAGTTTACATATGATTTCAAGGTTTCATCACTTGGATTCTTTGAGTCTTAATCACTTCACTCTCAAGCCCTGAGAGAGATATCTTTCCTATTCTTCTCCGGATAAATATGAGCAATATAATAACAACTCACGAAATTACGCATAAAAATGTGTAGATAAATGGACTTCTTGAGGTTTCTTTGCTAAAGAAAGACCAAACTCATTCACAAATTTGGTGCTCCCAGTATTTAAAATAACTTGACTTGGTTTTCGAAACTTAAATAGAAGAATAATTTCGGAGACCTCCTCTCGGGAATTTTTTCTGAATAAAACTCCGCTCCAATAATATGGATATGAACATTAGGAAATAATAGAGATTTGAGGAAAGGTTCTTTCACATTTGAATCTATTTTCAAAGTGGTAAAACTCTTCAAATATCTTAAGGAGCATCTATTAAAAAAAATGCCCAAAGGTGTCTTGACAAAATTGTTGTTAAAATCTCAAACACTAATAACAAAACAGGAATGGTAGATCAATGATGTACCAAACTAACCGAAGTACGTAACTCAAAGAAGTCGAAGTTTGCTCTAGATCTTACAGTTGACTACAAAGATTGCTCAGTGTTATGTTGTTGGTTTAATCAATCTTCAAGAATTAGGCATGTATGATATTATGAATACTTACTCCCTAAATAACATTGGCAGCTTGAAAAACCTTAGCTCTCTCATGTTGCGTTGTAAAGTTGATGAATCATTCCCAACCCTTGAATATCTTAGTTCTTGTCAAAAGCTCGACAAATTATGGTTAGAGGGGAGAATAGAAAAATTACCTCTCTTGGACCATTTTTTTCAAAAAGCTAACATGAACCCCTCCCTAAATATGCCACCTCATTGAGTGTACATAGGAGTCACATTTTGCTTAGGCATTTGCTGCCAAATTTCTAACATCCCACATGGATATTACCCCCTCATAATTATCCACAAACGTTACTTAAATATTTATCCACAAATTCCTAATTAATTTGATAATTTCTCACTTCAATTAATAATTAATCAATTATTCACATAATTAAGAATTATCGTAAATTACTTGTAATACTACTCACTTTTAATACACTTTATATAACTTACCAACATGATCATGTGGTACCATTTAAGATTAATACATACATTATTATTTCATTAAAATAACTATGAAAAAAATACATATATTTTCACAACTTCTAATTTTCCTAATCTCATATAAAGTGTAAAAAATTTCGTACGCTTAATTCTTAAAACGATAAAAAGATATCGTTCTTTTCTTTTACAAAAATAATTTTTATCTTTAAAATAAAGAAAATCTCATAAGCTTTCTCGTATTATTTGTCTAATTTAAAGCAAATTCAGAAGTTGTAATATTTATAACTATATAGAATCATATTTTTCAAACCATATTTTTTTTTACAAAAATGTTCCACTCAAAATACCATATGAAATATATATATAATGGTATCAAGGTTGTTAAACTTACGGGGTGTAACATCATTCCCCCTTTAGAGCATTCGTCCTCGAATGTTAACTCTTAGAGATTTAAATTTTCACTAGGGTCTCTTCTGTAAATTAAACTGAAACCCAAACTATATCTGAAGTCGCGACTATTCACAACCTTTTGTACTTGAGTATCTCGAATCTTCTTCACCTTTAGCATAGTTACATTTTAATCCCCCATCGTATCTTATGCTACTTTCATAACCTCCCTTCCACATTACGCCTTAAAGCTTTACTGTAATACCAGCACCTCTAGTGCATACAAAATCTGGCGAAAACATTATACTGAGTTCTTACGATTCAGCTCTATGGCACGATCTGGAAACAAAAGAAGGGTAACATTTCCTAATTGCCTTATAGCCTCTCAATTATAAATGTGACGCGCGACACACCCATAAGTGAGACTCTACAAGGCACATCTTTGTAGACTTCCTAGACACGACCCGCTCTGATACCACTTTGTCATGCCCCCAACCTTGGGAGGTGTGGCTAGCACCCGGTGCAATACTGGCCCGAGCGAACCACTCTGTAACTTATGATCATTCGACCAAAACTAGAACATATAGAGGTCGAGCTAGCTAGACTCATTCCTTTTGTAATTATCATGGGCCAACATGGCCACAACTCGTAATATACAATTGTGAGTGGGCAAATGTTATATCAATGAACAATCGTTCATAAAACATGAATACATATGGACGTCAAGGCCTCTGACATACTGTAAATAATAAACATGTGTCTACAAAGCCTCTAAGATTATTTGACATAAAATGGGACCGGGTAGCAGGCGACTTATAAGTCTGTAGCGAAATTCTGACACGTTGACTTATAGACACGGCTCCACTCCGAAATTAGGACATGGAAGAAACATGGAGTAAATGACTCAATTTGTAAGTCTGGATAGCTATATAAATCATGAAATATTTATAATGTCATGCATATGCGTATAAATGTCAGGTAATGCATAGGTCTGTACGTACATAACATCATCAAGCCTCTAAGGGCATCCGATCATATCATCTCGTCCACTGTGGGCAAATCATCAACATATACCAGCTGATCAGGTGGTGGTGCGTATATAACGTCGTAACCTTTTCTCATTTCCCATATACATATATATATACATATATACGTGTATATAACGCCGTCTGAGTCATATTTCAGCCATTGTGGGCAACATCATTATCGTATACCAGCTGATCAGGTGGTGGTGTGTATATAACGCCGTAGCCCTTTTTCCATATCCCATTTACATATATACATACATATATACGCGTATATAACGCCGTCTGAGTCATGGGTAAATGCACATGTATAAATGAATGCAATGCATGAGAAGTACGTCAATAAAAATCTCTCGGAACGTCATAAGACCATTATACCTACGATTAATATCATGAAACAAACTTTATCAACTTACGCATTTTCTGAGATCCATGAACAGATAATAGAATAATATGACACATGGGAAAATAATAATATACACAACTCTAGCATTTCTACGAATAGAGTAATTTATTGAAGTTGTGCATTTTCTCGTATAGATCATGCCAAATTAAAGAAAGATTAGCCTTAACATACCTGAGTCGATTCTCTTGAGAAAGATTACACCGTACTCCCTTATCCGAAATTTTCCTCAGGTCATTCCATAAAACTCTTGAGATTTGATTTTGTCTTCTTTGCTTTCTTATAATGAGGGCTAAGGTGGTCCATCTACAGAAGTTCATAAATCTAGTATTTTCCTTTCCTCTAGATTGATATAGCATCAATGACGTTTAATTAAGCTTAAAAGACTAGCATCACAGTCCCTTAATCATTTATCAAGCTCCATTCATCCACCATAAGTCGAGCAACTGAAGAACTACATCAATTTCCAAATCACCAAAAGAGAGAAGAGAGATAAATCTGCTATCTTTGAACTCTTCACATTTCACATTATTTAGATAAATCTGCTATCTTTGACTTCTTGAGGTTTCTTTGATAAAGAAAGACCAAACTCATTCACAAATTTGGTTCTCCCAGTATTTAAAATAACTTGACTTGGTTTTCCAAACTTAAATAGAAGAATAATTTCGGAGAACTCCTCTCGGGAATCTTTTCTAAATATAACTCCGCTCCAACAAAAAGGATATGAACATTAGGAAATAATAGAGATTTGAGGAAAGGTTCTTTCATATTTGAATCTATATTCAAAGTGGTAAAACTCTTCAAATATCTTAAGGAGCATCTATTAAAAAAAAAATACCCAAAGGTGTCTTGACAAAATTGCTGTTAAAATCTCAAACACTAATAACACAAAAGTAATGGTAGATCAATGATGTAGCAAACTAACCGAAGTACGTCACTCAAACAAGTCGAAGTTTGCTCTAGATATTACCGTTGACTACAAAGATTGCTCAGTATTATTGTGACGACCCGGCCAGTCGTCTCATGAGTTACCGCTATATTTCCCCTGTTTCTGCTTCTTATTGCTATGTCTATCGGTTCTATATGTGATCGGATTGGATGGCTCGGGTTCGAAAAGGATTTGGTAAGGTTTGAGACACTTAGTCTCTTTTGAGGAAGCTTAAGTTGGAAAAGTCAATCGGATGTTGACTTATGTGTTAGAGGGCTCGGATGTGAGTTCCGATGGTTCAGATAGCTTCGGGGGTGATTTGGGACTTAGGAGCGTGATCGAAATGGGTTTTGAAGGTTCGGAGTAGATTTAGGCTTGAATTGGCGAAGTTGGCATTTTTGTCCGGTTGATAGGTGAGATTTTTATATAGGGGTCGGAATGGAATTTCAAGAGTTGCAGTAGTTCCGTGGTGTCACTTGGGATGTGTGTGCAAAATTTCAGGTCATTCGGACGTGGTTTGGTTGCATTTTTTATCAAAAGCGGAATTCGGAAGATTTTTGGAAACTTAGGCTTGAATCCGATGTGTTTTGGTTGATTTGATGTTGTTTGAGGTGTTTTGAAGTTGGTACAAGTTTGAATAAGGTTTTGGGATATGTTGGTGCTGTTGGTTGAGGTCCTGGGGGCCTCGGGGTGATTTCGGATGGTTGATGGAGAGTTGGAGTTTTTGGTGAGCTGCAGATTTTTGCTGCTTCTTGTATTTTCGCACCTGCAGATTGGGGACCGTAGGTGCGTAGCCGCAGATGCGAGAAGGGAGGCCGCAGATGCGGTTGTGGGACCGCACCTGCGAAGGCGCATGTGCGGAATATTGATCGCAGATGCGATTTTGGCCGGTTAAGTGAAGAACCGCATAGTGGTTCATTTGCCGCAAATGTGGTACCGCAGAAGCGAAAATTGGGCCGTACATGCGAGATCCCTTGGTCAGAAGGTATAAATTGTGTCCTTCGTGATTTTTGAGCTATATCACCATTTCTAAGTCGGCTTTGGAGCTTTTTGGACGATTTAGAAGAGGGATTTCAAGGGAACTTCATTGAGGTAAGGATTTTGGACCTAAAACTCATTCCTATGGTATTATTTCACGGATTAGAGCTATAATTAATGGAATTTAAGGCTAAAATTGGGGAAACTAGGGCTTGGTATTGGAGACCTAGACTTGAGGATTTGACGGGCCTATTTTGGTCGGATTTTGGCACTTTTGATATGTATGAACTCGTGGGGAGATAAGGAATCCATTGACATGAATTATATTGAATTCGAGACGTGGGCCCGGGGGTCGGGTTTTAGTAATTTCGGGATTTGTGTTGTAAATTGATTATTTTCGCTTGAGCTTCGTTCCCTTAGCATATTTTGACGCTGTGATTCTGTATTTGGATAGAGTCGACGCGAGTGGAGGCCGATTCGAGTTGCAAAGGCGTCGCGGGCTAGAGATTTGACCGGATCGAGGTGAGTAATGATTATAAATAATGTCCTGAGGGAATGAAACCCCGGATTGCACATTGTTATGCTATATTGAGGTGACGCACACGCTTGATGACGGGTGTGGAGTCATGCACTATTGGGGATTGTGACTTATTCCGTCCCGAATGATTATTGAACCACGTATTTGACTGAAATCTATTGGGTATCATCATTATTTGGGCGGAATGTCATATTTGGGCCTCGTGCCATCTATTTGAACCCTTCGGGGATTTTTATTGATATTTACTCACTGTTTTGACTTTATACTTGAACTCAGTCATGTTATATTTCACTGTTTTCATACTCAGCCATGTTTACACTGTTTTAACACTTAAATGACCTTTAAAATGATATTAGGGCTGAGAATCATGTTTTACTATTGCTCGAGTGGCTTGTGAGGATTTTGTCCGAGTAAGGCCGATGGCCTATGTTGTGAGGAAACATTTGATTATGATTATGAGGCCGAGGGCCTGAGATATGTACGTCACGAGGTGGCTTGATTGATATGAGGCCGAGAGCCTAGTGATGATGCTACGAGATGGTTTGATATTGCGCTTGGGCCGTAAGGGGCCCCTCCAGGAGTCTGGACACCCCCAGTGAGCGCGGGTATCCATTGTGATGTGAGATATAGCCTGAGGGGCTGGTATTGTTCTGAGACATTGCCCGAGGGGCGGATTTATTGATGCTGCACCAAAGGGGCAAACCTTTATGTGTTTATCTTCCTTAATTGCCTGTCATTTACCTGCTTAATTGTCGAAAAAGGCTTTTCATGAAGTTTAATTTGAGCTAAATGACTTTCACATATCTTTTACTGATTTACTATTTTACTGGTTTTACTGCTTCATTATAGTCTCCAATGTGCCTTACGTGATGTCCTGCTTTCAGTCTTTATTTATGATTATTACTCACTGAGTTGGAGTACTCACTTTACTCCCTGCACCTCGTATGCAGATTCAGGCGTTGCTGATCCTGCCAGTGCGAGTTGAGAGCTCCTGGCAGACTTCAGAGTCCACGAGGTAGCTACTTGGCGTCCGCTGTCCCATGCTTCTCCTCCTTTATCATTTCTATCACTTATCAGACATTTTGTAATAGCTTATAGACTTTTCAGACTTTTTAGACTTGCATTAGGATTTATAGATGCTCATGACCAGTGACACCCCGGTATAGGGCTGTGTTGGGTTGTATTTCGCAAAGTATGCTATTATCTGCTACTTTGAGATTCTATTTATTATGCTTTGACTTATTTCTTATGGTTTAACTGTTAAAAATTGAAACGGGAAGTGTCGGCTGGGCTTGTCTTTACGAGAGGCGCCATCACGACAGGGTCCGAGTTTAGGGTCGTGACAAGTTGGTATATGAGTCTAGGTTACATAGGTCTCACAAGTCATGAGCAGATTTAGCAGAGTCTTGCGGATCGGTACGGAGACATGTGTATTTATCCTCGAGAGGCTGCAGAACAATTAGGAAAAACTTCATATTCTTGAAATTCTTGTTGTTCGAATTTTTTGATTCGAGTACTAAACTTTTGTTATTCTATTCTCTCACAAATGGTGAGGACACGCGCTACCGGTCAGGATAGACGACCACCAGTACCACCAGTTGTGGCCAACGAGAGGCCGAGGATGCGGTCGTGGTCGCGGTAGGGGCAGAGGTGTGGCCCACACAGCAGCTAAGGCAGCACCTGCATATCCACCAGCAGCCCCAATGCAAGATCAGGTTCCTGTTATGGACGCTCCAGCAGTACCAGCTCAGACACCAGCTATGCCTATTTTGATTCCGGGTCTTTAGGAGGCCTTGGCTCAGATTCTATTAGTTTGCACTGGCCTAGTTTAGGCGGTCTCAGCTACTACATCCGCAACTACTTCTCAGGCCGGGGGAGGCAATCAGATTCCCGCCGCTCGCACACCTGACCAGGTCGTGCAGGAACTTCAGACACCAGAGGTATATCCAGCCCAGCTGGTTGCAGCTGCTCATGATTATGTAGTTTCTTCCATGCCAAAAGACGAGCAGTGTAGGTTGGAGAGGTTTGGTAGAGTTCAGCCTCCGACCTTCACTGGTTCAGAGGGCTAGGATGCCCAGGGTTTCTTGGATAAGTGTTAGAGGATGCTTCGTACTGCAGGTATTCTTAATACCAGCGGGGTCGCTTTCACTACTTATCAGTTTTCTGGAGCTGCCTTCACTTGGTGTGAGGACATTGAGAAGAGTAGGCCTATTGGTGAAGCACCCCTTACCTGGCAACAGTTCTCCGTTTCTTTCCGGAGAAGTATGTGCCGCAGTCTCGCAGAGAGAAGCTGCGCAGGCAGTTTGAGTGGTTGCGTCAGGGAGATGACCGTGTCGCAATATGAGTTGAGGTTCTACGAGTTAGCTCGTCATGCCGTTTGGTTGGTTCCGACTGATAGGGAGAGGATTTGGAGGTTTTTTGATTGCCTCACTTATCAGCTTTATATTCTCATGATCAGAGAGAGGGTGACTAGTGCTACTTTCGAGGAGGTTGTGGATACTGCCCGTGAGATTGAGTATGTTCGTCGCCAAGAGCGAAGCCAAGAGGCCTCGAGGATCTGGTAATTATAGTGGTACTCCTTCGAGAGGTTAGTTTCAGCATGGCAGAGGCCGTCCATTCAGGCTTGCTCATCCAGCTAGCCCAGGTTATTGTGGGGCATCATCGTGTCATGGTTCTCACAGTTCTCATCAGGGACAGTCATCACTTAGTTCCCTTCCAGATCAGAGTTCGTCCCGTGCTCCATCAGTTCAGGGCTATTCTATGTCAGGTGCATCGCTAGTCACTCCGGTGCAAGGGGTTCCCTCCAGTCCCCTTCTCCAGCACCTGGGAGTTTTTATGAGTGTGGAGAGATAGGTTATAAGTGGAGACAGTTCCCTCATTGTCTTGTGGGTTCATCTCAGCAGAGGGGTCAGTCATCGGCTTCAGCGCCAGTTACTTCATTACCACCCACCCAGCCAGCTAGGGTTGGTGGTCAGTCAACTAGGGGTCTCCCCAGAAGGGGAGGTCGATCAGGTGGTGGTCAGACCCGTTTCTATGCACTTCCAGCTAGACCCGATGCTGCTGCTTCCGATGCTATCAGTACAAGTATTATCTCAGTCTACCACATAGATGCCTCTATATTATTTGATCCCGGTTCCACCTTTTCTTATGTGTCATCATACTTTGCTCATTATTTGGGTACGGCCCCTAAGTCTCTTTCTTCACCTGTTCATGTATCTACCCAGTAGGCGATACTATTATTGTAGATCATGTGTACCGGTCGTGTGTGGTGACCATTGGGGGTATGGAGACCCAAGTGGATCTTTTATTATTGTGCATGGTGTATTATGTCATTTTGGTCATGGATTGGCTATCTCCGTGTCGTGCTGTTCTGGACTGTCATGCCAAGACAGTCATATTGGCTATACCGGGTGTGCCACGGATTTAGTGGCGAGGTGTGACTGATTGTGTTCCTAGCAGAGTGATCTCATTCTTGAAGGTCCAGCGTATGGTTGGGAAGGGTTGTCTCTCGTATCTAGCATTTGTGAGGGATGTCGGTGCTGAGACTCCCAGTATTGATTCTGTTCCACTTGTGAGGGATTTTCCCGATATGTTTCCTACAGACGTACCGGGCATGCCACCGGACAGGGATATTGATTTTGGTATTGACCCGATACCGGGCACTCAACCCATTTCTATTCCGATGTATCATATGGCACCAGCAGATTTGAAGTAGTTAAAGGAACAAATTCAGGAACTCCTCGATAAGGGTTTCATTCGGCCTAGTATGTCACTTTGGGGTGCACTGGTTCTATTTGTGAAGAAGAAGGATGGCACTATGAGGATTTGCATTGATTATAGGCAATTGGACAAAGTAACAGTTAAGAACAAGTAACCTTTGCCCCGTATTGATGATTTATTCGACCAGCTTCAGGGAGCGAGGGTGTTCTCCAAGATTGATCTCCGTTTAGGCTATCAACAGTAGAAGATCAGGGAGTCGGATATTCATAAGACGGCTTTCAGGACCCGATATGGTCACTATGAGTTACTTGTTATGTCTTTCGGGCTGACCAATGCCCCAGCAGCGTTCATGCATTTGATGAACAGTGTGTTTCAGCCTTATCTCGATTCTTTTTTCATTGTCTTCATTGATGATGTTCTGGTGTATTCGCGTAGTTGGGAGGAGCACGCGAAGCATTTGAGAGTTGTGTTGCAGAAATTGGGGGAGGAGAAGCTTTATGCTCCAAGTGAGAGTTTTGGCTCAGTCGAGTGGATTTCTTTGGTCACGTTGTGTCTATTGAGGGTAATCAGGTTGATCCGAAGAAGATAAAGGCGGTTCAGAGTTAGCCCAGACCGTCCTCAACATTAGAGATTTGAAGCTTTCTTGGTTTGGCAGGCTATTATCGCCGGTTTGTTCAGGGTTCTCATCTATCGCATCGCCCTTGACCAAGTTGACTCAGAAGGGTACTTCATTTGTATGGTCGGACAAGTGTGAGGAGAGCTTTCAGATGCTCAAGACAACTTTGACCACAGCTCCAGTTTTAGTTTTGCCATCAACTTCAGGTTCATATACCGTGTATTATGACGCTTCGAGAGTTGGTATTGGTTGTGTATTAATGCAGGAGGGTAGAGTTATTGCTTATGCTTCTTAGTCAGTTGAAGCCCCATGAGAAGAACTACCCCGTTCATGATTTGGAGTTGGCTGCCATAGTTCATGCATTGAAGATTTGGAGCCATTACTTGTATGGTATGTCTTCTAAGGTGTTTACTAATCATCATAGCCTCCAGCACTTGTTCAAGCAGAGGGATCTTAATTTGAGGAAGCGGAGGTGGTTGGAGTTGCTAAAGGATTATGATATCACTATATTGTACCATCCAGGAAAGGCCAATATGGTGGCCGATGCTTTGAGCCGAAAGACGGTGAGTATGGGGGCTTTGGCATATGTTCCAGTTGGGGAGAGTTCTCTTGCAGTTGATGTTAAGGCCTTGGCCAATCGGTTCATGAGGTTAGATATTTCGGAGCCCAGTCGGGTATTGGCTTGTGTGGTTTCTTAGTCTTCCCTATATGATCGCATCAGAGAGCGCCAGTATGATGATCTGCATTTGCTTGTCCTTAAGGACAGAGTTCAGTATGATGATGCAAGAGATCTGACCATTGGTGATGATGGGGTGTTGAGGATGCAGGGCCAGATTTGTGTGCCCAATGTTGATGGGCTTCGGGAGTTGATTCTGGAGGAGGCCCATAGCTCACAATATTCCATTCATTTGGGTGTCGCGAAGATGTATCAGGATTTGAGGCAGCATTATTGGTGGAGAAGATTGAAGAAAGACATTCTGGGATTTGTAGCTCGGTGTCTCAATTGTCAGCAGGTGAAATATGAGCATCAGAGACCGAGTGGCTTGCTTCTGCGGATGGATATTCCAGAGTGGATGTGGGAGAGGATCACTATGGAGTTTGTAGTTGGACTTCCACGGACTTTGAAGAAGTTCGATGCTATTTGGGTGATTGTGGATCGGCTGACCAAGTCCGCGCACTTCATTCCTATGTGTACTACCTATTCTTCAGAGCGGTTCGTAGAGATCTATATCTGGGAGATTGTTCGTTTGCATGGTGTCCCAGTTTCCATCATTTCAGATAGGGGCACTCAGTTTACATTGCAGTTTTGGAGGTCTGTGCAGCGTGAGTTGGGTACTCAAGCTGAGTTGAGCACAACTTTTCACCCTCAGATGGACGGGCAGTCAGAGCGCACTATTCAGATACTGAAGGACATGTCGCGTGCTTCTGTCATGGATTTCAGAGGGTCATGGGACCAGTTTGTACCACTTGCAGAGTTTTCTTATAACAACAGCTACTAGTCGAGTATTCAGATGGCTGCATATGAGGCTTTGTATGGGAGACGATGTAGATCTCCAGTTGTTTGGTTTGAGCTAGGCTATTGGGGACAGACTTGGTGCAAAATGCCTTAGAAAAGGTGAAGGTGATTCAGGAGAGGCTTCGTATAGCGCAGTCGAGACAGAAGAGTTATGCTGACAGGAAGGTTCGAGATGTGCCCTACATGGTTGGTGAGAAGGTTCTGTTGAAGGTTTCGCCCATGAATGATGTTATGAGATTTGGGAAGAAAGGGAAATTGAGTCCGCGGTTCATTCTTTTGAGGTGCTTCGGAGGATTTAGGAGGTGGCTTATGAGCATGCTTTGCCACCCAGCTTGTCAAGTGTGCATTCGGTATTTCATGTTTCTATGCTCTGGAAGTATATTTGGGATCCGTCTCATGTTCTGGATTTCAGCACGGTTCAGTTGGACGATGATTTGGCTTATGATGTGGAGCCAGTAGCTATTTTGGGTCGTCAGGTTCAAAAGTTGAGGTCAAAGGATATAGCTTCAGTAAAAGTGCAGTGGAGAGCTCAGCCCGTTGAGGAGGCTACCTGGGAGACTGAGTGGGAGATGTGGAGCAGATATCCTCACCTGTTCAAGGCTTCAGGTATGTTTCATGACTCGTTCAAGGATGAACGTTTGTTTAAGTTGAGGAGGATGTGACGACCTGGCCAGTCGTCTCATGATATACCGCTTCGTTTCCCCCATTTCTGCTTCTTATTGTTTTGTCTATCAGTTCTATATGTGATCACGTTGGAAGGCTCGCTTTCGGAAAGGATTTGGTAAGGTTTGAGACACTTAGTCTCTTTTGAGGAAGCTTAAGCTGGAAAAGTCAACCAGATGTTGACGTATGTGTTAGAGGGCTCGTATGTGAGTTGCGAACTGGTTGAGGTCTTGGGAGCCTCGGGGTGATTTCGGATGGTTGACAGAGAGTTGGAGTTTTTGGTGAGCTGCAGATTTTTGCAGCTTCTGGTATTTCTGCACCTGCGGATAGGGGACAGCACATGCGATACTGCAGATGTGAGAAGGGAGGTCGCAGAAGAGGAATTTACCTGGGAAGGCAGGAACCGCAGATGCGGTTGTGGGACAGCACCTGCGAAGGCGCAGGTGCAGGAATATTGATCGCAGATACGATTTTGGCCGGTTAAGTGAAGAACCGCAGAAGCGGTTCATTGGCCACAAATGCGGTACCGCAGAAGCGGAAATTGGGCCATAGATGCGAGATCCCTGGGCCAGAAGGTATAAATTGTGTCCTTCGCGTTTTTTGAGCTATATCACCATTTTTAATCGGCTTTGGAGCTTTTTGGACGATTTTGAAGAGGGATTTCAAGGGAACTTTATTGAGGTCAGGATTTTGGACCTAAAACTCGTCCCTATGGTATTATTTCACGGATTAGAGCTATAATTAATGGAATTTAAGGGCTAAAATTGGGGAAAATAGGGCTTGGTATTGGAGACCTAGACATGATGATTTGAGCGACCTATTGTGGTCTAATTTTGGTACTTTTGATATGTATGAACTCGTGGGGAGATAAGGAATCCATTGATTTGACTTTTATTGAATTCTGAGACGTGGATGCGGGGGTCGGGTTTTGATAATTTCGGGATTTGTGTTGTAAATTGATTATTTTCTCTTGGGCTTCGTTCCCTTAGCATTTTTTGGCGCCGTGATTCTGTATTTGGATAGATTCGACGCGAGTGAAGGCCGATTCAAGGGGCAATGGCATCGTGGGCTAGAGATTTGATCGGATCGAGGTGAGTAATGATAGTAAATGATGTTCTGAGCGTATGAACCCCCGGATTGCTTATCATTGTGCTATATTGAGGTGACGTACATGCCTGATGACGAGTGTGGGGTCATGCACTAGTGGGGATTGTGACGTAGTCCGTCCCGAATGACTATTCTACCTCATGCCAACTATTTGAACCCTTCGGGGATTTTTAGTGATATTTCCTCAGTGTTTTGACTTTATACTTGAACTCGGTCGTGTTATATTTCACTATTTTCATACTCGGCATGTTTAAATAGTTTTAACACTTAAATGACCTTTAAAATGATATTTGGGATGAGAATCATGTTTTACTATTGCCCGAGTGGCTTTAACTGAGTAAGGCTGAGGGCCTATGTTGTGAGGAAATATTTGGTTATGATTATGAGGTCGAGGGCCTGAGATATGTACACCACGAGGTGGCTTGATTGATATGAGGCCGAGAGCCTAGTAATGATGCAAAGAGATGGCTTGATATTGCGCTTGGGCCGTAAGGGGACCCTCTAGGAGTCTGGACACCCCCTAGTGAGCGCGGGTACCCATTGTGATGTGAGATATAGCCTGAGGGGCTGGTATTGTTCCGAGACATTGCCCGAGGGGCGGATTTATTGATATTGTGCCCGAGGGGCGAACCTTTATGTGTTTATCTTCCTTAATTGCCGATCATTTACCTTCTTAATTGTTGAAAAAGGCTTTTCATGAAGTTTAATTTGAGCTAAATGACTTTCACATATCTTTTACTGATTTACTGTTTTACTGGTTTTACTGCTTTATTATAGTCTGCAATGTGCCTTACGTGATGTCCTGCTTTCAGTCTTTATTTATGATTATTACTCACTGAGTTGGAGTACTCACTTTACTCCCTGCACCTCGTGTGCAGATTCTGGCGTTGCTGATCATGCCAGTGCGAGTTGAGAGCTCCCGGCAGACTCGGAGTCCACGAGGTAGCTGCTTGGCGTCAGCAGTCCCGTGTTTCTCCTCCTTTATCATTTCTATCTCTTATCAGACATTTTGTAACAACTTATAGACTTTTCAGACTCGCATTAGGATTTATAGATGCTAATGACTAGTGACACCCCGGTATCGGGCTGTATTGGGTTGTATTCTACAAATTATGCTATTATCTGGTACTTTGAGATTCTATTTATTATGCTTTGACATATTTCTTACAGTTTAAATGTTAAAAATTGAAACGGAAAGTTTCGGCTGGCGTTGTCTTCTTGAGAGGCGCCATCTCAACCGTCCGAGTTTAGGTTCGTAACAATTATGTTGTTGGTTTAATCAATCTTCAAGAATTAGGCATGTATGATATTAGGAATACTTACTCCCTAAATAACATTGGCATCATGAAAAACCTTAGCTCTCTCATGTTGCGTTGTAAAGTTGATGAATCATTCCCAACCCTTGAATATCTTAGTTCTTGTTAATAGCTCGACAAATTATGGTTAGAGGGAAGAATAGAAATATTACCTCTCTTGGACCATTTTTTTCAAAAAGCTAACATCAACCCCTCCCTAAATATGCCACCTCAATGAGTGTACATAGGAGTCACATTTTACTTGGGCATTTGCTGCCAAATTTCTAACATCCCACGCGGATGCTACCCCCTCATAACTAACCACAAATGTTACTTAAATATTTATCCATAAATTCCTAATTAATTTGATAATTTTCCACTTCAATTAATAATTAACCAGTTATTCACATAATTAAAAATTATCATAAATTACATATAATACTACTCAGTTATAATACACTTTATATAACTTACCATCATGGTCATGTGGTACCATATAGAATTAATACATACATTATTATTTCATTGAAATATCCATGAAAAAATACATATATTTTCTCAACTTCTAATATTCCTAATCTCATATAAAGTGTAAAATATTTTGTATGTTTAATTCTTAAAATGATAAAAGGATAATATTATTTGCTTGTACAAATATAATTTTTATCTTTACAATAATGAAAATCTCATAAGCTTTCTCGTATTATTTGCATAATTTAAAGCAAATTCAGAAGTACTAATATTAATAACTATATAAAATCATATTTTTCAAACCATTTTTTTTTATACAAAAATGTTCCACTCAAAATACCATATCAAACATATATATAACGGTATTATTGTTGTTAAACTTACGGGGTGTAACACTAACATTAATAAATAGTATCAAAGACGACTCTTTACGGCCAATAAGAAGCAATAAATGAGGAACTTTTAGTAGAACACAATAAATATGAGCAATAAATGAAGTAATAAATACAAGAGGGTATGTTAGAGAGCAGAGAGAATGTTCTTGTATATTTAGTATGGAGTAACTGATATTTATAAAATGACAAAGATCCCCTTTATACAAGAGGGAGAATCCCAATATAGTACAAGTGCATTTATTAAAAAGATATGGAGATGGGACATCTAGTTAATGCCACGATACGGGCTCAGACTAGCCTGACAGACTTTGTCGGCTCTAGCTTTACGCCTTGGGAACTCCCCAATTTCTTTCAATGGCCCTCGAGGGATGAAACCCAACCGTTATTTCGAGCCTTCGAGACGTCATAACGAGGGGAAATCAGACCCTCTGATTTCACCGTATACAGATAGTCCACGCGTTTCTTAGAGTAGCACGATAAGAAATGACCTTGATAACCATCCTTCCAAGTTTCCCATGGAAAAGTTATGCTGATGATGTCATACTCATGACATAGGCTTTTGTGGCAGCCGAGGTGTCCCGCTGGCTTGTCTTTTCAGCGCCTTTCAATGCGCTGCCGATTTACTGCCGATTCTTGTCCTTATAAGCTATAATATCGCTGCCGATTGAGTTCCAAAAATGCATTAATTTCTCCTGCCGATACGTCTTTCAAGGACATTGATGGCATCGTTGGTTGTGTTTTCCAAAAGAGAATTGATCGTGCCCGCCGGTTACTCTATCCTTTCCCTATGAATGGGGTTTTTTTGGGACCAATTCTTCATTCAAGTGTCTTCCAATATCTTTCTACCCCTTTTTTATCACCATCTTAATCCATTGTTATTCACCATGTTTGAGGCCCAAGGCCTCAAATTTACAAGGAGGCGTTCTCATCGGTCATGCTATGGCCTTTTTCCTAGGCTTTTCCTTGTCGAGCGAGATTATATCGTTTTGTCGTTGTTGTTGTTGTTGTCGTTGCCGTTACTGCTGTCCTCGTTGGCTCGAGACGAGATAGGGGGGCCGATTTCTTCCGACTTTAGAAGATATTTGAATTCTACACCGCAGCTCACGAGGGTGTTCGGACTATACACTGCTGCTCACCTTCTACCCCGACCTGGTATGGCACTTTATCCCTCTTGCATTCTGTGGGGTAAAGTGGCACCTCTAGCCGGTAGCATGCACGGCACAATGTCCAAAGAAGTGGATCAAAGTAGCCGTGCAAGTGAGGCCGACGCCCGCCAAGTCTTTTGCCGGGCCGTGATCTTCCTGGCTTGGTGAAAGCTTTTGCACTTTTGGCGGACTATGGCATGTTTTCATCCCTTTCCGCTTCTTCACTTTTCTCTTCTTCATCTTCCCACTTTCCTCTTTTTCGTCTTCTCCCTTGAAGACACCGCTTTGGAAAACCGAGATGAGACCCCCGAGGATCTAGTGATCGACGATACTGTCGCCGAGGATGCTCCCCGGAGAGTAGGCTAGGCTCTAGGCTTTAATTGTGTATGCACCTTCTTGCTTCTTTGATTCTGTATAAGGACCCCTCGAGGGCTTCTGTAACCATATGTAAGGATCCCTTGCTCAGGATCAACGGGAGGATACCAGCCTTTTTGATCATCGAGGTCTACTAACCATACAATGTCGGTCGACCACGCCCTTCGTCGTTGATGATGAAGAAGATGAAGGTCGGGAGTGGATGAGTCGATTCGTCCTAGCTCGGACTGTTGATATTATTCAAGTGGAGTTTCTGTCATTTCATGAGGAATGGAATTTTTCTCGTAAGTGGTACACTCATGCCTTCTTAGTTTTGTTTATGGCGAAGGTTGGCTCCGTGAATGCGCCTTCTTTTCTTTTTCTTCAGAGATTTCGTGGATGCCGGGCGAGGTTCCTGATCCGCTGGATTGGGTTCGGAAGTTGGCGACCCACTCGACTTACAATGAGCGTAAGTGGTGAGCATTATCTAGGGATAGGTGGGATGAAAAACACCACGGTACGTGCTACATGATTCGCGCCCCCCCCCCTCATTTTTCCTCTCGGAAGGGTAATTTTCTTTCTGCATACTAACTCTGTTATTGTAGGCATCGGGGAGCATTCAGAGGCGAGGTCGTGCCCCCTTAGAGATGGACAAGGATCTCTAGCTTCTGGGGTAAAGAATGATAACAATAAGCAAGCGATACCTTTGCAGGGCGACGGTGAGCAAGGCGAGCCAGGATAGAGGGCCCGGAGTGGAAGTATTGACTGAGCCTACCGCGCTCGTGATTTATGGTTTTGGAAAGGCGGTTTCTCCTCCGCTGTCGTCTTCTTTTTTCGTTGGAGGTACTTCGAGGGATACTAAAAACCCGGGATCATATGTACCGAGCAATCGTGCCTCGACCAGGGTCGACTCGTTTAGAGCTGAGGGAGCTAGGTTAGAAGATATGTACTCGACCTTAGAAGAAGCATAGCGGCTTCACTCTGTGGTGAGTTTTAGGCACAGACCTTTCAAGTTCCGCGCCTTCCCTTCTTTACTAAGTTTTCTTTTGCAGGCATTCGACGAGCTTAAGTCCGAGCTGCTTCACCGTGAGGCTAGGCTGCGAAAAACTCTAGATGAGGGGAAATCACTTCGGCTCCTCTGCAATGAAAGGGAAGTCGAGTTGGCGTACTTACGGTATGAGGCGAGTCGGAGCTCAAACTATGAGAGCTACTTGAAGGAGCATGCAGTTTTTGATCTGAGCTAGCGTGCGTTCCTCCTTATAGATCCTGAGGCTAATGTTTTGTTTATTCCAGTTATAGAAAAAGCCGGAGGGCTTGGAGTGCCTTCAGGACGAGGTTGGCCGAGCTAAGAGCAAGTATGATGAGTTAAAGGATCAGACGGAGAAGGGTGCTCTGGCGAAAGCTTCCTCCATTGAGGTTCAAGTTTGCTTAGCTCGTAATAATATCTTGGTTGGAACAGATATGATTACGAAGCTCGAGACTGAGCTCTTGAAGATAAAGGCTGAGGTTGTGGATGCCCGGGTTGAAGCTGTGATGATCCGAACTAAGGCTGACCAAAAAGTGGCGGTCTATTTGAAGGACGATGTCGATGCTCAAGCTAAGTTGAGAAAGATCCTTGACCGTGAAGATAGGAGCAAGGAATACGCTCGGTGTAAGTCTCGGAGGAAAACCCTCGAGGAGATCCGTGCTAGGGGATATGACCTCTCGGAAGAGTTGACACTGGAGAGGGCGGACGAGCGCGATGCTCGGTTACTTCTATCTCACGCCGAGGATAGCAAAGATGAGGCCAACGGGCCATAGCCCCCACAGGGGACGTATATTTTGCTCTCCGATTCTATATATAGCATTTTCAAAGCACGTTTCTAAACAGAGCTTGTATTTTTCCGCATGTATGTATAAAGAGGAAACCTCGCGGTTTTGTTTCTCCTGCATTTCTTTTTGCTTTGATTTTAGCCAAATGAACTGGTATTTGAGTTGAGGGGAATCCTTAGATTCTCGGTATGGCCTTGAGGCTTGTTGGGCTGGCCCGTTGGCTATTACGAGCTAGGTTGATGCGACCATTACGTATAAGCTGGAGACAATGGCTCTTACGCTTTTGCTCTTAGGCATATTTGGGTCAACTGTTTTGGGCTCAGTCCCTGAGTTGGGCATCGACTCGAGCTCATTTGACGCTGAAGTTGTTGAATTTTAGGCTGGCGACAGTGGCTCTTACGCCTTTGGTCGATGCTACCTTTTAGTGTAAGTCGACGTTTGAGCTCTTGCGGTTTTTCCCTTAGGCATATTTAGTTAACTGTTTTGGGTTCAGTCTCTGAATCGGGTTTCAACTCGAACTCATTCGACCCTCATGTTTTCAAATTGCAAGCTGGCCCTTAGGCTCTTACGCGTTGGGTCGGTACGACCTTTTATATATGTGGGCTGGCGACAGTGGCTCTTATGCCTTGGGTCGATGCGACCGTTTATATATGTGGGCTGGCGACAGTGGCTCTTACGCCTTGGGTCGATGCGACCTCTAATATAGGCTTTAATTTTCCCTCATTAAAGACTTTTTGAAATAATGTTTGCCCGACTCTTCGACGGTTAAATAAAAAACCTTGATTATGAGTCGTTATATGGCGATGATCGAGCACCTCAGGAGGTTTGGCTCGGAGGCTGAGTATCTTGAAACCAGTGTTTAGGAGGTGACATGGTCGAAACTCTTTTTCCTATGTCGAGGTAGCCTATTTAATCGATTCTTTCCTAAGTATATCAAAGTAATTGAAGGCCTATGATTTATAGCGAGGGTCAGGCGTCCCCGAGTCGCGTTAGATTGGCTGGTACAGCCTTGTGACCGGAGTCATTTGTTTTTGGCCGGAGCCTTTATGTCCTGAGTGAAGTAGTTTCGGCATCTATATCAAGGGTATGACTTTTTAGGGGTCTTACAAGTTTGATATATAGCCGAAACTTTGAGATCGGGTTTATGCCTTTAGTAAGGTCTTACAAGTGTCACACCTCCTTTTTTTCCCTCCGCGGAGAGAGAAGTCCGGGCTTTGATATTCATGGGGGTAATAACTCATTTCCTTTTGGGAATTGGGTGTTTGAAGAGTCACCACCTAACGGATTATGGTGCGTTAGGGCACCTAAAGTGATTAACTCTTGGACTAGTTTGCATTACCAGAGATTTAAGGTAAGGGCTCGAAATAACCACGAGGGGAAGGTGTTAGGCACCCCTCTCGGTCCACAATGGTGGGTCCCGGCCCAACTTAAACTATTGGAATTAGTCAATTAAACATATAAACAGCTTTAGCACGTACTTGCAACTAAAGGCATTCTATGTACATATATGATTCATGTAATGAAATAAAAGGAAAGGTTTGAACAAGTTGCACATATAAAGGAAAGTAAATTTATTTAAACAACGGAAATTTGGAAAGGGGGTCCTAGGTTGGTTAGCCTATAGGATCACCCTACACAATGCCCAGTAAACACTCCTCAATGAGGGGCTACACGTGACATTAGCGTGTAGTCATCATATCTTTACTACCCAATTCGCTCCCCTTGGTCATAACCTAAAGTGTTCTAGTAAAAAATGTCCCATGCGTGCACTACCCGTCCCTTCATCGTGGCCCTGGAGGTATTTAGGACCTCTAATTTGGGTAGTTCTAGAACTTCCTAAGGTTTGAAGGATAAAAGTCTAGGCATCAATCAAAAACAAGTAGGACTGCATTTAAAGAGAACAAATTACTGGCCCATAGTCAGCTCCACAAATATAACAAGTAAGTCCACCTCTTCAAAACAACAGTCAAGTATTTAAGAGAAAATCCTAGAACATGATATCTAGGTGAGCAGGGAGTATACAACATTGAATTAGGACTGAAGTGTCAAAGACCTACTAATTTTAGACCTGTGAATACGAGCAGTTTTAAAGCGCAGTTTTATAGTCACAGAGTTTCAATCGCCGTACAGGCTTTCCTAGGCGTAATAGTGATGTCCTATGAGCATGATATCTACATTGATTAGGAATGCAATAAACAGTAAAATAATTTTTTAAATGATAACTTGAGATCCTATAGGCATGCTTTCTAGCAGTATTAATGTAAGACAGCATTTGAAAACTTATTAAAGAAGTGACAAACTAATTAATTATACCCATTCAGAATATATAAACACGAATTTGAGCTGATTTATTAAACTAAACTGGTTTTAAGTTCTATAGGCATGATTTCTAATTGAGCATAAGGTGAAACGAACATCCTTCGTTTAATTGAAATGAAACTCTTATAGGCATGATTTCTATTAAAGCTGGTTTTAACTCCTATATGCATGGTGTCTAATTATTAAAAAGCTGACTCTTGAACTTATAGGCATGATTTCTAAGAAGACGAATGTGAATACATGTGTAACAAAAACTGAACCTAAATTAATTTACACTCTATAGGCATGATATCTAATTATAAGGATAATTTTAACCCTATAGGCATGATATCTATTATAGCCATTTACATCCTATAGGCATGGTTTCTAGTATTGTGGAAGTAAAGCCAATATAACAAATATATTTGAATTAACACAACCCTATAGGCATGATATCTACCCGATTTACCTACGTATATATAACTACCCACCCTTTTCACTTATCACCCCAATGTTGTTTACAATAATTATTACAAACCAATGAATTAATACATAAATAAAAAGGAGTTAATCTATAGGGAGCCTGCAGCAGGCCCAAATGACTTCCCAAGCCTCCAATAGCCTAAAATGCCAAAGTTCCATAGCCAATTTCATGTCTAGGTGTGTCAGAGTTCCCTAAGGACCTCAAGGATCCTGGGCACTGCTCACACCTAGACCATTTCTCAAACCATAACTGATTTAGGTGCAGTGTGAAAAGGCCAGCTCTGACATGCCAAAGTTCAGAGAGATCTCAAGGATCTCAAGGCAGTACACACATTATAGGGGCAAAACCTAGTATTCTAAGAGTGGAGTGAGAGTGCTTGACATAGTTTTGAAAAGGTTTTGAAAATAGTATAGAGATAACATTAGAAGTAAATAAGAATTTTCAGAAACAGGAAATAGTTTGTGGTAAAAGACAGTTTGAGGAGGGTACCAAAACAGCATACAATCAATTGGTCATAAAAACAGCTAGATTCAAAAAACACTTAACAAACAGACCTCACATGGGGATAAAGGGATTGGGGCACATAATAGTCACATTGGGGTACATGGATAGGGATAGGGGAAGCATATAGTCACAAAACTGCATAAAACACTTAGAGACTTAACATGATAAACATGGACAATGAGTAGTTACGACGTAGGTCATAGTTGTGATACAAGAAGCATGACATGTATTCAACAGGATTGAACATGCTAGGTGAAAAAGTAAGCAGGAAAGAGTGCAGAATATGAAGCATGCATTGAATAGGACAGAGTTTAGACATGCTGAGCAAAGAAGTAAGTAGGAAAACAAGTTGAATTCTTAATTGATGAACTAGTGCAGGAATGAATCATATAGGGTTTGGATTTCAAAACTGAACTAGAGACATACAAGTTGAAGAAAAGGGTGCAGAATACAAAGCAAATAAAGTTCCAAAGTCTACCCTTGGCTTTCAGCCGGCTAGATCAGTGAGTATCACAAGTAGCAGAAGAGAAAGAGAACTTTTAGAATGTAAGTGTGATTTTTTGTAAACTAATGTTCTGTCTTTTAGAACTAAATATAAGAGGGGTTTATATAGTAATCAAAGCTTAATAAATAAGGTAAGAGATCAATTAAGTAGCAAATCAGGGAAGTCACATATAAATCAGCAAGTCCCTCCCTTAATCAAGGGACAACCAAATCAACGGTAAAGCATGCTAGGTATTTAAGGAAAAGAAACAAGTAAGGTTTGGGTATAGAGTAGGTAATTAGGGGTAAATGAACACAAGTTTCAATTAAGGAAATAAATCAGTGAGAATCAGCAAGACACAAACAAGGCAAGGGAAATTTAATTAAGGCAGGCGATTCAATCAAATCGAGTAAAGAGGTAAGAATCGAAAGTTTAAGGGAAAATATTCAAATTAAACCAGGAAATAAGGGATTCAGAATAATCAAGGGTTCAATCAAAGAGACAGTCATGAAAGAGTCAGCATGTTTAGCATATAAAATAGGGTAAAACATGAATAATCAGGATTCCACATAACTTTAACAAAATAAATAGTTAGAACTACATTGATTCAAGAAGAATGTTACAGGTCCTAACATGAATAGTCAGGACGAACACAAGCATATAGAATAAGTGAAAGGTCAAACTAAGATATTTAGTAGAAGCATATTAGCACAAGAAAATCACGAGAAATCACAAGAACCCAAAGCAAGAATACAATCAGATGCACTAATACTCAGAAACCAAACGATGAACCTCAAAAATTAGAGCTTTCGGTAAAAACAAACTAAGGTTGTAGCAGACTTCTAAAATCGGTCAAAACACATGAGAAGCAGAAGATTAAACACAAAAAGTTATCAAACATTTTGTAAAAGAAATTTCGGAAACCCTAGTTTAGGAAAACGATGAAAATCACTTAAAAAATCATACGATTCTTGTAAAGAACCTTAAGGTTTTTGTAAACTCACATGAAACAAGCGCAAATCATCTCAGATCTGTACATATCTAAGAGGTTTAGAAAATTAAATTAGGTTTTCGAAGAGAACGACACAGAGGTGAAGAAACATACTAAGAAACCCATAGAACGTAGTCAATATAGGACGATCTTACTTGGAATCACACTGGAATGGCCTGAAATAGGTGAGAGAGGAACCATAGATGCAAGCTGACTAGCCCTGGTCTCTTGGGGCCCTGGAGATGGCAATATTAACGTGAGGGAGGCCATTGGAGGCCTGGGAGGTGGTGAGAAGTCATCGGAGATGGCCATGGACGAGGGTCAGTACAGTTTTATTAGGGTTAGGTTGAGAGCTTTTGAGAGATGAAAGGAACAGATGACGGCGATGAGAAGAGGGAAAATGATTAGGGTTTGGGGGGGGGGTATAGGTTAGTTTATTTTAGGAAGGGTCGTTCATGGCCATTGATCTCTATGATCAACGGTGTCGACGCCACCTTTTTCTCGCGAAATCGGGTTTACGACATTCGGGAAGACAACTCTATTCCCGTTTCGGAATTGGGTTTTTGGAATTGAAGAGTCGCCACCTAATGATTGAGTGCATTAGGACACTAAGAAGGATTTTGAATTGGAAAACCAGAGTTCGGGTAAGGGTTAGAAATTATCTCAAGGGGAAGGTGTTAGGCACCCCTCAAGATCTACTAGTGTGGTTCCCGGCCATGCTATGTTGTGACTTTAATGTAAACAAGTATGCAAATAAATATACACATAAGGGTCGCCAACAAGCATGTTGGAATTTATAAACAAAGAAGGAAAACGGATAATGCAGTAAAAAAATAAAGGGGAGTTTTGGGTAATTGAAAAGAGAGAATTTATTGATATTAAACATAGGGCAAATGGTCCTAGGTTTATAAATCACATGGATCATCCACACAACACCAGTAACCAATCGTACGCGTAGTGCTATCATGTGATCATCATCTCCATGTCTACCCTTCCCACCCTGATAAGGTATTAAGCGCGAAATGGTGTCGTTACCTACAATATGCTATTACCCGTCCCACCTATCAGTCCTGGAGGCTTTAGGACCACTAATCCTAAAGGGAGGGAGCTTGGCTTTTCAGAGGTTCAAAAGGTTAAAATGCTAAGGCGTCAGGCAAAGCACATAAAACAATTATGGGAGCACAAAAGCAATTAGGGCTCAGACAAACCTCCTTTAATCACAGAAATCATGTAGTTTAGCACATCTTACATATACTGATTAGGTCCAAATTATGCTTAACGTTAGGCAGGCTGGTTCATTACATATTTTTAGACAAGAAGTTCGCATTAGGCTCGCCTGGCTGTAACTTATCAAAGACCGGTGCATTTAATTAACAACTTACTTGTTTGCCTAGGTTATGGCATCTACTGGTTTCAGGAATAAGGAAGTGAACTGATTACTGAAAGTTGCCAGTTTTAACACAATGATACGAGTTCTGCATTTGGTTACTACCGACGGACTTATATTAAAGCGAGTGATTCAGATTGGGTTGATAGTTCCTATAGGCATGCTTTCTAGCGTTGTTAATTTTACACTCTTTTTACAGGCGTGGCAAGAGTGCAGAAAATCCTACGAGCATGGTATCTAGGATGCAATTGATTATTATTTTGCCCTATAACTATTTGCCTAATGATAGATGCAAAAAAATGCAGAATCTTAAAGACATGGTTCCTACATGCAGAATTCTTATGAGCAGGATATCTATATGATATGCAGAGTTCTTATGAGCATGATTTCTAGTATATGAAAGTGCAGAATTCCTATGAGCACGGTTTCTACATATGAAAGTGCATAATTCCTATGAGCATGGTTTCTACATATGGAAGTGTAGAATTCCTGTGAGCATGATTTCTATAGATGAAAGTCCAGAAAAAAGCATGATTTCTATGTGTGAAAGTGCAGAAATTCAAAGAAAAACTCCTATAGGCAGGATATCTACCCTTATGCATACACAGATAACCCTCCCCTTTTTACTAAAACCCCATAAGTTATTTCAAAATTTATTACTGACCAAATGAATCAAATAGATAATAAAATTACATCAGAGCTTTTAAGCTGCATCCAAGGAGCCTAATTCAGACCCAAGGTCTAGCAACATGATACGAGCCAACTGCTGGGATCAAGTTCCAAGGCCTTTCTATTATCTGGAATGTGTCAAATTTCCAAGGAGTTTCAAGAACTCCAGGCAATGCTTATACCCAGATATCATTACAGAACTGAATTAAAGTGTAGTGTGAGGGCCAGCCCTCCAATGTCCAAGTTCAGAGGGAACTCAAGGTCCCAAGGCAAGGCTCATTGGAGGGGGGGGGGGGGGGGGCAGAACATAGAATTTGGGAACAAGTGTAAGTGCAATAGAGGGAATTAGGGGATGCCAAGGCAGGCTGGTGGTCATGCCCAGCAACATAGAATGCTGGCACACCCCTGACCAGCCCACACAAAAGAATGAGACTATAGAATAAACACATAGGGATGAGGCAAAAGTTTGAATAAAGGCGTACCAATTTCAAAAAGAGACAAGCAAAAGAAAGCAGAAGTCTTGCAAAGAAGCCACAGCACAAACAACAAGAGAGAATACTTTGTGTGTGAGTGTGAGTTCAGAAAGGACTCCAGTTTTTTTTCTTTTTCTCCCGTTTGGGGTTAATAAAAGAGCAGGTATTTATAGTGTGAGAAACATGCAGAAATAAGGTAAGGACTGTAATTCAGACATAATTGGAGGAATATGTGTCTTATTAAAATCAAATCAGTATCAAAGACTTCCTTTAATAAAGAAATTAAACCAAACGGTAGCATGCAAGTGTTAAATAAGGAAAGAAATCACGCGGGGCTGGACATGACAAATGAGGATATATTTTCAGCACAGTACGAGTATACCACATGTATTAGGGGTTAAGTTCATTAGACCTTAATTATGGAAAGGTCTGTAAGAATCCCATACTAATGTAATTAAGGTAATGGGATCAAATCAACTTAAGTAGAAAGGCAGGGTCGAAAGGAAAATATTTCAACAAGTCCAAGAAACAAAGGAAATCAAAACAATAAAGGAAAGAATCAATTCAAGAGTGCAATCAGAATTACACAGAGAGATTTGAAATCAGTCTACAATAAGGTTATTTTGAGAGGGAAATTTGACCTATAAAGAGTGCATAAACATTAAGCATGCGTGGCTGGATTTAAGACAAAGAAGAGTGTCATGCAATCAAAGAAAATCAGTGAGTAGAGGACCATAGGAACCTGGTAGGCATCTCAGAGAAGAAGGAATACCAGATAGCATGCGAAAGGTCAAGTAAGGAGGTCAAAATCGTATGAAGAAACAAAGTTGACACAAAGATCTCGAAACTCAGTGGAACAGTAGAGGAAACAACGTCAGGAACTCAAATAGGTCCAAAGAGACTAGGGTTTTGAAATCAACACGTTCAGAGATAAGAAACAAACAAATCACATAACAAATAACCTCAAAACTCGAATGAACCCCCAAATTCTAGGGGTTTTTTTACCATTAATCGAGTCTAGAGATGAAGACAAGTAAGTCAGGCAAAAATATTAATGGAAAAAGAGCAGAAATCATAAAGGAACACGTATTTCCCAGTAGAAGAAACTCACGAATAACATAATAAAGAACAATCATGCAAAAAAAAAATACAGTAGAGGAACTCGTAAGGACAAGGTAGAAGAAACACAGTAGAAGAAGCACATAAGGATCATAGAAGAAACATAGTAGAAAAAAAAACATATAAGAATCATAGTAGAGCATGTTGAAAGATCAAAGAAATCCTAAATCGGGGAAGATGAAAAGGTTAAAAAGCAAGTTTTGAAAGAAACTTTTGAGAAAAAGTTTGAGACCCCAAGATAAACACAGATCTAGGACAGATCTAGAGAAATCAGAAGAACCTCGAAAGGTTAGGGTTTCAGAAGAAACCTAGAAGTGAGAAAGGCCTGGAAAACTCGTGGATCTAAGCCGGAGAAGACCATGGAACCCTGAATCGAAGGAGATCTGAGTAGAGATCTTCAAGGTCAGGCCTTGAATCTTCAGAAAACCGGTGTATAAGAGCACCGGGGGGGGGGGGGTGTGAGATCTCCATAGCTTTGGTGGCCATAGATTCCGGTGGATCTCTGGTCTGAGACGGCAAGAGGCGGCTAGGGTTTGAGAACCCTTGAGAGAGTTTGAGAGAGTGGAGGGTTTCAGAGGCGGCGACTGAGGAGAAAATGAGGTAGGGTAAAAGGGTCGTTTGAATTAAAAAAGAAAGGTATGAGGGGAGTCGTTGATCTAAAAGATCAACGGCTGGGATTAAATGGGTTAAATGGGGACGGGTTTGGGTATGATAAGAAAGGGTATGGGTCGGGTAATAATAAAATTGGGTCGTTTGATTAGGGTGTGATTGGGGTCCAATTTGGGCTAAAATTGAAACACAAAAGGGCTGTCATTTAAATAGCCAGTTTTCCCCTTTTAATTTATAAAAATAGTAAAAAATTATTTGAAAATAAATTAAAGGTACTGGACCAATTAATAACATATAAATATTAATGTAAAAATACTAAAAGTGATTTTATAATTATAGAATGTTGTTAATCGTAAAATAGGCTATAATTACAATTATATGCAATTAGCATAAAAAATACCAAATAAGTGTATAAAAATATACAAAAATTACCCCAATTATATCTTAGGGTAAATATGAGAGCGAAATAAATTATTTACTAAAAAAATGCTAGTTTGGGAATAATTATTTAATTTTGTAGTATTAAAATAGACAGTAAATTGGTTTTAAAATCTTAAAAAATAAAGGAAAAATACAAAAACTTTGGGGCATGCTTATATATGCCTGTACATTCTATTTTGAAAGTATTTTGCATATATAAAAAATATAGGGAAAAATTGGGTATCAACAGCTGCCCCTCTTTACCCGGGAAGGATGAAAGAGTTGTCGGGTAAAGATATGATGACCAATTTTGACCGCGAGAAACGACTTGCAAAGGTTTTGACCGCGCTCTGGTTTTTGAGGTGCCTACATATCCCTGGTTTTACAGGAATCAGGTCATATGTAGTTCAGGATACATCGACGGAGTATGCCGATGGAGGTTTTCGAAGAGACGGGAGCAATATTTAGGTTGGGAAGGGTGGTCAGGGACTGATGGGCTGCGAGAAACCGGGGCGAGATCGCTCCTGCTGTAATGGTCGTGGTCAGTTGACGTACCCGCAATTGAGTAATACAAGCATATCGTGCGAAATTTAAACGTGATGCAAGTTCCCATTGGACCGTGAATGTTGTCTTTGGACGGTTAAGATGACGTCCTCAGACCATGATGTCCTGGGCCATGAAGTTCATAATAAAGGATTCGCAGGCTATGAAATGATGTTCTCGGGCTATGATAATGGTGCCTTCGAACCATGATGCCTTTGAATAATGATGTGCAGAATATAAAGCGGGGTCCTTGGGCCATGGCATGGGGTTCTCGGGCTATGAAGATGGTGCCTCCGAACAATGACGCCCTTGGATAGTTTAGCGGTATTTCAGCCCATGAGATGCAAGATTTGGCGGTATTTCAGCCCATGAAATGCAAGATTTGGCGGTATTTCAGCCCATGAAATGCAAGATTTGGCGGTATTTCAGCTCATGAAATGCAATATTTGGCGATATTTCAGCCGATGTGAAGGAGAAATGTAAATGGCGATATTTCAGCAGACAGAAATTTAAATAAAGTTGGCGGTGTTTTAGCCGATGTAGAGAATGTAAATGGCAATATTTCAGCCGACAGAAATTTAAATAAAGTTGGCGATGTTTCAGCCGATGTAGAAAAATGTAAATGGCGATATTTTAGCGGACAGGAATTTAAATAAACTTGGCGGTGTTTCAGCCGATGTAGAAAAATGCGAATGGCAATATTTCAGCCGACAGGAATTTAAATAAATTTGGCGGTGTTTCAGCTGATGTAGAAAAATGTAAATGGCGATATTTCAACCGACAGGAATTTAAATAAATTTGGTGGTGTTTCAGCCGATGTAGAAAAATGTAAATTGCGATATTTCAGCCGACAGGAATTTAAATAAAGTTGGCGGTGTTTCAGCCGATGTAGATGGAGGTAGAGCTTAACCTCGGAAGGCAGAATGGTAGCCTTATGCAATGCAGAGAAAAATGCAGATGGAGACAGATCTTAGTCTCGGAAGGCAGAAAGGTAGCCTTATGCAATGTAGAGAAAAATGCAGATGGAGACAGTGCTTAGTCTCGGAAGGCAGAAAAGTAGCCTTATGCAATGCAGAGAAAAATGCAGATGGAGACAGAGCTTAGTCTCGGAAGGCAGAAAGGTAGCCTTATGCAATGTAGAGAGAAATGCAGATGGAGACAGAGCTTAGTCTCGGAAGGCAGAAAGGTAGCCTTATGCAATGCAGAGAAAAATGCAGATGGAGACAGTGCTTAGTCTCGGAAGGCAGAAAAGTAGCCTTATGCAATACAGAGAAAAATGCAGATGGAGACAGTGCTTAGTCTCGGAAGGCAGAAAGATAGCCTTATGCAATGTAGAGAAAAATGTAGATGGAGACAGAGCTTAGTCTCGGAAGGCAGAAAGGTAGCCTTATGCAATGCAGAGAAAAATGCAGAGTAACAAAATCTCTTAGCTGATAGATGATAGCTGATAGTTGATTGTCATTGGGGCTGCTGGGAATGTCGTGCGCGGATGGCACTTGTAAATGGGCGATGATCTTGAGAATTGTATTCCTGAAAAGTGTGAGTTTGTAATCGTATCCGATGATTCTATGTTTTTGGGGTTCCTGCATTCAAAGAAAGATTGTGCGTTTTGTAAGGGGGGAGGTTAGTTCGTCTTCCCGTGGGCTTCGCTTGTCCTACTCGGCTCTTGCTTTCATTTGGGGTAGCATTGCTAAATAAAGCTATTTTGACAGTAGCCATGCATGATTTAGTAAAATAATAAAACATGATGTAAAAATGGTTTTAGATGAACCGATGACTGCGACATGGTTAAAGATATGGCAACCTCTTTTGCTCCGGAATTTTGAGGGTCCTCCTCAAAATTCTGCCCCAGTTTACTGGGCTGGTGCTTCTAACGGCTGCACGTGATGATTGGCGGAGATCAACTTCGGAATTTTGAGGGTCCTCCTCAAAATTCAGCCCCAATTTCCAACGTCGGGGGGGGGGGAGGGAATGAAAATTTTATTGAATTGTGACCAAACCCATAAGGCTGCCTACGTATCCCCTCTTAAATGGGAATCAGGTCAAACGTAGTTCAAATTACATCATAAAGGAATCATAATGGTTACACATAGTATCGCTTCACTGCATCTGAATTGATCGGCTTTGGCCAAACTTCTCCGTCCATTTCTGCGAGTATGAGGGTTCCTCCGGTTAGAACCCGGTGAACCATGTCGGATACTCCACTACCTTGAGGACCTTGGCTTTGACTTGTTTGGTAACTTCTTCTTTGATTTTCAAACTCATGTCTGGCTTGAACTTTCTGAGTTTCTGTTTAAGCGGCGGACATGTCGGATCTGTTGGCAATTTGTGAGCTACAATGGATGTACTGAGACCGTTCATATCATCATATGACCAGGCAAATATGTCCTCATATTCTTTTAAGAACTCCGTGTACTCTTCCTTTTCTGACGGTGACAGGTGAACACTGATGCGCGTTTCCTTGACATTCTCTGTATTCCCCAGGTTGATAACCTCAGTTTCGTCCAAGTTAGACTTAGGCCTATTCTCAAAGTTCTCAACCTCTTTAACAACCTCTTGTGGTATATCATCCTCTTCTGAGTCTGTATCCGTTTGTTGCGTTATCTCGTCGCATGTCACATTCATCGGTTCATCAAGATAAGTAATAGTAATGCTGTGTAAAAGTAAAATAAATGACAGAGAAAATAATAAGAGTGAGAAATTTATAAGAAACTGAAATGCTTTGATAAATTCCAAAATTGTTTTGAACATCGGAGCTTTTTTTTTTTCAAAATTTAAAGATAATACTGAAGGGAAATCAACTAGCGAAAAGTAAAAGATAATGCATAACGCTTTGTTAAGCCTTGCTACCCCGAAGCTCTCCGGGCCTTAGTGGTTCTGATGGACCAATTGTTGAGGCGCTCCCCTCGGCTCACGGCATGTATGGAAGAGCCTTCCTCCCCTTCCTCCTCGAGAATGACGTGAACGTCCATATTGTCATCTTCCAAGAATAGGTTCTTCATCGCTGCTAATGCTTCATCCTCCTCCGACCCATATATGATGTCGGCCGGCTGGAAAGTCTGTTCCAGGTGGGGTATAGGGTGCTCCAGCGGATAGTAAGGGCCGCGCCATAGTGGCGACCAGTTCTGGAATACTTCCCAAGTATAACCGTACCCTCGCCCAAAAGTGGTGCCATGCTTCTTCGGTTTGATAGGCTTGGTGATTCCCTGAAGGTTCTTGCCGAGCCCTTTGCCAGGTTCATACCCGCTCCAGTTTAGTATACTCTCTATCTTGTTATCCCATCACTTATCTTTGTCCACGGCGTTGACTCGCTCAATGTGGTGGTAAGTTTCTCCTCCTAGCTTCCTTCTTCCTTCAATTGCTAGGATGGTTTGGCGACTGTATATGGGGTTACTCCCGTCACCATGAATAATCACTTCTTGGTGATTCCACTCGAACTTCACTGCCTGGTGCAGGGTTGATGCTACAGCTCTAGTGGGGTGGATCCGAGGTCGTCCTAGTAGTAAGTTATAGGATGCTGGGATGTCTATTACTTGAAAATCAACATCGAACCAAGTTGGCCCCATTTGCAAACATAAACTGATTTCCCCAATAGTGGACCTTTGGGAACCATCAAAAGCTTTGACGTTGATAGCCCCATCCTTGATTTCATGCAGACTCTTCCCCAAAGTTCTGAGGGTCACCAAAGGACAAATGTTGAGGCTGGATCCTCCGTCAATCAATGTTCTGGTGATGAAATAGTCTTCACATTGTACAGTGATGTGCAATGCTTTGTTGTGTCCTAAACCTTCAGGGGGCAACTCATCCTCGTGGAAAGTGATCTTATGACTCTCCAATACCTGCCCGACCTGCACACCACCACCCTTATAATCAGGCAAAGGATTGTTTCTAACATTAGGAGCAGGTTCTTTGGCCACGATGATTTTGTTGTCAATTAGAGCTTGGATTTTGTCTTTCAGAGATCGGCACTCATCAATGGAATGCCCTTTCATGCCGGAATAGTACGCACAGGTTTTATTTGGATTGACCCACTGGGAAGGATTTTCTGTAGTTATGGCAAGGATTGGGGTGACGTAACCGGCTGCTTTGAGTCTTTCATATAATTGGTCGATGGGCTCGGCGATGGCGGTGTATTGCTTGGGAGGTCTTCGATCGAAGTTAGGGCGTGGCCTTGGGAAGTTTTGGCGGGCGGGAGGTGATTGGTAGTGGGCATTATAGGCTTGGTAGACGAGTGCAGGTTGGGAATATCTTGGTGAGGTGGGTTGATATGTGGGAGAGGGAGATGATTGGTAAGCGGGTGATGGAATTTGGTAAGAAGGCGGAGGTGCTTGGTAGTTGGGGATAGGTTGGTATGCTATAGGGGGTACCGGGTAGTCTTGGTATTTTATTGGGGACTTGGTTCGCTGTGCAACCATCACGGCACTCACGTCCTTTTTCTTGGACGCGCCACCAGATTGTGGGGCTTTGTTGGTAGCCTACAATGCTTCAAAATTTGTGACCATTCCGCTCTTAATGCCCTCTTCAATCCTTTCTCCTAGCTTGATGATATCGGAGAATTTCTGGCCCTCTATCAATATTAACCTCTCATAATACTACAGATATTGCGCTCGAACGAAAAATCGGTTCATCTGTTCTTCCTCTACGGCTGGCCTGACCTTAGCAGCCTCGGATCTCCATCGAGTAGCATACTCGCGGAATGTCTCAGTGGGATTCTTTTTCAGATTCTGGATGTAGAAGATATCTGGTGCATTTTCTGTGTTGAACCTGAACCTGTCCATGAAATCGGACGCCATACCTACCCAGCTCGTCCATTTCTTGGGATCTTGGCTAATGTACCAAGATAGCGCATCGCCTTCCAAACTTCTCATGAATAGTTTCATGCGAATCTTCTCATCTCTTCCTACACCGACCAGTTTATCACAATATGTCCTATGATGGACTCTAGGATCCCCTGAGCCGTCAAACATTTCAAACTTGGGAGGTTTGTATCCCTCGGGAAGTTCAACGTCTGGCTGGATGCAAACATCCCCATAATTCAACCCTTCAATGCCTTTGTTTCCTTCCACGCCCTGGACCTGGCTAGTCAACATTTTGAGCTCAGCTGCCAGGTTCTTGATGAGAGAATCTTTGTCATCAGACTCTGGTGTATTTGTAATGGGTTGAGTGTATTGTGGCATGGTTTCCACATATATAGGAGTGTGGTGGGATGATCATTTGATGGTTCAGGGATGAGGAGTGGAGTGTTGTTGTGATATGTGTTGCAATTTTGATGAGTAGCGGGTTGTTTCTGCGGCTTTGGGATGTTCTGCGGAGGTATGGGGTGTTGAGCATTGGGAAAGTTGATGTCTGGAGTCGTGAGGGAGAATGACAGACTTGCCAAGTTCCGAACTTGGTCTAATTCTTCTTGAAATTTCAGTAACTTTTGTTCGAGCTGCGGCACTTTCTTTGGATACCTGAACACCCTGAGGAACCTCTACCCTCAGCCTTTCTGATGTTGTTCATGTTCTCCATCTTTGCTTTGTTCTTGCTTTTGATAGGACTTGGAGGAGGAGGAGGTGGAGGGCCCTTAGATCTTGTGGAGTAAGCTGACGATGCCAGAATGCACGAACTAACCTTTTAGGGAGGGGAATAAAAATAAAAGTAAAAACAACAAAAAGGTAACAAGTTAGTACGGATTTGGCTTGCGAATTTCCGTGTATACCACTTGTTTCACACAATAACAACACCATTCCTATG
>NC_031990.1:16467825-16478037 GCF_001879085.1 Nicotiana attenuata
TACCCTTTTTAGTTTTTAAAAATAGTTTAAAATAATTTCCAAAACCAATTAAAAGCACTAAATTGATTAGTAATCATATAAATATTAATTAGTAAATACTATTGATCGGAAAATAGGCTATAATCGCAATTATAGCAATTTAGCTTTAAAAATATCAAATAAATTTTATAAAAATATGCAAAAATCACCTTAATTATATCTTGGTGTAAATATGAGAATAAAAAATAAATTATTCACCAAAATGATAGTCTGGAAATAATTATTGAATTTTATACTATTAAAATAGACAACAAATTGATTTTCAAATCTTTAAAAATAAGGGAAAAATACCAAAACTCTTGGGCATGCTTATATATGCATGTACATGCTATTTTGAGAATATTTTGAGTATATAAAATACATAGGGAAAAATTGGGTATCAACAGCTGCCCCTCTTTACCCGGGAAGGATGAAAGAGTTGTTGGGTAAAGATATGATGACCAATTTTGACCGAGAGAAACGACTTGCAAAGGTTATGACCGAGCTCTGGTTTCTGAGCTGCCTACTTATCCCTGGTCTTATAGGAATCAAGTCATATGTAGTTCGGGGTACATCGCCGGAGTATGCCGATGGAGATTTCTAAAGAGACAGACGCAATATTTAGGTTGGGAAGGATGGTCAGGGGCTGACGGGTTGCGAGAAACCAGGGCGAGATCGCTCCTGCTGTAATGGCCGTTGCCAGCTGATGTACCTGCCATTGAGTAATACAAGCATATCGTGCGGAAATTAAACGTGATGCAAGTTCCCATTGGACCATGAATGTTGTCTTTGGACGGTTAAGATGACGTCCTCAGACCATGATGTCCTGGGCCAAGAAGCACATAATAAAGGATTCGCAGGCTATGAAATGATGTCCTCGGGCTATGATAATGGTGCCTCCGAACCATGATGCCTTTGAATAATGATGTGCAGAATATAAAGCGGGGTCCTCGGGCCATGGCATGGGGTTCTCGGGCTATGAAGATGGTGCCTCCGAACAATGACGCCCTTGGACAGTTTGGCAGTATTTCAGTCCATGAAATGCAAGATTTGGCGGTATTTCAGCCCATGAAATACAAGATTTGGCGGTATTTCAGCCCATGAAAAGCAAGATTTGGCGGTATTTCAGCCGATGTGAAGGAGAAATGTAGATGGCGATATTTCAGCCGACAGAAATTTAAATAAAGCTGGTGATGTTTCAGCCGATGTAGAGAATGTAAATGGCGATATTTCAGCCGACAGAAATTTAAATAAAGTTGGCGATGTTTCAGCCGATGTAGAAAAATATAAATGGCGATATTTCAGCCAACAGGAATTTAAATAAAGTTGGCGGTGTTTCAGCCGATGCAGATGGAGGTAGAGGTTAACCTCGGAAGGCAGAATGGTAGCCTTATGCAATGCAGAGAAAAATGCAGACGGAGACAGTGCTTAGTCTCGGAAGGCAGAAAAGTAGCCTTATGCAATGCACAAATGCAGATGGAGACAAAGCTTAGTCTCGGAAGGCAGAAAGGTAGCCTTATGCAATGCAAAAATGCAGGTGGAGACAGTGCTTAGGCAGAAAGGTAGCCTCATGCAATGCAGAGAAAAATGCAGATGGAGATAGTGCTTAGTCTCTGAAGGCAGAAAGATAGCCTTATGCAATGCAGAGAAAAATGCAGATGGAGACAGAGCTTAGTCTCGGAAGGCAAAAAGGTAGCCTTATGCAATGCGAAAAATAAAAGTGAGGAGTAACGAAATCTCTGAGCTGATAGATGATAGCCGATAGTTGATTGTCATTGGGGCTGCTGGGAATGTCGTGCGCGGATAGTATTTGTAAATGGGCGATGATCTTGAGAATTGTATTCCTGAAAAGTGTGAGTTTGTAATTGTATCCGATGATTCTATGTTTTTGGGGTGCCTGTATTCAAAGAAAGATTATGAGTTTTGTCAGGGGGGGAAGGTTAGTTCGTCTTCCCGTGGACTTCGTTTGTCCTACTCGGCTCTTGCTTTCGTTTGGGGTAACGTTGCTAAACAAAGCTATTTTGACAGTAGCCATGCATGATTTAGTAAAATAATAAAACATGATGTAAGTACATAAAGGTAAAATGGTTTTAGATGAACCGATGACTGCGACACGGTTCAAGATATTGCAACCTCTTTTGCCCCGGAATTTTGAGGGTCCTCCTCAAAATTCTGCCCCAGTTTACTGGGCTGGTGCCTCTGACGGCTGCGCGCGATGAATGGCGAAAGTCAACTTCGAAATTTTGAGGGTCCTCCTCAAAATTCTGCCCTAGTTTCCAATATTGGGGGGAAATGAAAATTTTATTGAACTATGACCGAACCCATAAGGCTACCTACGTATCCCCTCTTAAACGGGAATCAGGTCAGACGTAGTTCAAATTACATCATAAAGAAATCATAATGATTACACATAGTATCGTTTCACTGCATCTGAATTGATCGGCTTTGGCCAAACTTCTCCGTCCATTTCTGCAAGTATGAGGGCTCCTGCGGTTAGAACCCGGTGAACCATGTACGGACCTTGCCAGTTGGGAGAGAATTTCCCTTTGGCTTCATCTTGGTGCGAAAAAATCTTCTTTAGTACTAACTGCCCTGGCGCGAACTGTCTTGGTCTGACTCTCTTGTTGAAGGCTCTGGTCATTCTGTTCTGATAAAGCTGACCATGACAAACTGCATTCAGTCTCTTTCCATCTATAAGGACTAACTGCTCGTAGCGACTCTGTACCCATTCTGCATCTTCAAGTTCCGCTTCCTGTATAATCCTCAGGGAGGGAATCTCTACTTCGGCTGGGATGACTGCCTCGGTACCGTAAACCAGCATATAAGGAGTTTCCCCAGTTGATGTGCGGACTGTGGTATGGTATCCCAATAGAGCAAATGATAGCTTTTCGTGCCACNTAAAAAATTATTTGAAAATAAATTAAAGGTACTGGACCAATTAATAACATATAAATATTAATGTAAAAATACTAAAAGTGATTTTATAATTATAGAATGTTGTTAATCGTAAAATAGGCTATAATTACAATTATATGCAATTAGCATAAAAAATACCAAATAAGTGTATAAAAATATACAAAAATTACCCCAATTATATCTTAGGGTAAATATGAGAACGAAATAAATTATTNCTTCCTTTTTTCTGACGGTGACAGGTGAACACTGATGCGCGTTTCCTTGACATTCTCTGTATTCCCCAAGTTGATAACCTTAGTTTCGTCCAGGTTAGACTTAGGTCTATTCTCAAAGTCCTCGACCTCTTTAACGATCTCTTCTGGTATATCATCCTCTTTTGAGTCTATATCCGTTTGTTGCGTTATCTCGTCGCATGTCACATTCATCGGTTCATCAAGATAAGTAATAGTAATGCTGTGTAAAAGTAAAATAAATGACAGAGAAAATAATAAGAGCGAGACATATATAAGAAACTGAAATGCTTTGATAAATTCCAAAATTGTTTTGAACATCGGAGCTTTTTTTTCAAAATTTAAAGATAATACTCAAAGGAAATCAACTAGCCAAAAGTAAAAGATAATGCATAATGCTTTGTTCAGCCTTGCTACCCCGAAGCTCTCCGGGCCTTGGTGGTTCTGATGGACCAATTGTTGAGGCGCTCCCCTCGGCTCACGGCTTGTATGGAAGGGCCTTCCTCCCCTTCCTCCTCGAGAATGACGTGACAGTCCATATTGTCATCTTCCAAGAATAGGTTCTTCATCGCTGCTAATGCTTCATCCTCCTCCGACCCATATATGATGTCGGCCGGCTGGAAAGTCTGTTCCAGGTGCGGTATAGGGTGCTCCAGCGGATAGTAAGGGCCGCGCCATGGTGGCGACCAGTTCTGGAATTCTTCCCATGTATAACCGTACCCTAACCCAAAAGTGGTGCCATGCTTCTTCAGTTTGATAGACTTGGTGATTCCTTGAAGGTTCTTGCCGAGCCCTTTGCCAGGTTCATACCCGCTCCAGTTTAGTATACTCTCTATCTTGTTATCCCACCACTTATCTTTGTCTGACTCTCTCAATATGGTGGTAAGTTATCCTCCTAGCTTCCTTCTCCCTTCAATTGCTGGGATGGTTTGGCGACTGTATATGGGGTTACTCCCGTCACCATGAATAATCACTTCTTGATGATTCCACTCGAACTTCACTGCCTGGTGCAGGGTTGATGCTACAGCTCCAGCGGCGTGGATCCAAGGTCGTCCTAGTAGTAAGTTGTAGGATGCTGGGATGTCTATTACTTGAAAATCAACATCGAACCAAGTTGGCCCCATTTGCAAACATAAACTGATTTCCCCAATAGTGGACCTTTGGGAACCATCAAAAGCTTTGACGTTGATAGCCACATCCTTGATTTCATGCAGACTCTTCCCCAATGTTCTGAGGGTCACCAATGGACAAATGTTGAGGCTGGATCCTCCGTCAATCAAAGTTCTGGTGATGAAATAGTCTTCACATTGCACAGCGATGTGCAACGCTTTGTTGTGTCCTAAACCTTTTGGGGGCAACTCATCCTCGTGGAAAGTGATCTTATGACTCTCCAATACCTGCCCGACCATGTTTGCCATTTCTCCTCCAGTTATATTGCTGGGTACGAATGCCTCACTCAGTATTTTCATCATGGCGGTGTTGGCGGTGTATTGCCTGGGAGGTTTGCGGTCAAAGTTAGGGCGTGGCCTGGGGAAATTTTGGCGGGCGGGAGGTGATTGGTAGTGGGGCATTATAGGCTTGGTAGACAGGTGCAGGTTGGGAATATCTTGGTGAGGTGGGTTAATATGTGGGAGAGGGAGATGATTCGTAAGCGGGTGATGGAATTTGGTAAGAAGGCGGAGGTGCTTGGTTGTTGGGGATAGGTTGGTATGTGATAGGCGGGTACCGGGTAGGCTTGGTATTTTATTGGGACTTGGTTCGATGTACAACCATCACGGCACTCACTTCCTTTTTCTTGGACGCGCCACCAGATTGTAGGGCATTGTTGGTAGCCTGCAGTGCTTCAAAATTAGTGACCATTCCGCTCTTAATGCCCTCTTCAATCCTTTCTCGTAGCTTGGTGATATCGGAGAATTTCTGGCCCTCTATCAACATTAACCTCTCATAATACTGCGGATCTTGCGCTCGGACGAAAAATCGATTCATCTGTTCTTGCTCTAAAGCCGACCTAACCTTAGCAGCCTCGGATCTCTATCGAGTAGCATACTCGCGGAATGCCTTAGTGGGTTTCTTTTTCAGATTCTGGATGTAGAAGATATCTGGTGCATTTTCTGTGTTGAACCTGAACCTGTCCATGAAATCGGATGCCATTCCTACCCAGCTCGTCCATTTCTTGGGATCTTCGCTAATGTACCAAGATAGCGCATCGCCTTTCAAACTTCTCATGAAGAGTTTCATGCGAATCTTCTCGTCTCTTCCTACACCGACCAGTTTATCACAATATGTCCTCAGATGGACTCTAGGATCCCCTGAGCCGTCAAACATTTCGAACTTGTGAGGTTTGTACCCCTCGGGAAGTTCAACGTCTGGCTAGATGCAAAGATCCTCATAATTCAACCCTTCAATGCCTTTGTTTCCTTCCACGCCCTGGACCCGGCTAGTCAACTTTTTGAGCTCAGCTGCCAGGTTCTTGATGAGAGAGTCTTTGTCATCAGACTCTGGTGTGTTTGTAATGGGTTGAGTGTATTGTGGCATGGTTTCCACATATATGGGAGTGTGGTGGGGATGATCATTTGATGGTTCAGGGATGAGGAGTGGAGTGTTGTTGTGATATGTGTTGCAATTTTGATGAGTAGCGGGTTGTTTCTGCGGCTTTGGGATGTTCTGCGGAGGTATGGGGTGTTGAGCATTGGGAAAGTTGATGTCTGGAGTCATGAGGGAGAATGACAGACTTGCCAAGTTCCGAACTTGGTCTAGTTCTTCTTGAAATTTCAGTAGCTTCTGTTCGAGCTGCGCGGCACTTTCTTTGGATACCTGAACACCTTGAGGAACCTCTACCCTTTTAGCTGAGTCGTCCTTTCTGATGTTGTTCACGTTCTCCATCTTCGCTTTGTTCTTGCTTTTGATAGGACTTGGAGGAGGAAGAGGTGGAGGGCCCTTAGATCTTGTGGAGTAAGCTGACGATGCCAGAATGCACGAACTAACCTTTTAGGGAGGGGAATAAAAAATAAAGTAAAAATAAAAGGGTAGCAAGTTAGTACGGATTATGAGAAAAAATATTGCGGTATTTAAACACATAGTATAAAAATATAAATCGTGTCCTAAATTGGGTGCCTCGTTGTGCCCGAGGTAGGCCTAGAGACAAGTTGATTTGGAGAACTTATAATGCTAAATGCCTCATTTTATTGATAAAAACAAGACGAATCCCAAAACGACACTAAAATTGCGTAAAGTAAAAATGTCATTAATGGCCATTGGACTTATTACATTTCAAAGAAAAGAAACTTCTAACTATTTGGTCTCAGAATGACCTTCCCCAGACTCGGCATCTTTGGCTCCATCGAACAGCGTCATCAGCTCACACAATCCCAGCAGCAGATAAGCCCTAGCCAAATGTCCTCCTTCATTACCCTCGGCGTTTTGGCAATTCTCGATCCTCCGGATGAACTTCCCTTCTTGCTCTACTAACCCTCGCTCCAAATACCCCAGGCGCTTGTCTCCCAAGGAATATCGGCTAACCCTCCTATTTCCTCAAGCACCGGGGTCATTTCAAGGTCCCCAAATAGAAATACCATTCTATCACTGTCCCAGAATAAGGTCGCAACCTCTATGATTTTGTTGTCCGGCTGAATTTCCAAAAGAGAGGGTAAGTTTCCCAAATACTTGCGGACGAGAGTCCGGTCACTGAAATAAAGGTCCCCCCACCATCTTAGCAACCTCGGGTGAATATTGGTTACCATGCCGAATCTGGGGACTTCGTGCCTCATTTTCTGCAAAACAAAGCGTTAGTCCCTTACCCCCGCCGGACTCGACTATTTAAATCAATAATTGGCATAAACATCATTTAGTTCTCCAAATAAATGCACAGAGTATGGTGTTGTCCGTTTGGGTCCCAGGGGAACCCAGTGGACTTTGGATAAGGCCATTTTAAAGAGTCATTATGTGGACAACATAACTGACTTGACTAGGTTTGACAGTGATGCATGAATAGTTAAATAGAATAAGGTTTCTATGGGGTGCTAGACCGGTACCCTTGAGCGGACAACTCAAGAGGGAAAGGCACGGAACTGTCGACTGCACCGCTGATCGACTAGTTTTACCGCAAATACGCCTTTGCCAAAATTTAGGGGGTAATAATATTGGAAGAGCGCAACCACTCATCAAGCGTTGCTATCGTATTTGTTTGGCACGAGTGGAATATGATATTGAAAAATGCAATTACAAAAAATGAAACAAATTGCCACGTATTTTCACGTTCATAATGATTACAATAATTGCTCGGAAGTTACAACGGTATTGAAGAAAAACAATAAATGAAAGGGTTAAAGGAAAAAAAAAAGGAAACAAAAAGACAAGTCAGTTTCGAATAAAGGCATTAAACAAAGCAATAAAAGAAAACAATAAAGTCACATATAACATGAAGTGGTAAAAGCCTAAAGAATTACCCAGCAGAGTCGCCATGCTGTCGACGCCCCCTTTTTCTCGCGAAATCGGGTTTACGACATTCGGGAAGACAACTCTATTCCCGTTTGGGAATTGGGTTTTTGAAATTGAAGAGTCGCCACCTAATGATTGAGTGCATTAGGACACTAAGAAGAATTGGAAAACCAGAGTTCGGGCAAGGGCTAGAAATTATCTCGAGGGGAAGGTGTTAGGCACCCCTCAAGATCCACTAGTGTGGTTCCCGGCCATGCTATGTTGTGACTTTAATGTAAACAAGTATGCAAATAAATTTACACATAAGGATTGCTAACAAGCATGTTGGAATTTATAAACAAAGAAGGAAAAGGGATAATGCAGTAAAAAAAAATAAAGGGGAGTTTTGGGTAATTGAAAAGACAGAATTTATTGATATTAAACAAAGTAACATAGGACAAGGGGTCCTAGGTTTATAAATCACATGGATCATCCACACAACACCAGTAACCAATCGTACGCGTAATGTTATCGTGTGATCATCATCTCCATGTCTACCCTTCCCACCCCGATAAGGTATTAAGCGCGAAATGGTGTCGTTACCTACATCGTGCTATTACCCATCCCACCTATCAGTACTGGAGGCTTTAGGACCACTAATCCTAAAGGGAGGGAGCTTGGCTTTTCAGAGGTTCGAAAGGTTAAAATACTAATGCGCCAGGCAAAACACATAAAACAGTTATGGGAGCACAAAAGCAATTAAGGCTCAGACAAACCTCTTTTAATCACAGAAATCATGTAGTTTAGCACGTCTTACATATACTGATTAGGTCCAAATTCTGATTAACGTTAGGTAGGCTGGTTCATTATATATTTTTAGACAAGAAGTTCGCATTAGGCTCGCCTGGCTGTAACTACTCGAAGACTGGTGCAATTAATTAACTACTTACTTGTTTCCCTAAGTGATGGCATCTACTGGTTTCAGGAATAAGGAAGTGAACTGATTACTGAAAGTTGCTAGTTTTAACAGAATGATACGAGTTCTGCATTTGGTTACTACTGACGGACTAATCTTAAAACGAGTGATTCAGATTGGGTTAATAGTTCCTATAGGCATGCTTTCTAGCGTTGTTAATTTTAAACACTTTTTACAGGCGTGGCAAGAGTGCAGAAAATCCTACGAGCATGGTATCTAGGATGCAATTGATTATTATTTTGACCTATAACTGTTTGCCTAATGATAGATGCAAAAATGCAGAATCTTAATGACATGGTTCCTACATGCGAAATTCTTATGAGCAGGATATCTATATGATATGCAGAGTTCTTAAGAGCATGATTTCTATATATATGAAAGTGCAGAATTCCTGTGAGCATGATTTCTATAGATGAAAGTGCAGAAATAAGCATGATTTCTATATGTGAAAGTGCAGAAATTCAAAGAAAAACTCCTATAGGCAGGATATCTACCCTTATGCATACACAGATAACCCTCCCCTTTTTACTAAAACCCCATAAGTTATTACAAAATTTATTACAGACCAAATGAATCAAACAGAAAATAAAATTACATCAGAGCTTTTGAGCTACATCGAAGGAGCCTAATTCAGACCCAAGGTCTAACAACATGATATGAGCCAACTGCCGGGATCAAGTTCCAAGGCCTTTCTCTTATCTGGAATGTGTCAAAGTTCCAAGGAGTTTCAAGAACTTCAGGCAATGCTTACACCCAGATATCATTACAGAACTGAATTAAAGTGCATTGTGGAAGGGCCAGCCCTCCAATGTCCAAGTTCAAAGGGAACTCAAGGTCCCAGGGCAAGGCTCACTGGAGGGGGGCAGAACTTAGAATCTAGGAACAAGTGTAAGTGCAATAGAGGGAATTAGGGGATGCCAAGGCAGGCTGGTGGTCATGCCCAGCAACATAGAATGCTGGCACACCCCTGACCAGCCCACTAGCCAAACATTGGAGAGCCAGGACCGATTGAAGGTCAAACCATGGCCTGGGCAGTAATTGGCATACTGTCAGGCCAAGGTTTCAACTCAACACATAAAGGGGATTAGGGGTAGGGATTTATATGAGAACAGAAGAAAAGAAAGGAAAAATACTTAGCATAAGTTACGAAGCATGAACAGCAAACCACACAAAAGAATGAGACTATAGAATAAACACATAGGGATGAGGCAAAAGTTTAAATAAAGGCGTACCAGTTTCAGAAAGAGACAAGCAAAAGAGAGCAGAAGTCTTGCAAAGAAGCCACAGCACAAACAGCAAGAGAGAATACTTTGTGTGTGAGTGTGAGTTCAGAAAAGACTCCAGTGTTTTTCTGTGTCTTTTTGGGTGTTAATAAAAGAGCAGGTATTTATAGTGTGAGAAACATGCAGAAATAAGGTAAGGACTGTAATTCATACATAATTGGAAGAATATGTGTCTTATTAAAATCAAATCAGTATCAAAGACTTCCTTTAATAAAGCAGTTAAACCAAACGGTAGCATGCAAGTGTTAAATAAGGAAAGAAATCACGCAGGGCTGGACATGACAAATAAGGAAATATTTTCAGCACAGTACGAGTATACCACATGTATTAGGGGTTAAGTTCATTAGACCTTAATTGAGGAAGGTCTGTAAGA
>NC_031990.1:16479439-16500294 GCF_001879085.1 Nicotiana attenuata
AAAAGGGCTGTCATTTAAATAGCCAGTTTTCCCCTTTTAATTTATAAAAATAGTAAAAAATGACTTGAAAATAAATTAAAGGTACTGGACCAATTAATAACATATAAATATTAATGTAAAAATGCTAAAAGTGATTTTATAATTATAAAATGTTGTTAATCGTAAAATAGGCTATAATTACAATTATATGCAATTAGCTTAAAAAATACCAAATAAATGTATAAAAATATACAAAAATTACCCCAATTATATCTTAGGGTAAATATGAGAATGAAATAAATTATTCACTAAAAAATGCTAGTTTGGGAATAATTATTGAATTTTGTAGTATTAAAATAGACAATAAATTGGTTTTAAAAACTTAAAAAATAAAGGAAAAATACCAAAACTTTGGGGCATGCTTATATATGCCTGTACATGCTATTTTGAAAGTATTTTGCACATATAAAAATATAGGGAAAAATTGGGTATCAACAGTGATCTCTCCTTTTGTTACTTCGCCGGTCATGTTGAAGCCATGAAGGACTTGGGAGATGGGTGTGACTCGATCGAGCAGCTCCAGTTGTCCTACTACCTCTAATCTCATTATGTTGGACGAGCTGCCTGGATCCATGAGCACGCATTTTATCCTAGTATTGTTTAAAAGAAACGAGATCACCAGCGCGTCGTTGTGCGGTTCTGTCATGGTCTCGAGATCTCCTCGCTGAAAGCGGGGGTGTCTTCAGCCATGCGGTTTCCGGTCGGCCCTTCTTCTACGGTGGACGTTCTTGTCCGTTTGAACATGGGTCCTTGGGGGATGTCGCTCCCTCCAATAATCATATGGACGTCGTGTCGAAGAATCTCTTCTTCCGCCCAGGTTGAGTTTTGCGGTGGTGTACCGACATCTGGAACAGCCATATCCTTCTCTTTGTGGTTTTCGAGGTTGTCATTTTCCATCCAATTTACTGAGCCAGACATTTTGACCTGAAATCGAAGATCTTGAACAAGAAAAAGTGTGAAAGATAACTTGCGTTGTGTAATGAAGCCAGCAAGAAAATAATCACTATTATTTTTAGCCCCACGGTGGGCGCGTGAAAATGGTAATAACAATTAAATTTGTTGATGGGACTCTAAAATTACGTGATCTATTTTTATGCTAGTTGTTTAAGCAAATGATGCTATATGTATGAAGTTTAGAGACGAAATGTGAGCTAAAATTGAGTGATAATTAAACCGATGAGTTAGCCAATCGGGGCCTCGGACTGACCGATACGGGCCCTCGAGGTTGATTCCTGGGCTCGGGCTTGAGCTATTAAGGGCAATCGGGGAGGGCTAACAGTTGTAAAATAATCAGCGAAGGCTCTTTATGACCAATGGTGAGCAATAAATGAAGAACAAGTATGAAGATAATAAATAAGAGAAACAATATCGAGAGAGTATGTTAGAGAGAAAAAAGAGAGATTTCTTGTATATTTCGTGTGAAGTAGTTGGAGCAACCGCCCTTTACATAATGGCAGGGATCCCCTTTATATAGGAGGGGAAATCCCCGTTTAGTACAAAATACATCAGTTACATAAATATGGGATGGGACGGCTGACTGACGCCCTGATTTGAGTTCAGAGTAGGCCTGCTAGGCTCTGTCAGACTTAGTCGTGTGTCTTGGGAACTCCCCGTCTTTATCCTTCCCATGGTCAATATTGCCTCCAGGCTGGGTGTCGACGAGCCTCGAGGGAGGGAACTCGGTCACAGCTTTGCGGCCTCGAGGTTTTGAGATGATCCTCTGGAATGCCTTAATGACGGGAAATTGGACCCTCCAATTTCACCGTATATAGGAGCCATCGAAGATGTAGGCTCGATGATAGATTAGGGTTCTGTTTGGTTCCTTCTCTGTAAAGGTTTTTACAAGCCTTGTAAGCATGCCTCTTTGAGCAATATGTATAAAAGGTTTTTCGTTCTTTATCACTTCTATTCCCCTTTGTTTTTAGTGCTGGCAACAGTGGCTCTTATGCATTGGGTCGTTACGCCCTTTGATTTTAGTGCTGGAGACAGCGGCTGTTACGCATCTGGTCGGTACGCCCTTTTGTATGTGCTGGCGATAGTGGCTCTTATGCCTTTGCTCTTACGCATATTTAGTTAACTGTTTTGGGTTCAGTCTCCGAATCGGGTTTTGACTCGAGCTCATTCGACCCTCAAGTTTTGAGCTTTAAAGCTGGCCCTTAGGCTCTTACGCGTTGGGTCGGTACGACCTTTTGTATGGGCTGGCATCAATGGCTCTTACGCCTTGGGTTGATGCGACGTTTTATGTAGGCTTTATTTTTCCCTCTTTAAGGACTTTTTGAAATAATGCTTGCCTAACTCTTCGACGGTTTAATAAAGAACCTCGATTGCGAGTCATTATGTGGCGATGATCGAGCACCTCGGGAGGTTTGGCTCGGAGGCTGAGTATCTCGAAGCCAGTGTTTAGGAGCTGACATGGTCGAAGCTCTTTTACCTATGTCGAGGGTAACCTGCTTAACCGGTTCTTTCCGAAGTATATTCGAAGTAACTGAAGGCCTGTGATTTTATAGCGACGGTCGGGCTTCCCTGAGTCGTGTTAGTTTGGCTGGTACAGCCTTGCGACCGTATCGTTTGTGTTTGGTCGGAGCCTTTAAGTCCCGAGTGAAGTAGTTTTGGCATCTATATCGAGGGTATGCCTTTTTAGGGGTCTTACAAGTTCGATATATAGCCTAAACTTTGAGTCGGGTTTATGCCTTTAGTAAGGTCTTATAAGTTTTACATGCCTTCGAGGTCTTACAGTTATTGCCACTTGGTACAAGTGTGGTTCATGCCTTGCTTGAGGTTTTACAGATATTGCTGTTGCCTTATATAGGTCTTACGAGACCGAGGCTCCCCGTATGTGTTCTTATGGCCTCGGGTTTTGATAAGTCAATGGAGATGGCGATTGATGGTAGTCCCCGAGTCATCGAGGATTTCTTGGCTCGGGAGCCATTATTTGTAAACTTGGTATTCATGATTCTATCTTTGGTTTTGGCATTTGATTGGTGATCTAAGAGAGAGAAGTTCAGGGTTTTGGCAAAACATTTCTAAAGTGAAAATAAAGATTTGAACCCCGATATGGAGTTAATTTTGGATGAAACTTGTATATTTGGACTCGTATTTAAGTAGGTGTTCGGGTTTTATGAGTCTTGCCGGGTTCAAGAAAGCGATCCCGGGTTGATGTTTTGGTAGACTTTGATTAGTTGATTTAGATTTGACCTTTATCGTTTGGGTTTAATTCCTATGGCATTATTTGATGTTATTGAGTTATTTTTTGCTAGATTTGAGCCGTTCGAAGGTCGATTCATGCGGGCAGGCATTTTTAGAGTATTAATTTATCTTGTTTGAGGTAAGTGTCTTGCCTAGCTTTAGTTGAGAGAACTTTTCCTAATAATTGGTATTATTTTCTACATACGGGGGTGATGTATATATGATGTGAAGAGCGTATATACATGTGCCACGGATATTCATGCTCGGGGTAGATTAGATTACTCTATGCTTTGTTTAGTTGTGTGTTCTACTTGATTCTATGTATTATTCAATTCATTGACTACATGAGCGTAATAAACTATGATAGAGCTAATGTTAAGGCTATTGGTGCCTTAGTTTGAACATGATGAACTAATCTTGAGATTTATGCTAAACTAGCCTCGGAGGTAGATACATGTATGTTATGAACACACATCCACTCGTTCTTGTGTTGTGCCTTGATTAGGGCATGTGCACTCTATGACACCTATGTGATCCTTTCTATGACTACTTGAACTTGGTTGCTATAATTGATTTTTCCGTAGTCATTTTTCCTATGTTGAACCCCATCCACATTTTGTGTTGTTATCATGTCCTTGTGCACTTTATTGATGAGTTTTGAGGATATTCCTCTCAATGACAATTTGTAATCTTGCATTCTAGTGATTGTGGCACGAGGTCTTTGTCGTTCGATTGAGATGATATTTTAGCACATGTGGACATATTGAGCGAATTAATTGGGAGTGTCAGCACGAGGTCTTTTAGCACGATTGTATCTACTGTTGTGAGCGTGGGGTGAAATAAGGGTGAGATTTTTTCGGGTTGCCCACGTGACAAAATAAGGGTGATGATATGCTCATGTGGCAAAATAAGGAGGGTATTTTATTATTATAAGCATATGCGGTGAAATAAGGGTGGCATTATTGGGATGTTATGTGATGGCCTAGGGGCAATTTTATTGTTTATGTTTATGTGGTGGTACGAGAGTAACATTCTTGAATGTTCATGTAACTTCTTTATGTGTGTCATGCATTTTTATATGTTTTGTTGCGCATACAACATGCTACTTTATTCCCCTGTTGTTATTTGATGATTTGATAGTCAACATGCATTTACCTATGTCGAGTTGATATCTCATATTTTGCTAAGTTGTCGGAAGCATATAGGATTGATGTAATAAGGAAGTTGTGATCATGTTGGGCACGTGCTTACAGTCATGTGCAGTTATTGAGGGTACGCATTATATAGTGCATGCCTCTTTGTGAGCGCCGTTGGTGCAAGTTGTATTTGTTGAGCATGTTTAATGGTGGAGTTTGGTTTTTATACTATCTCAATTGTGCACCTTTACTGTTGTTATTCTTTATTTTTTATTCTAAAATTGTCTTTCCGGAATATTTTCTTATAGTATGCCTATTATTGAGACGTGCAGGTTACGCAAGTGAGTATCTTTGACTTAAAAAATCTCTTCACTACTTCTCTGAGGTTAGTCAAGATACTTACTAAGTACATGGATTCGATTACACTCATACTACACTTCTGCACCTTACGTAAAAATTGTAGAGCTAAATAGTTGTGGAAGATGAAGCCTTGCATTGAAGACGTATCACCGTTCCAGATTCAAGCTACCTTTTGTTCATGGTAGTTTCGGACTTCAATTATGTTTATGTAAACTTCAAACAAATGTTGTATTTATTCTTATTTTGAGCTTTGTAAATCTAATCTTAGTGGTTCATGACTTGTACTACCAGTCCTTGAGGTAGTTGTATTGAATCCTTTTGCAGTTTCATTTATAATATTGATGATTCCTTATTGTAGTAGAAACTTATACTGTTTGGCTTATCTGGCGGGTCGGATTAGGTACCATCACACTGGGTGGGGTTTTTTGGGGTCGTTACAGCTTATTACCTTTACCCCAGTTGTGCACATTTATTATTAATATCCGTTATTTTGCATTGTCTCTTTGGATACCCTCTATATTGTACTTATTATTGAGTTGCATAGGTTATACAAAGTGAGTGTCTTTTGACTTAAAAATCTCGCCATTACTTTCTCGAGGTTAATCAAGATACTACTGAGTATATGTGGTCAGTTGTACTCATTCTACACTTCAGCACCTTGCTTGCAGATTCTAGAGTTGAGTAGCTGTGAAAAACGAAGCATTAAAGACGTACAAACGTTCCAGATTCAAGCTACCTCTTGTTCATGGTAGTTTAGAGCTTATGTTAATGTAAACTTCAAACAGATGTTGTACTATTTCTTTGTTCCAGAGTTGAATTCTTATTTTTAGTAGCTCATGACTTATACTACCAATCCTTGAGTTATTGTATGAATTTCTCATCTTATTTAAGGATTATGTATGATTTTTCATTCGAATTGTGCTAACTATTATTTGGCTTACCTACCGGGTTGGGTTAGGTGCCATCACAACTTGGTGGAATATTGGGTTGTGACATCATGTTTCCGTTCCCATATGTGAAGCCAGAAAGTGGATTTGCTATAGGTCAGCATAAAGTGATTCATCGTACTCAAACAATAGCCAAAATCGGTCTTTAGGGACGTTTCATATATCATCAAATTCCCACAAATGAATTCAAAAGTGGGTCCGTATATGATCAAGACCTCGCGCTGAGATTTTAGTGAACACGTTAATAATTCATAGCGATAATTGGGGAAATTACAATTCTAGGCTTTTTAAACATTGAATACAACTTCATTCTCATTAGTTGATAGTTCTTACAGCAGTTTTTAATACTTGCAAGTTACTTGGATTAGTAAAAACCACAATCTTTACACTCGGAAAGTTGCTTAAACTCATTCTCTTGGCGATAGTTGAAAGTTGTAGCCGAACATTTTCTGCGGGATTCAACTATGGACTTGTTTGCCTCGAAAATACGAGTAACAATTAAATTTGGTTTGTGGTTTTAAAGATATGTGATTTAGTTCAATACCAATTAAGAATCAAGAAATATAAAATAGAAATGACAGATAGAAGTGAATCAAACCAATGTTACTTAGCAGCACTGCCCTCGAGGTGGCTTAGGGCAGTAAGAACAATTAAGTAGGAAAATCAAAGTAAGAACAATTAAGCTAAGAGACAATTCTGATGAACAGCAGACAAAAAGTAGAGAGTATATTCTTTTCTTAAAAAAAGATGGCCTTACAAATGATTGGGGTCCCCTTTATATAATGGGGGAACCCTAAATAAGGAATATTTCCATTTATAGTAGGGAATATTCTTGGTATAGCTGTCTAACCGCCTAGTACGGAATTGTACAATCCTATTCCATGATTTGCTCCATGACTTTGGGGACGTGGCTTGAATCTAGCTCATTCTGGTACAAATCCTTAACGGTACTATTTCGGGGTAGAACACACCCGTCCTCGGCATGCATCGTACTTCGCCTTCGATCTCGGGTCTGGTCCCTCGAGCTCCAACCTGGCCTTACCCGTACTCGGACTTCTGACGGCCTCTCAAGTACATATAGTATCGAAGGCACTTGCTCTCGACCGTATACAGATAGTCCTTGCGTTTCTTAGACTAAGATGATAAGAACCGTTTTTTATCCTCATTTTCCCGAAGTCTTTAGTGATGACGCCATTTTTGTGATGTAGGTGTTCGAAGTGACCGAAATGTCCCGTAGGTCCAATTTTCCAAAACATTGAATGCACACCAGTATTGGTCGGCCACTAGCGCCACCGAACCGTTGTTGCCCTTCTATAAATATGAGGTGATTCTTCCCTATCTTCATCTCTTTCTCTAATCACCCGTTTCCACTGCCTCTTTAAGCGCCAGAAAACGCCAAGCTCTTGTAAGAAACACCACATCCCTGTGCAAACCGTATTCTTTAGCTTACAGTCATGGCTAAAACTTCCAAAACGGTCCCCAAAAAGGATTAAGCGTCATCTTCTTCTACTTCCCGGCCGGCCAAACTAGTGGTGCCGCCAACTCTTGAGGAAATCACTCCCGGCCCTTGTGTAATCAAGAAGGACTTTAGTATTGAAAATCCCCTGACGACCCAGGCCGATGTGAGCATGCATCTCGATATATTAGCTTGATATCGAAGAAACTCATCAAGGATGTGAGAAAGGACTGTGGCTGGGGAGATGAGGTCGTGATTCAGATCCCGAGCCCCGAGGAAAACATTACTACCCACGTGGAGGGATTTTTAAGTGTTTACACTATCCTTTCACACTGGGTCCCCTCGATCCGATGGTGATCGATTTCTGCAAAACATACGATGTCACCCTCGGTCAGATTCACCCCTCTTTTTTGCGTATCGTGATCATGATGCGCTTCTTTTCCGAAAAGGCCGAGGGGTTAGAATTCACCCTAGCCACCTGATCCAATTGTATCGGCCCCAGCTATTTCGAGGGCTCATCAAGTTGCAACATCGAACAACGAAAGCCAACTTTTCCAGTACTGACGAGACCAAAGATCCAGGTTGGATGAGACGATTCGTCAGAGTAAGAACTTCGGATGTTATCCTTGGGGACAAAATGTCGTTCCCGAAGAGGTGGAACTTTAATCGTAAGTGGAGTTCCTTTCCCCGGTATCTATTCATGTTCTGCTTCTTCATATCATAATACCTTTACCCTTCTTTTGGTAGCCACTGCCTGGGCGCCCCTCGCGGTGCGGGACCTTGAGGATTGGGTCCGAAAGTTAGCTTCCACCTCTTCCTACGATGAGCGCAAGTGGCGTGAATTATCGAAGGGCCAGTGGGAGGCCAAGAACCATGGTAAGTGATTTTCCCGAGTTTCAAATACTTTTCTTATACTGGCGGTGTCAATTTACTCATGTTTACTTGTGCAGGCCTTAGGGATGCATCTGAGATGAGGCCGGCTCCGCCCGGGGAGAAGACCAAGCATTCGATTCCAAAATCGGAGAAGGACAATAAAAGGAAGAGGGTTTCGAAGCCCGAAGACCCTCAAGATAAGAAAACCCCTACTCGGAGGCTGCGGAAGAGGTTTGCTCAAGCATGCGCGAATTCCGCCCATTGTTCCCGAGTGACGAAGAAAATGACGATGAAGAGTCAGCGATGGTGCCTCGAGCCAGGAAACCAATTGAGGCCGCCAAGCCCTCCGTCCCAGAGGTCTCATCTTGTGGTGAGGGAAATCTGAAAAAAGATGCGGGCAAGGCCCCCGTGTCCCTAGAGGTTGAGATCGTCCCTCCATCTTCAACAACTATACCGGAGGGGGCAAATGCTGAGATCCCCGAAGCTAATGAGAACGCCCCGAGTGAAGAGCTTGGGGCCACGACAACAGGTCCTTTCTTTGCCAACTTATTCCGAGCGGGCAATCGAGGAAGCCAACGCTCTACGTATGCCCGATTCGAGCAAGGTCCTCAAGGAAGATCCCTTTCAGGGTTGCTACGCTGGGATTGAGGATGCCAATGACCTTAACCATACATCCACCATCTTTGAAGAGGCTCAACATCTCCTCTCCCGAGTAAGTATTTACTTTTATTATTGTAATTTTCTCTTTTCTTTCTTTTCTTTTGACTGATATATCTCCATTCCATGTATAGGCCATCGTAAAGTTTAGAGCTGAGTTGAGCCAATGTGAGGCCGAGCTCAAGAAAGTTTCGGTAGAAGAGAAGGCCCTAAGGCTCCTCTATAGCCAAAAGAAAGAAGAGCTTAAGGATCTCCGGACCGCATTGGCCAAAGCTCAAAAAAGCGAGTCCGAGCTAGATGAGCAGGCAACTGCGATTTTAACAGAGTACAACCTTCTTAGCCCTACTTTAGAGGCTAACACTTCGATATCTCAGCTGCAGCAAAAGCTAGAGATGATTGGGCAGCTCCGTAGTGAGGTTGATCAAGTTAAAGCTGATTGTCATCGGTGGAAGAAGAACATGGATCAACTTGTTGCCGATAAAGAAGCAGTTACGGCCCAACTGGCATCGACTGAAACCCAGCTCTGAGGCATTGAAGCGAAGGGTCTGGCTCAGGCCAAGAAGATCGAGGAGTTGGAGGCTGAGCTCGCTAGAGCCCGGGCCAAAACTGTACAGGCCAAGGCTGAAGCTGTACAGGCTAAGGTTGAAGCTGAGAAGACGAAGGTTGCGGCTGATAAATCCATCGCCATGTACTTAAGGGATGATGTGGCCATTCAAGATAAGTTGAGGGAGGCCTCCGACCGGGGAAAGCGGAGAAATGATTTGGCTAAGTGCCAAGCCCGGAGGGAGATGCTCGAAGAGATCCCTGCCCGGGGGTTCAATTCTGTCGAGGAGATAGCCAAGGCAAAGGCGCAGGAAACGATGCCAGGTTTCTTGTCTCCTTCGATGATGAGGACATAGCGAGTGGCTCCGGGGACGGGGAAACTGAAGAAGATGTTCCCGAAGGAGAGGAGGCTCCCGAAGATAGAGCTACTGAAGGTGCAGTTTCTGAAGATGACACTTCCGGGGGTGTGACCCCGAAAATAGATTAGGTTTTCATTTTCCTTTCTGTGCAAGGGCCCTTCGCGGGCATTGTAAATATGTTATCTAAAACACCCCCCATGAATATAAAGTGTCTTTTCGCTCTATCCTTAACTTGTGTTGAATTTTATTTTGTTCTGATTTGCGGAAGACTTCGATAATTCAAACAACCAGTCCGAGTATTGATTTGGACTCTGAACATAATAAACCATTAGGTTTTTATTGATCAATATAATACCCCATAGGGTTTTGTTCATCCTCGAGTCAAGCTTAACTCAATTCAATATAAGCTCGGAATAATAGGACTCTTGAGTCCGAGTTGAGTGAGAGCGAGGTCTTGAACTCTATATGGTTTGGCCCTTAAGCTTTTTTAAGTTGGCCCTTAGGCTCTTTAAGTCGGCCCTTAGGCTCTTTTATGTTGGCTCTTAGGCTCTTTAAGTTGGCCCTTAGGCTCTCTAAGTCGGCCCTTAGGCTCTTTAGGTTGGGCCGATTCGGCCTTTAAAGTGGCTATACTTTTCCCCTCTTTTCGGCTAAAAGGCTTAGTAAAAATTTTGTATACCTTAGCATGTGTTTTTTGTACCCGTTTGGGTTTTTCGGAGGTTCGACGTATCGGAACCTTATTAGTAATTTGTTTGTGCAAACATAATTGAATACCTCTTGAGGTATTTCCGAAGGCCGGCGTTATCGAAGCCCTTGGATTATCCGAGGGCTGAATTTATCTAGGCCCTCAGAATTTTCGGGGGCTGAATTTATCGAAGCCCTTTATATTTTGCTTTTGCCGAGGGTAGCCTGATTTAACCAGTTTTTACAAAGTGTTTGTAGGCCTTTAATTTATAGCGAAAGTCGAACGTCTCCGAGTTGCATTATTTTGGCCGTAGTTTTTATATAACCGTAGCCTTTAGTATGGTTGTAGCCTTTGGGTATATCACTTGGACTTGTTTCCCGATAACTTACCGAACTTGTTCGAAAAGTTAGTCCCCGAGTATATTGGCCTTGGCCTTCATTTTGAGGGGTGCCCCTTGGAGGTCTTATAAGTCCGAGTTTTCGATGACTCGGATATGCCGACTGTCGATGACAGTCCCCGAGTATTCGGGGATGCTTCTATGTTCTGGCTCTTGAGTCGTTTCCCGTAGGATTATAAGTGTAGAGTTCGTGTAATAGTAGACTTTTTTGAGACACAAAGTGTTTTTGATATTAACAAAATGCTTCTTCAAATAATTGATATATACGTACATGCGTTGCCGTCGGGGCTTGACTATTCTATATGGACATGGTTCATCTGACCGTTTGGCCCGTTACAAAGTTTCGCTATCAAGGCCCTCTTAGGCGTGAAGCATTTTCCTTGAAAATATAATCTCCGAGGGTGATGCCACCCAGTATTCGAGGTTGATTGAAAAGAAACCTTAGATACTGTTGAGTTCTCCTTAGGTAGCACATAATTGTTGCCTCGTTAAAAACCTTGCCGGTAAAACCCATTTGGGACAAAATCCGATCTAATGGAAAAAGAGTGCAACGCGTGATTTAAAGCCTAAGGTCTTCGTGTAGAAATACGGTGCCTTCGAGATCGTATGCCCTCGATCGAAAACGTGTAATGAGTTAGTTTTAAGCTTTAATGGACAAAAAGGATAAAGTCGTACCTTAGCAGTAGTACCGTTTGAGCAATAATATGTTCCAACTGTTTGGCAGTTGTTGGCCTTCCATTGTGCTGAGTTTGTAAGATCCTTTGCCGACAACTCCTAGGACTCGGTACGGTCCTTCACAATTCGGGCCAAGTTCCCCTTCATTTGGGTCTCGAGTATTGAGGGTGACTTTCTGTAGGACTATCCCCGATTCCAAAATGTCGAATGTTGGTTCTTCTATTGTAGTATCTTTCGATCCTTTGCTTCTGTGCGGCCATCCGAACGAGCGCCGCTTCTCGCTTTTCGTCTAATAACTTGAGGCTGGCATTGATGGCCTCGTGATTTGACTCCTCCGATGCATGCCGAAACCTGGCGCTGGGTTCCCTAACTTCGACGGGGATGAGGGCATCGGAGCCATATACTAGAGAGAACGAGGTGGCCCCCGTACTGGACTTTGATGTGGTCCAATATGCCCAAAGGACCTCGGGTAAAACTTCTCTCCATTTCCCTTTTGCATTATCCAGTCTTTTCTTCAAGTTCTGAATGATAGTTTTATTTGTTGACTCGGCCTATCCGTTTCCGGTTGGGTGGTACGATGTCGATAAAATCCTCTTTATTTTATGCGCTTCGAGGAACTCCGTTACCTTGCTACCGATGAATTGCTTTCTGTTGTCACACACAATCTCGGCGAGTATCCCGAATCGACATATGATGTGGTCCCAGATAAAGTCAATGACTTCTTTTTCTCGGACCTTCTCGAAGGCCTGCGCTTCCACCCACTTAGAGAAATAATCAGTCATAAACAGGATAAATTTAGCTTTACCTGGGGCTGTTGGTAGAGGGCCGACTATATCCATTACCTATTTAATGAAAGGGCATGGGATAGGACCGAATGAAGTTGTTCTCCAGGCTGATGGATCATCGGTGCGAATTGTTGACACTTATCACATTTTCTGACAAATTCCTTAGTATCATTTTCCATGCTATCCTGCTCTGATAATTTTGCGAACCAAAGACTCGGCGCCGGAGTGATTCCCACAAGTGCCTTCGTGGATTTCTCAAAGGACATAGTCGGTGTCTCCTGGCCCCAAACATACCGCCAACGGCACATCGAACGTTCTCCCATACAATGTTCCATCTTCATCAAATGCAAACCTAGCAGCCTTGGCTCGTAAGGCCCTCGATTCTTTATGGTCCGATGGGAGTTTTCCATTCGTCAAACAGTCAATATATTTATTCCTCCAATCCCATGTTAGGCTTGTTGAATTTATCTCAGCATGACCCTCTTCAACCACAGACCTTGATAATTGGACAACAGCCCCCGGGACGATGTCATCTTCTTCAATCTAGGATCCTATATTAGCAAGTGCGTCAGCTTCGCTATTTTTCTCTCTAGGCACAAGGTCCAGAGTCCACTCCTTGAAGCGGTGCAGAGTTACCTATAGCTTATCCAAGTACCGTTGCATTATGTCTTCCCGAACCTCGAAGCTTTTGTTTACTTGGTTTACGACCAATAGAGAGTCGCACTTGACCTTGATGACTTCATCTCCCAAGCTTTTAGCTAGCTCAAGACCTGCAATCATGACCTCATACTCGGCCTCATTTTTAGTTAATCTTGGAGTTCTGATAGATTGACTAATAGTATCACCTGTGGGTGGTTTCAAGACAATGCCAAGCCCGGACCCCTTCACATTCGAGGCACCGTCCGTGAAAAGGGTCTATACCCCTAATGCTGTACCCGAGTTTAGCAGGAGTTCTTTTTCTACTTCAGGTGCGAGGGTCGGCGTAAAATCGGCCACGAAATTAGCTAGGATTTGAGACTTGATGGCCGTTCGGGGTTGATATTTCATATCGTACCCGCTAAGTTTGACAGCCCATTTGGCCAATCAGCCTGATAGCTCGGGCTTATGCAAAAGGTTTCGAAGGGGGTAAGTGGTTAATACACATATAGGATGACATTGAAAATATGGTTTTAACTTTAGAGATGCGCTTATTAATGCAAGCGCTAATTTTTCTAAGTGAGGGTACCTAGTTTTAGCATCTCCTAGAATTCGGCTTACGTAATAAACAGGAAATTGCGTACCTTGCTCTTCTCGAACTAGTACCCCACTTACCGCTATCTCGGATACTGCCAAGTATTGATAAAGCCTTTCATCTTCCTTCGGGGTGTGAAGCAAAGGCGTGCTCGACAGATATCGCTTTAATTCTTCTAAGGCTTGCTGACATTCTAGGGTCCATGCGAAATCCTTTTTCTTTTTGAGCAAAGAAAAGAACCGGTGACTCTGATCCGACGACCTCGAGATGAATCGACCCAAGGCAGCTATTTGCCCTATTAGCCTTTGCACGACCTTCACACTATCCATGATCGTGATATCCTCGATAGCCTTGATCTTATCGGGATTGATTTCGATACCTCGATTTGATACCATGAATCCGAGGAACTTATCCGAGCCGACTCCGAAGGCACATTTCTCTGGGTTAAGCTTCATGTTGTATTTCCTCAAAATTGCAAACGTTTCCTGCAAGTGTACTAAATGGTCCTCTGCGCGCAGGGACTTAACCAACATGTCATCGATATTGACTTCCATTGTTTTACCTATTTGTTCTTCAAACATTTTGTTAACTAGGTGATGGTATGTAGCTCCTGCATTTTTTAGCCCAAAGGGCATTACGTTGTAACAATAAGTTCCAAACTTAGTTATAAATGAAGCCTTTTCCTGGTCCTCAGGGTTCATCTGAATTTGATTGTACCCAGAGTAGGCATCGAGAAAAGTTAGGGTCTCGTGGCCAGCCGTGGCATCGATCATTCGGTCGATGTTTGGCAATGGGAAAGAATCCTTCGGACATGCTTTGTTCAATTCCTTATAATCCACACACATTCTAAGCTTATTTCCTTTTTAGGAACTACAACTACGTTTGCTAACCATTCGGGATACTTTACCTCCCGAATGTATCCTATTTTAAGGAGTTTGGTTACCTCGTCTTTTATAAAGGCATGTTGTACCTCGGACTGAGGCCTCCTCTTTTGCTTTACCGGTTTGAACCTGGGATCAGTGCTCACCCGATATGTGGTGATTTCTGGCGGGATCTCTGTCATATCTAAGTGGGACCAAGCAAAGCAATCCATATTATCAATAAGAATTTGAATGAGTTTTTTTCTGAGTTTTGGGGTTTAATCCCATTCCCAGGTATATCTTTTTCTCGGGCATGTACTCGATCAAAATTACCTGCTCCAGCTCCTTGATAGTTGATTTTGTCGCATCAGATTCTTCGGGAACGATTAAGGTTCGAGGAGTAAGGAAATCCTCATCTTCGTTTTCGATCACCTGTTGCTTTGACTCCATCGAGGTTGGAGGCGGTAATTGCTATTTGGAAGCCTGCTTACCTTTAGTGCTCGACTTCTCCAAGGTCAGAGGCTATGGAATCGGCCGTACTTCCTCGATCGCAAACATATCTTTTGCAGCATGTTGCTCCCCGTAGACCGTTTTTATCCCTTCCTCTATTGGGAACTTCATCATCTGGTGAAGAGTTGAAGGCACTGCCCTCATGTTGTGTATACATGGTCTCTCGAGGAGTGCGTTATACCTCATATCACCCTCGATGACATGGAACTTCGTATCTTGTATGGTCCCGGCTACATTTAGTGGCAAGATTATCTCTCCCTTTGTTGTTTCGCGTGCCATGTTGAAACCATTAAGGACCCGAGATGCAGGAACAATCTGATCTTATAGGCCGAGTTGTTCAACGACCCTCGATCTGATTATATTTGCTGAGCTACCTGGATCCACTAAAACACGTTTAACTTGAATTTTATTCAAAAGGATAGAGATTACCAGGGCATCATTGTCAGGCTGAGATATTCCTTCTGCTCCGAGTCGGTCTGTATTGTCCTGGGCCACTTGGTGTCTTTAATTCTCCCAATGGCGGAGAAAATCCCTGATGCATCGATGCTGAAGTTGTATTCTTATAATCGAGGAGCCTCGGCGGAGTTGGAGTGCTTGTCGAACCCACTTTTGCTCATAAGTCCCCGAGAGCTTTGACCTCGATCGTTTCTCCGATCGAAGGGCCGCTGCTCCTTCGATCGGCATATGGCTGATACCGCTCTTTGTTGAATCTCGATTCTCGATCTATGTCCCTAGGGAGCTTGGCTGTGAATCTGTTAGGATACACTAAACCCGAGGGGGCTCCTAACTGGTCGTCCTCGACCCTGATCTTTGACTGATAACGATTGTGCACATCCGACCATGTCACAGGTGGATATTCAATCAAGTTCTGCTTCAACTGCCGAGAAGCCATCAAACTCCTTTCATTCAAACCTTGCATAAAGGCCTGTACTACCCAGTCATCGGAGACCGGAGGTAATTCCATTCTTTCCATCTGAAACCGGGACACGAACTCCCGTAGCATCTCGTCGTTCCTTTGCTTAATTTTGAAGACGTCCGACTTTCTCGTGGCCACCTTTATGGCCCCGGATTGCGCTTTCACGAAGGCATCTGCTAACGTAGCAAACGGATCAATAGAGTTAGAAGCTAAGTTGTGATACCAAATCATGGCTCCCTTTGATAATGTTTCTCCAAACTTTTTCAACAACACTGATGTGATCTCGTTGTCATTCAAGTCATTTCCTTTGATTCCGTAAGTGAATGAAGTAATATGGTCGTTGGGGTCGGTTGTTCCGTTATACGTGGGTATATCGGGCATGCGAAATTTCTTAGGGATGGGCATTGGAGTCGCGCTCTGAGGGAATGATTTTTGTACGAACTTTTTGGCGTCTGAACGTTTCAAGACGGGAGGTGCCCCCGGTATCTGGTCTACACGGGAGTTATAGGTCTCCATTTTTTTATCATTGTCTTTAATTTTCTTTTCCCCGGACTGAATCCTCTTAGTGAGCTCTTCGAGCATTTTCATAATCGTGGGGTCAGTCTCCGAGCCATTTTCATTAGATCTCTCTGGCGTTGGCTCAGCACGTTGATTGTTTTCATGTTCAGCTATGCTCGGGGTTTATTTTGACTTTGGAGTTGAGCGATGGCAATTTGCTGAGCCTGCAGCATCTCGAATATTACTTGGAGACTAACTCCCCCATCCCCTACTCCTGGTGTTCCTTGGTCCCCTGGTCGGGCTTCCCTGCGTGCATTCCCTACGGGGTCTGCGCCTAAATCTGCGTTTAGAGTATAATGCGAACTAATATCAACTGGCTCCATATTTGGTACTCCCTCAGGGTTTTTGGGTGGCACACCGACCCCTATACCACTGTTTTCTCCAAGACCCTCACAGTCATGAACAGGTGCATTTTGTGTGCTAGAAATGTTCAAGACTGAGAATAAAAAAATCTTGACAAGAAAAAGTGTAAAGATATCATGTGTAACGAGAATCAATAAAGAAATAGTCATTATTATCTTTAGCCCCACGGTGGGCGCCAAACTGTTTGCCTCGAAAATACGAGTAACAATTAAATTTGATTTGTGGTTTTAAAGATATGTGATTTAGTTCAATACCAATTAAGAATCAACAAATATGAAATAGAAATGAAAGATAGAAGTGAATCAAAACAAATGTTACTTAGCTGCAGTGACATCGAGACGGTGACCTCGAGGTGGCTTAGGGCAGTAAGAACAATTAAGTAGGAAAATCAAAGTAAGAACAATTAAGCTAAAAGACAATTCTGATGAATAGCAGGCAAAATGTAGAGAGTATATTCTTTGCTTATAAAAAGATGGTCTTACAAATGATTGGGGTCCCCTTTATATAATGGGGAACCGTAAATAAGGAATATTTCCATTTACAGTAGGGAATATTCTTGGTACAGCTGTCTAACCGCCTAGTACGGAATTGTACACTCTTATTCCGTGATTTGAGCCATGACTTTGGGGACGTGGCTGGAATCTATCTCGTTCTGGTACAAATCCTTAACAGTATTATTTCGGGGTAGAACACACCCGACCTCGGCATGCATCGTGCTTCGCCTTCGAACTCGGGTTTGGTCCCTCGAACTCGAACCTGGCCTTACCCGGACTCGTACTTCTGACGGCCTCTCAAGTACATATAGATCGAAGGCACTTGATCTCGACCGTATACAGGACTCATCAAGTAGAATAGTTGTTGTAGCAGTCCAAGGTTTAAAATATAAAAGGTCTCAATGGTTTTCATTAAGTCTGCAGATTCCTCAAGTCTATTTACGCTTAACAATAGCCATCCGACACGTAGGTAACACAAACATGAGAAGTAATGCTGTTATCGCATAGAAGAATGACATTTTTACTCCAATTTCAAGATTCACTTCAGTGCTTTCTAGTAAATATGTATCCGAAGATAGAGATCAAAGACCATACACACTAAATTTGCACCGAAGCTTAATGATAAAAGTTAGATGTACTAATTCTTTTCCTCCATACCATCGCAAGATAACTACCCTCAAAAAAATTGACGGACCTTCTTATTAATAGAAATAGGAACATTCATTTCCTGAATTTACACAAAACGAATACTTAGACACTTACATAATTTACGTCTCTCATAGTGTTTGACTTTTCCTCTTTATAAGAACCTTCAAAAGAGTTCCACTCAACATCAAGTTCACAGGACCGACCCAAAAACTAGATGCTCCTCACTTGATTAAGACTTGAGTTTTACAAGAGATGCTAGAAACAATTTTTGATATTGGAATTCAATGAATCATTGTTTATGGCGAAGGTGCTGGACTCTAGTTAAAAGAGTTTGGATGTGTGAGAGAAGCCTCAATATCTTTGCCTTGAGAAGAATCAACATACTTAAGGTATTGATCAATATGTTTGGCATCTGAGCTAGCAGATCTTCCAAGATACCATTTCCGAGTTGGTATTGGTCTTTCGCTAATTGCAATGGAAATATCATTGGGAAAGAGGTCTCTCAGAACAAAGGCATGAATGATGGTTGTCACAAGCAGTCCTGTTACTGTGAGTGTAGAAAGAGCACAAAGTATGATGGCTAGGCACTTTGTCGCCACGTTGGTAACTACAAGTGAGTACCTGATTGTGGCAATAGCAGCTCCTGTCATAGGGAAAGTGTAGGCCCACCAAGCCAATGAAAACCTAATAGAGCAAACTCTAATATCAATTAGCTAAAGGTTAGGAGGAATAAGAAATCAGTACAAATAAAGACTGGCAATTTTTACGTACTTGAAGCCCCGGAAGAAATTAATGCGAACAGCCTGAAGAATTAGACAGATTAGTGTACAACTATACGTTAAAAGAAGCAATTCGGTTATATAGAGATGCATATATATAAATTGAGTAACATAGTGACATACCAGTGAAAAATAAAGGAACAATGCAACGAAATAAGAAATCCGAGATCCATGATCAAAAGACCCTTGGATCGTTGTCCATGCCATAGAAGCGACACTAGGTGCAGCAACAAAGAGAAAGAAGACAGGATGAAGTTCCTTTGGGAGTGTCTCATTTGTTGGGAGTCTCTGGTAGAGAGTTACAAACATAACTATGTAATGAGCCAATCCAACAGCAAAGAAGAAAATTGGCCCTTCAGTTAGACCCATGGATGCACCAAGCAATGCGCCCACGAAATTCCCAACAATTGAGAGATGATTCGAGGGATTTGCTACCTTTGAGAGTCTTCGCTGTCCTCCTGACATCCATTGCCCATATATCTTTAGCTGTAGACAAAAGATTGGAGCCATTAGAATGTACCATAAAGATGTGTGCAGGTTTTGGGTGACTGATGCTGGAACTCCAAGTGCTAAGAACAGAAGTGCTATCCAGGGAGCAAAGAAAAAGTTAACACGTATTGGCTGGTAGTACTCGCGACGAACAGCTTCAAAGTAGAAAATAATTTTCAGAGCATAAACGACGGAGATAATGGCCATAAGTGCCGCAGATATGCCCCACAGCCCAAGATTTGCTTTCAAGCTCACGTGCAGGAAATTTGTCGAGGCAGAAGTGGCCAGGTTCTTCCACATTATAGCTTGACTGCCAACACCAAGACAGATACCAAAGGAAGAAATAGGGAAACGAAGAAGAAATGGCCATTTTCTGTCTTCTGGAAGAATAATTTCCTCAGAAGCCTGCAGAGGGAAAACATGGTTACATTATCCTTTATTAAAAAGAAAAATTTCCATCCAAAATAAATTTATTGGTGATAAAAAGCATACCCTTAAGGTGTCCAATTCTGGCCCTTCCAAGGCATCAAAGTATCGATCCACAGGAATAGTTTCTGTCTCAGTACTTGGTCGATAAATAAGCTCTTGCTCTCTTTCACGGCTCTTTCCACGCAAAACTGATATTTGTCTCTCAAGTCTACCCGACCATGTTTTAAAAGAGTCAAATCTTGTATCCTTTAGCTTATTAATTCTGGGATTCCTCCATGGAGTGCTGGGAAGTTTTCCACTTGCAGGAGATTCAGGAAACAATGTACCTCTAGGCGTCGTTGTTGTCTGAGAATAACACATAGGTTGCTTATTCTGTGTGGTACCAATAGAATCAGTGACATCTATTATAGTCTCACTGATATTATTGAGGCCAGCTCCTTTTGGACTCACTAAATGAGTTTTTAAAGGACTAATGGAAATGGAATGCATTATGCCGCTCTGTTGTTCAGCAAAAGCTTTAGTTTCCTGGGAGGATAAGTTAGAATAATTGAAGTATCACAATATGTTACAGAGAAACATTAAAGTTAATCTACATTCTAATGGAATCCAAGATACTGCTGCTTTTGAGCAAATGAAGTAATCAAATAAGATGTGAAAAAGTTCAATCTGAAGTTGGATCTTCCATTAAAGTAGTACCTTTATTCTTGACAGCAATTAAGAAAGACTTACCACGGCTAGTGAGTTTAAAGAGTGAGAACGGGTTGAATCAAGCTGACTATCAACATGATCAAAGCCCTTCATTTCAAGACAACTTATAGTTTTGGATAGTGATGGAATCACTTTCGGAAAACCTTCTGATCTCATGGCTAACTACAAGATCTGCAATTTGAAACTGATGTAAGTGCATCTATTTTATAAATGCTGATGTTATGGAATAAGTGAGGGGGAGAGAACATACAAGTCTGGAAGTGGAAAGTACCAGTATAAATAGGATTATTCCAAGCAAAGTTCTTGGAAGCACATATCAGTCACAATTACAGCTTATATAATACAGCTTAAGAACATTGCTATAACATATGGTAGGTGAATACGACAGGTACGTACAGGCTTGAATGTCTGGGATCCATTCAATTATTTTGCAAACTTATTAGCAAAACACTACACTCTATGTGTTTCAATATATTTGACTTGGAAGCACACATCAGCGAGACCTGCAGCTAAACAAAATAATGGGATTTCGGGACTTCATTTATTACATTTTAGAATCCTAGATTCGGTGGGAGGCAATTTTAATGAGAGATTTTCATACAAAACTATTGGGTAAGTAATTTTGATACAATTTCAATTACATTATATGACTGTTTATGAGAATTAACATTTAATTAATGAGAATTTGAGAGAACTTTTGGGGGGGGGGGGGTAGGTTAGTACTGTAGTTTAGAAAATAAATTGAGTATTTGAGTAGTCTATTGGCCTCGTCTAA
>NC_031990.1:16500314-16560204 GCF_001879085.1 Nicotiana attenuata
GGAGGGGTTCTATGTTTTGAAAAATAAAAATTTGAGATTTGAGAGTCTATTGGCCTCGCATTTGAAAACAAAACACATATATGGACTCGTGGGGTTATGGGTAGTCGAGATCTACCTTTGGACTCGGGTTTTGACTGGGCGATCCCGGGATTGATTTTTGTTGACTTTTGGGAAATTGTGTAAAGATCTTAACTTCTTCGCTAGGTGTTTATGGAATTATTATAGCAGGTTTGTTTAGTTAATAGGGGAAATTATTGGAATTGATTTCTCTTATATTGTTTTATGATATTAAGTCGCTTTTTGTTAGATTTAAGTCGTGCGGAGGCGAATTTTAAAGGAAAGACTATTTTTGAGTGTTGATTTTGCCTAATTGAGGTAGTATCTTGCCTAACTTTGTGTGGGGGAAACTACACCATAGGATTGGTTTAATTGCACTCTTTGAATTATGTGGAAGATGTGTACATGAGGTGACGAGCGTGTACACGTGCTTATAGGTAGAATTTGACCGGCTTAAACTTTTAATACGCTTTTAATTGAAGTTGTTGTTACATGGAATATCTTTCATTGCGGAGTTATTTACCATTATATTTTTGTCATTGTTGAAATTCTTGTACACATTGTTGTTGAGTAGTGAGCTTGGTATTATTCTGATATTGATATTGTTGTTTTGAAGAAGTTGTGGCTTATGGGTGTGTGTGGTGCAAGTGGGTTATTGTATTGTGATGAAATGCGCATGCGGTGAGATGGGGGTTTTATGCGCGTGTAGCTAGCAAGGGGAATTGCTTCATTTTTGAAGAACACACGGTAAGATAAGGGGGCTTATGCGCATGAAGCTATTTCGTAAAAAATATTTTAAAATATAAGGCTCACGTGGCGTTATAAGGAAGATTCTGATTTGTGGCTTGTGAATTGTGCTTATGAGGTGTGGTAGCTCAGGATGCTTCTTGTTGTCAATTCTATGTTGGAACCGCCTGATTATTCGAACTGTCATTGCTTTCCTTAATTTATTTCACTTGTATTTAACTGTGTTTTTTATTATTTTTGTTATTTTATCATATATTTACTCCTTATTATTTACTTATTTTCTTCCCGTTGTTAGTGTCAGTTATATTCTGCACAGGTTTTACTTTTACGTCTAGTGAGTGTCTTGACGTGAACCTCGTCATTACTCCACCGAGATTAGTCTTGATACTTACTGGGTATCGTTTATGGAGTACTCATAGCTTCTCAAATTTTTGTGTCGATCCAAGCACCTCGGAGCGTGCCGGACATAGCTAGCTGTGTTGAGTTGCTGAGGAGACTTAAAGGTATACCTGCCATTACGCTCGCAGGACTCCGAGTCACCTTCTGAAACTTTACTTTACTACTGTTTATTTTCATTCCAAAACAATGATGTAATTGATATTCGTAGTTCACCCTCAGTGGAGCTTATCACTCCATACTACTGTTTTTGGGGATGTATGACTATTGTTCGGTTTCACCTTTATTATGTCATTTATTAGTTTTCTTTAAAAGCTAAGTTGTTTATTTCTGTTAAATCTTAGAATGTGTTAGGCTTAGAGACTAGGTGTCATTACGATACTAAAGGTGGGATTTGGGGCCGTGACAAGTTGGTACTCTAGGTTCATAGGTTCCACGAGTCATACACAAGTTTAATAAAGTCTTGCGAATTAGTACTAAGATAGATGTACTTATCTGAGAGGCTATGGAACTATTAGGATATTCCACTTCTTTTACTCCTTATCGTGCGAATTTGTTGATTTTGGAATCTAAACCTTTGTAATTTAATTATCTCATAGATAGTGAGGGCACGCACTACCGGATCAGTTGAGCAGATACCCACACCCTGACTAGAGCCGCGTGTGGCTGGGGCTGGGGTGGAGGCCGAGGAGGCGCACGTGCCGCAACTAGAGCACCTGCCGGAGCAGCGACTGAGGAGCCACCAGTAGCTCCGGTTGGGGGACAGGCACCCGAGGTGCCCGTTACTACCCCTGGACTCCAAGAGACTTTGGCACATTTCCTGAGCATGCTCGGTACTTTGGCTCAGGCGGGATTGATCCCAATTGCACCAGCTACTTCTCAGACTAGGGGAGGAGTTCAGACTCCTGATGCCCATACTCTATAGCAGCAGGCCCCCTGTTGATGAGGTTCCAGGTGTTATACTAGTATAACCCTTTATCCCGGTTCAGCCTGAGGCTACGCCACTGGCATAAGAGGAGGAGCAGAGGAGTCTTGAGTGGTTCAAGAAGTATGACCCTCCTACATTTAGTGGTATAGTTTTCTGAGGATGCATAGGGTTTTCTAGATCAGTGCCACCATATTCTTCGCACCATGGTCATTGTGGAGGTGTGTTGAGTCGACTTTACTACATTTCAGCTGACGGGGTCGGCACATAGGTGGTGGCTTGTTTGTGAGGAGGGTAGGCCAGCTGATGTAGCTCCACTTCCTTGGGCTTAGTTTTCTCATTTATTTTGGAGGGAGTTCGTCCCACAGACCCTCCGGGATACGTGGTGCCTAGATTTTGAGTAGTTGCTTCAGGGGAGTATGACGATGTTAGAGTATGCCATGAGGTTCATTGAGTTATCCCGACATGCACCTGCTTTGGTATCTATAGTCAGAGAGCGAGTCTGCAGATTTATCGAGGGGCTTAGTTGTGGTCTTAGATTCAATATGGCATAGGAGTTGGAGACTGATACTCTATTTCAATAGGTTATGGAGATCGATCGGAGGTTGGAGCATATGTGTGGCCAGGAGAGGATGATAGGGAGGCCAAGAGGCCTCGAGATTCTAGAGGATTTAGTTGTTCATGCTCTACAGTTTTAGCTCGTCCTGGTAGAGGTTATGTCAGTCGATCAGTTCATTCGGTGCTTCAGGCTACTCGCAGTGACCCGCTATTTAGAGGCCTCAGAGCGCTTATGCACAGCCACTTTCCAGTGTACTTCCTGCACAGGGTGTCTACAATGGTCATTCTAGCCGACCGGGTCAGACTCAGTTCCAGAAGCCATGCCCGTTGTTTCGATTCAGGTGATACTAGGTACATAATAAGGCACTTCCCTAGACTTAGGAGCGCTGCACCTCCACTGAGTACACATGCCATGGTTGCTGCTTTAGTTACCACTCCACCTGTACAACCAGCAAGGGGTGGAGGTCAGGCGGGTAGAGGTCATCCTAGAGGGGGAGGCCTGGCATGTTCCTATGCTTTTCCTGGTAGGACTGAGGATGTTGCATTAGATGCTGTCATCACAAGTATTGTTCTGGCCTGTCATAGGGGTGCATCAATTTTATTTGATCCGGGTTCCACTTATTCGTATGTGTCATCCTATTTTGCTTCATATTTGGATGTGTCTCGTGATTCTTTGGGTACTCTTTTTTATGTGTCTACACCTAAGATTCTATTGTGGTAGACCGTGTCTATCTGTCGTGTTTGGTCACTATCAGAAGTTATGAGACTAGAGTGTACCTTCTGATACTTAATATGGTAGACTCTGACGTGATTTTTGGCATGGATTAGTTGTCGCCCTAGCACGCTATTCTGGATTTTCACACCAAAACCATGACATTGGCTTTGCCAGGGTTGCCGAGGTTAGAGTGGAGAGGTAGATTGGGCCATGTTTCGAGTAGGGTGGTGTCCTTTCTAGAGGCACATCGGATGGTTGAGAAGGGGTGCTCGGCATGTTTAGCCTTTGTGAGGGAAGTTAGTGCTAATACTCTTACCGATGAGTCAGTTCCGGTAGTGAGAGAGTTTCCAGACGTGTTTTCAGTAGACCTTCAGGCATGCCTCTTGATAAGGATATCAATTTTGGTATTGGCTTGGTGTCGGCACTCTGCCCAACTCTATTTCACCATATCGCATAGCACTAGTGGAGTTCAAGGAACTAAAGGAACATCTTCCGGAGTTGCTTGATAAGGGTTTCATCAGGCTGAGTGTCTTGCCTTGGGGTGCTCCAATTCTATTTGTGAAGAAGATAGACGGCTCCATGAGGATGTGTATTGATTATAGGAAGCTGAAAAAGGTTACAATCAAGAACAAGTACCCGCTACCACGTATTGATGATTTGTTCGATCAGCTACACAGTGCTCGAGTATTCTCGAAGATTGACTTGAGGTCAGGGCACCATCAGTTGAAGATCCGGGATTTAAATATTTCGAAGACGGCTTTCAGGACTCGCTATGGTAAAAATGAGTTTCTGGTGATGTCTTCTAGATTGACCATGCCCTAGTAGCCTTTATGTACTTAAAAAACAGTGTATTCCAGCCATATCCTGATTCTTTTGTCATCGTGTTCATTGACTATATATATTGGTGTATTCCCGCAGTCGGCAGGATCTTGGGTGGTATGTGAGGATCGTGCTCTAGACTTTGAGGGAGAAGAAGCTATATACTACATTCTCCAAATGTGAGTTTTGGCTTGATTCTGTGGTATTTTTAGGTCATGTGGTGTCTAGTGAGTGGATTAAGGTGGATCCGAAGAAGGTTGAGGCCGTTCAGAGTTTGCCTAGACCATCTTTTGCTACAATGATCCAAATTTTTCTACGCTTGGCCGGTTATTATTGCCATTTTGTGGAGGGTTTTTCATCCATCACAGCTCCTTTGACTAGATTGACTCAGAAGGGTGCCCTTTTCAGGTGGTCTAACGAGTGTGAAGAGAGCATTAAGAAGCTCAAGACTGACTTGACTATAACTCTAGTTCTGATTTTACCTTCGGCATCGAGTTCTTATACAATATCTTGTGATGGTTCACGGACTGGCATTAGGTGTGTGGTGATGCAGAAGGGTAGAGTGATTGCTTATGCTTCGCGTCAGTTGAAGCCCCATAGGAAGAACTACGCGGTACATGATTTAGAGTTGGCAACCATTGTTCACGCGTTGAAGATTTGGAGGCACTATCTGTACGGCGTGTCTTGTGAGGTGTTCACGGGCCACATGAATCTACAACACTTATTTAAGAAAAAGGATCTAAACTTGAGGTAACTAAGGTGGTTAGAGCTGCTAAAGGACTATAATATCACCATTCTTTGTCATCCCGAAAAGGCCAATATTGCTTATATTCCAGTTGGGGAGAGACCTTTAGCATTGGACGTTCAGGCTTTGGCTAATAGGCTCGTGAGGCTACATGTTTTGGAGCCTAGCAGGTTCCTTGCTTGCGTTGTTTGATAGTGTTCTTTGTTTGAGCGCATCAAGGCACGTTAGTATGATGATCCCTACTTGCTTGTGCTAAAGGATACGGTGCAGCACGGTGATGCCAAAGAGGTTACTATTGGAGATGATGGGGTATTGCAAATGCAGGGCCAGATTTCTTTACCCAATATAGATGGGTTGCGGGAACTGACACTTTAGGAGGCCCATACGTCACGGTATTCCATTCACCAAGGTATCGTGAAGATGTTTCAGGATTTGAAACAACACTACTGGTGGAGGAGAATGAAAAAAGCTATTGTGGGATATGTGGCTCGGTGTTTGAAGTGACAGTAGGTGAAGTACGGGCATTAGAGATTAGACGGTTTGCTTTAGAGGCTCGATATTTCAGAGTGGAAATAGGAGCGTATCACCATGGATTTTGTAGTTGGACATCCACAGACCTTGAGAAATTTTTATGTAGTGTGGGTCATTGTGGATAGACTAACCAAGTCAGCACATTTTATTCCAGACGTGACTACCTACTCCTTAGAGCAGCTGGCTCAGATTTATATTCGAGAGATTTTTCATCTTCATAGTGTGTCAGTGACTAATATCCCCGATCGAGGCACGCAGCTCACATCGCATTTTTGGAGAGTTGTGCAGCGTGAGTTAGGCACTTAGGTCGAGCTGAGTACGGCATTTCATCCTAGATGGACGGGTAGTCCGAGCGCACTATTCAAATTTTGGGCATTTCATCCTAGATGGACGGGCAGTCCGAGCGCACTATTCAAATTTTGGTGGACATGCTATGTGCCTGTGTTAATAATTTTGGGGTTCATGGGATCAGTTTCTACTGCTCGCAGAGTTCTCTTACAACATCAGCTATCAGTCGAGCATCCATATGGCACCATATGAGGCTTTATATGGCAGGCGATGCCAATCTTTGGTTGGATGGTTTAAGAATAGGGAGGCTAGGTTGTTGGGCACTGATTTGGTTCGAGATGCTTTGGAGAAGGTAAAGTTGATTTAAGATCAGCTTCGTACAATGCAGTCTAGGCAGAGGAGTTATGCTGATCGAAGGGTTCGTGATGTGGAATTCATGGTGGGTGAGAGAGTTTTTCTCAGAGTTCCGCCCATGAAGGTTGAGAAGAGGTTCGGGAAGAACGGCAATTTGAGCCCTCGATATATCGGTCCTTTTGCGATCCTTGAGAGAGTGAGTGAGGTGGCCTATAGACCTTCATTGCCACCCAGCTTATCAGGAGTTCACCCGGTGTTTTATATTTTCATGCACCAGAAGCACTATGGTGATCCATCTCATGTGTTAGATTTTAGCTCAGTGCAATTGGACAATGATTTGACCTATGTTGAGGAGCCAGTGGCTATTTTGGACAAGCAGGTACGGAAGTTAAGGTGAAAGAATATTTCTTCAGTGAAGGTGCAATGGAGAGGTCAACCGGTCGATGAGGCGACCTGGGGGACCGAGTATGATATGCGGAGTTGTTATCCTCAGCTTTATGGCACTTCATCTACGTCTCTCTACTCATTCGAGGACGAACGTTTGTTTAAGATGGGGAGAACTTAATGACCCGGCCAATTATTTTGCATATTTGAGCCCCGTTTCTCCTATTGAAGCTTCCTTTTTGTGTATTTTTGGATTTATGACTTGCGAGGATGGTTCGTTTGGTTTGGGGGAAGTTTTGGAATGATTTTGATCCTTTGGTTATTGGTTTAGAAGTTTAAGTGGGAACTATTGACCGAGGTTTGACTATTGTGAAAATGACCCCAGAACAGTGTTTTTCGGGTTCCAATAGGTTTGTGTAGTGATTTTGGAATTAAGTATATGCCCGAAATTGAATTCGGAGGCTCCTAGGTTGATATGACTTGTTTTACCAAAAGTTGGCAATTTCAAGGTTTTGAAATATCCTAAGTTTTATCGTAGGTTTACTTTATGGCTATCGGGTACGAATTATGGATTCGAGACTTGAAATAGTTCCGTTTCATCATTTGGAATTTGTTTGCAAAGTTAGGCCATTCCGAGTTGTTTTGATAGGAAACGGACGCATGGTTGTGTTTCTAACGATTCTTGAGTTTATTGTAATTTTCTATATTTTGGTGTCCGATTCGTGGTTATAGATGTTATTTTGGTATTTTGACCATGCGAGTAAGTTTGTATAATATTTTTAGACTTATATGGATATTTAGTGTGGAGCTCCGAGGGCTCGAGTGTATTTCAGACGCGTTTTAGATTGATTTGGGCTGTTTCTCAGGAACTGGTGTGTTGGTGCTGCTGTTATCGTAAATGTGAGCACCATTTCGCATTTGTGATTCTCGCATTTGGGAACTCACATCGCAATTTCCAAGGGGAAAGTGGGTGTCAGGCTTCACATTTGCGAAGCCAGCCTTGCAAATGTGAATGGGGACTTGAAGGGGAGATGCTCGCTTTTGCGACCAAACGATCGATTTTGTGAGGGGGACTGACTTTCCAAATGTGAAGTCAGGGTCGCATTTGCGACATCCCCTGGGTCTGTCAGGCATCACATTTGTGATGCATCTGTCGCATTTGCAGGTCGCATTTGCAGGTCGCATTTGCGAGACCTACAACTAAACAAAATAATGGGATTTCGGGACTTAGCTTCATTTATCACATTTTAGAACCCTAGACTCGGTGGGAGGCGATTTTGAGGAGAGATTTTCATACACAACTATTGAGTAAGTAATTTTAATCCAATTTCAATTATATTACACGATTGTTTATGAGATTTAACATCTAATTCATGAGAATCCAAGAGAAATTTTGGGGAATTTTTCTATGTTTTGAAAAATAAAAATTTGAGATTTCAGAATCGGACTCGGATTTGAAAACAAAACACATATGGACTCATGTGTTATGGGTAGTCAAGATCTACACTTGGACTCGGGTTTTGACTGGACTAGCCCAAGGTTGACATTTGTTGACTTTTGGGGAATTATATAAAGATCTTAACTTCAATTATTGAAAATTGGTTTCTCATGCATTGTTTGATGATATTAAGTCATTTTTTGTTAGATTTGAGCCATGTGGAGGCGAATTTTAAAGGAAAAGTTATTTTTCAGTATTGATTTGGCCTAATTGAGGTAAGTATCTTGCCAAACTTTGTATAGAAAAAATTACCCTGTAGGATTTGGTTTAATTGCACTATTTGAATTATGTGGAAGACGTGTACATGAGGTGACGAGTGTTTACACGGGCTAATTTGTGGAACTTGACCGCCTTAGACTCTTAGGCTATTAATATGCTTCTAAATGAAGTTGTTATATGGAATATCTTTCATTATTGAGTTATTAACCGTTAAATTTTTGTCGTTTTTGAAATTCTAGTACACATTGGTTTTTAGCCATGGGCTCTGTATTATTGTGATATAGGTATTGTTTTTTTTAAAATATTGTGTCATATGGACACGTGTGGTGCGAGTTGATTATTATGTTGTGAAGAGATGCACATGCGGTAGCATAAGCTAGTTTTATTGATGCGCATGCGGTGAGATAAGGGGGTTTTATGCACATGTTTCTAGTAAGGGGAATTACTTCATTGTTGAAGCACACACAGCGAGATTAGGGGGCTTATGCGCGTGAAGCTATTTCGGGAAAAATATTTATAATGGAAAGCTCACGCGACATTGTAAGGAAGATTCATGATTTGTGGCTTGTGAATTGTACTTGTGAGGTGTGGTACCTCGGGATGGCTCTTCTTGTAAATTCACTGTTGGAACGGCTTGATTATTCGAACTGTCATTGCTTTTCTTAATTTGTTTAACTTGTATTTAACTGTGTTTTTGATTATTTTTGTCGTTTTATCACACGTTTACTCCTTGTTTTTATTTATTTAATTTGCTTCTTGTTGTTAGTGTTACGTTTATATTCTGCTAGGTTTTACTTTTATGTTTAGTGAGTGTCTTGACTGGAACCTCGTTACTACTCCATCGAGGTTAGTCATGATACTTACTGGGTACCATTTATGGTGTACTCATACAACACTTCTGCACATTTTTATGTAGATCCAGGTACCTCGGATCGTGCCGGACGTTGCTAGATGTGTTAAGTTGCCGAGGAGACTTCAAGGTATACTTGTCATTACGCTCGCACGCCTCGCGGTCACCTTCTGAAGCTTTACTTTTACTATAGTTTTCTTTCATTCAAAATTAGTAATGTAATTGATATTCCTAGTTTACCCTCAGTAGAGCTTATGACTCCGTACAACATGTTTTGGGATGTATGACTATTGTTTGGTTTTAGCTTTATTATGTCATTAATCAGTTTACTTTAATAGCTAAGTTGTTTATTTTTGTTAAGTCTCAGCATGTGTTAGGCTTACCTAGTCTTAGAGAGTAAGTGTCATCACGATCCTAAAGGTGGGATTTGGGGTCGTGACAATAGCCAAACATAGACGAAGAAGAGAAAGTAAAAAAACATTAAAGTTTGGAGGTTATGTTGCATTCACTTTTTCTGTTGCACATGAAACTGAAGAAATTAGAGAATCATCAAAATATTTTAAAGCAATTTCTGGTGCTGGTTCAACCAAGTGGTTGATTGCAATGAATGAAGAAATTGAGTCTGTCCACAAGAGTGGTACTTGGTCTCTTCTAAAGCCACTATCATGAAAGAGAACTGTTGGTTGCAAAGGGGTTTTCAAGAAAACATATGGAATTTTACAGGCTGAAGATGCAAGGTATAAGGCACGATTTGTTGCACAAAGCTATAGTCACGTACAAGCAGTTGCTTTTAATGATATTTTCTCACATGTTGTTAACATAGCTCTATTCATGTCTTGCTTGCCTTAGTCTCCATGTATGATTTGGAATTAAAATATCTTGATGTTATGACAACTTTCTTCCATGGCGAACTTAAGGAAGAAATATACATGCATCAACCCAAAGGATTTGAAATTGAAGGAAAAGAAGATCATGTTTGATCTTTGAAGAAATTCTTGTATGGACTAACACTTTCCAAGATAATGATACAAGAGGTTTGAATCTTTTATGTTGGATCATGGTTATTCGAGGAGCACGTATGATAGTTGTATTTACCTCCGGAAGTTAAATGATGGTTAATTTGTATACTTATCGTTAAATGTTGATGATATGCTCATAGTTATTAAGGATTTGACAGAATCATAATTTAAAAAGTCAGCTAAAAAGTGAATTTAAGATGAATAATTTGGGACCAACTGAAAAATTCTCAGCATGGAGATCAAAAGAGATCGATGAGCCAACTGGCTATTCCTGTCCTATAAGAAGTACTTGTAGAAAGTCTTGGAGAAGTTTGCATAGATGTTGAACCAATGAGTACCCATCTTGCTGCTCATTTTAAGTATCAACTGCTCAGTCACCAAAGTTAAAGTAAGAAGAGAGGTATATGGCACATGTACCTTAATCCAGTGCAGTCGGCGGTATTAAGTATATAATGGTTTGTACACATTCAGATATTTCACAAGCAGTGAGCGTGGTAAGCCGGTATATAGCTTGTCCTAGTAAAGCACATTGGAAGGTTGTGAAATAGATTCTCAGATACTTGCGAGGTACTTTAAACACATATTTGGATTTTGGGAGAAATATTAACACTTTAGTTGGTGTTGTAACTCATATTATGCAGGTGATCTTGACAAAAGAGAATATCACTAACAGGCTATGCATTTTGCATTGGTGGTTGCACTATCAGTTGGAAATCTATATTACAACATATAATATTTTTTTCTACTATCAAAGCAGAATATATGGTAGTGACCGAGGCGATCAGAGAAGCCTTATGGTTAAAGGGTCTATTTGCTAAACTCAGTATACACCATGGTGGTATTATCATTTTTTGTGATATTCAAAGTATCATTCACTTGACTAAAGACCGGATGTATCATGAGATGACGGAGCATATTGATATCAAGTATTATTTCGTTCGAGAAGTCATTGCTGAAGGAAACGTTTTTGTTCATATCATCAACATTTTACACAATCCTGCTGTCATGTTTATGATGCATTTTCTAGTTGCCAAGTTTTCTAGTTTATGACGAATGATTTAGCCTATATGGGCTTTTACGAAGAGGGTGGAACAAATTTTATATGTCAACTAAATTAGGCCAAGGTGGATATTTATAATATGGCTATATTTTTGGCTCACATCACAAAGGTTCATTAATTACATATAGGTGTTAGCCTATTCTCAAGACATGACTGGCAAAGAATACTTGGCGGAAAATCATTCTTGAAGACCAAGATTATAATCGGGATAATACATAATTACCTCCCTGGGTCGTCCCACTTTACCAGTTACACCCTTAAATTTTGCGGGAGTCCTATGACCCCCCTAAATTTATTTGAAGTGAAATAAAGACCAACTTTTTCGCTAACGTGGCACTTGGTCTGTTTTGCACCAGATGAAAGTGCGTAAAAGCTCTAAAAATTCTATTTTTCATTTATTTTTTCTTTTTTTCTCACTTTCTCTCTCATTTTCTTTTCTTTTTCTTTTTCTTGTTTCTTCTTCTTCGATCATCACCACCATCTGTCAATCACCATATCCAAAATTTCTAGCAAGCCAACAACGAAAGCTTATAAAACCCATCAAAGATTGTTCCTGGTTTGAGTTTGATTTTTGGTGGAGCTTCTAAATTTTTGTTTCAATTTTTTGGATCCTATCGGCAAAGTCGAAGCCATATCAACCCGGTTTAAATGACAACGAATGATTTAAGTAAGATTCTCACCACTAAATCGTAATACAACGAACAAGAGCCAATCTCGAATTTAGTTTGGGTGGTGATTTAGAGCTTCAAAATTTTAGTTGGTTGTTTGATTTTATTTTCGATAGATTTGGTGGTGGTTAGATAATGGTAATTTGATGTCAGTTACTTGATATCTGAAGGAAGATTTTTCCCTGGCATGATTTCAGTTTTGATGGAGGTTGTGTTATGGCAATCTATGATGGAGGTACTGTGATAAAGTTGGTGGAGAAGAAGGAAGGGAGAAAAAGAAAGGAAAAAAAGAAAGAATAGGAAAATATAAACAAATAAAAATAATATAAAAAGAAATGACATGGCACAACCTAATTGGTGCGTGTGATCCACTGATTCTTTGAAATTTGTGGTGGTCTCAGAATGTTGTATTTATTTCTCTTCAAACAAATTCAGGGGGGTTATAGGACCCCATAAAAATTGAGGGTGCAACTGGTAAAGTGAGACAACCTCAGAGAGGTAATTATGTATTTATCTTGGTGGAGGAGATTTATTTGCAAGTTGGCCACTTGATCTTGTGAACTTGCAGGACCTTGGGTATTCTTTCCTATAAATAGAGTGTTGTTGTTCCTTTCTAAATGCACCAACAAGATTTGAGAACTCATCTCTTGTTTTTCTATCTCATCCTTTATTGAGATAATTATTTTGTAAGAGAGTTGAGTGTTGGGAAACACCTTTATTATCCTTTTTTTTTGGAGTAATCTTATAAGATTATTCTCTCTGGGATATTTAAAATTAATTAGAGTATTTTCTCTAATTTTATACTTTTTTTTATACACTTATTGGGATAGTAAATTTTTTTTATCTCCACTTGTGGACGTAGGTTACTTTGGGTGAACCAGGTTAAATTTGTGACTGCTTTGTATCCTTTAATTGCCATTTTTATCAACTTGCATTGTCTTTGTGTTTACCTTGAAAATGATATTTACAATTATATTTGATTTTGTGGTTCTAAAAATACGCGATTTATTTTAATACTAGTTGTTAAGCAATAGATGCTAGGTATAAGAAAAAAGAATAAGATATGCAAACCAATGGGGTCACAAAGTTGGGCCTCGAGCTGGCTGGAGGACCTCAAGATCTAGACGGAGCTAATGACGATGAACTATCGACAAAGAATCAATGGTAATGAGGCCTTAAAGTTGGCCTTTTACGATTAATAATGAGCAATAAATGAAAAATAATGAATGAACAATGTAAGAATAAGCAATAAATGTGAAGAATAGTTGTTTTTCCAAAGAGAGCAGAGAATGTTGTATGTTATTCAATCTCAAAAGTGCCTTACAAAATGACAAAGGTCCCCTTTATATAGGAGGGGTGAATCCCAACATAGTACATGTCTAATAAATGACGAATAAATGCTACTAGTACAGCTGTGTAACTTCCTCAGTACGGATTTGTACTATTCTTGTAGACTCTGTCAGTCCTCATCGTGTGCCCTCGGGGGTTTTCTGCCTTTCCATGAAGATCACTGGCTCGTGCCGCTCCGAGATCGACCCTCGATGTGCCCCCTCGAGGGGGAGCAATTCGAGGTCCGCCCTCAAGTTCCACTTCGATCCCCTCGAGACCAGGCGTGGAGTACCACAGTAGCCTCAAAGTTGGATTCTCTGATTTTGGCCGCATACAGATAGTCTCCGCATTTCTTAGAATGAAATAATAAGAAATGCCCTTGAGTTCATGCCTCTCGGATATCCCAATCATGACGTTAGCCATGTGAGATCATTAAATGGTGCTGCAGAAAAAGTTGTACAGAGGTCTTGTCAACACAGTTCTCGAAAAGCCCACGAACCGCTATTGGTCGCCCTTTCAACTCCTCCAACTCACTTAGATGGCTTATAAATACTCTAATTCCCTATCTTTTGAATCTTTACAACATCTTCAGATCTTCAAACTTTTGTTAACAGTTTCCTGCCTTCTCCCCTTCTCTGTACTCATTTCTGCGTCAACTCGCTCTTAAACTTTGTTATAACCATGTCTAAAACCTCTAAGACGGTGCCCCGAAAGGGGGAAGCCTCTTCTTCATCATGCTCGTCTAAGAGCAAAAAAGTAGTGCCTCCCAATGTTGAGGAGTGTGTTCCTGGGTCCTTCGATATATTATCCGATTTCAATGTTGACAAACCTTCTTCGACGCCGGGCCGATGCGAGCCCATGTCTCGGTATGTTAGTTTAATAACTAACATAGAGAAGGTGAAAATAGATTGCCATTGGGGAAGGGCGGTACACGCTGAGATACCTTCTTCGGAAGAGGACATAACTACACATAAACCTGGTTTCCTCAGCGTGTATACATATCCTTTTACTTTAGGCCCTATAGATTCTTCTTCTCCATGAATAGACCCGGTGATCCTCGATTTTTGCCAAGAATACCGAGTGACACTTGGTCAAATTTACCCTTCTTTTTGGAGAATCGTCTATTTGATTAGACATTTCTCGAACATGATTGAGGGGATGTCTTTCACCCTCGATCATCTGATCAGACTGTATAGCCCTCGCCTCTATCGAGGGGCTTAGTCAAGCTGCGGTATCGAACTACCAAAGAAATTTTTGCCAATACTGATGAAGATAAAGACCGGGGGTGGATGAGCTGCTTCGTTCGAGTCAGGACCTCGGACCTCATCCCTACCGAGAAGATGCCATTCCCTGAGAAATGGAATATGAGACGTAAGTGTCATTATACCGAGCATGCTATATCATATGAATGTCCTCTTTTCTTCTGTCAAACTGACTCCTTTATTTTTTTCTTTTTGAATTGGTCCTTCTCAGGTTGCGTAGCCACCATGTGGTTTCCCGGTGCGGTCGAGGACCTCCCGGGCTGGGTTAGACTTTTAGATTTCGCCTCATCATACGACAAGCGTGTTTGGCGTGATTTGGCCAAAACTCGATGGGAGGCTAAAAATCATGGTACGTCTTCACCGCTGTCACTTCTAAATTCCTTATGCATGGATGTTTTGGTGGTATTTTCGACATTTTACGCTTCTGCAGGCCTCGGGGAAGCTGTTTTAATGAGACTGCCTCCTTCTGGCGAAGAAGAGACCCAAAAACCCGCTAAGGATAGAAAGAGAAAGAAGAAGACGCCGGCGGAGTCCCCGACACCGAAGAGAGCTAAGGCTCGAAAGCGCAGGACCAATGCAACGGTCCTAACTACGGCAGCGGCTGAGAGCCTTCGTGCTGAAGACGATGACGGCTGCCCATTGGTTCATAGGGCAAGACGAGACACTGATGCTTCGTCGGATGTTGGGCAAAAAACTGCCGAGTCAGAGGCGGCCGATGTGGTCCCACCTTGTTTCGAGGAGTCTCTCGAGGAGGGTTCGGATGTAGTCCCCGAGCCGACCACTGAATAGGATACGTCCTGTGCCGAAGAACACTTGGTTGGCGCATTCGGAGGATCCTGCTCTGAGGCCCTTCGAGGGCAAGAAGAAACCTCGATAGAGGTTAACATTGTAGGCGGTCTTCAATCGGGCCCGTCGTTTTCCCCAGGGCAAATACGGGATGCCCATAACAGGGAGGCTGCCGATGCGGGGGCATCCCGGCAGGAGGATAATGCATTTAGAGCATTTGGGGGTTTTTTTCCTGGTGTTGAAGAGGATGCTGATCTCGATGCTCCAGTCATTCTCGAGGAGGCTGCGAAACTCCAAAAACAGGTGATTTATGACATAACCCTTGTGCCTTGAGTTTTGATCTTTGTTTTTCCTAATTTCCTTCCTTTGTGTTGCAGGTCACGATGATGTATGACCAAGCCTTCTCCAAGTTAAGTGCTGAACTGACTTATAGTGAGGAGGAGTTCGAGAAGCTTGCCACGGAGTTGAAAGAACTAAAAACTCTATACGCCCGAAGGGAGGGGGAACTGAACAGCCTTCGAGCGAGCTCGGAGAAAGTGCTCCAAGAGCGGGCTAACTTCATTGAGCAGGTAGTTCGGTATTCATGAGCTTGTTTGTTGTTTTCATAACTTGGTGTTTACTAAATTGGCTCAGCATTTGCAAATCGAGCAAAAGGATGCCCTAGCGGAGCAGCTTCGGGAGGAGATTGTGGCCAAAGATGCCGAGATACTTGAGCTGAAGCGGTGCAAGGATAGCACGGCTTTGGAAAGGGATACTCTCCGAGGGGAGCTGGCCTCGACCCAAGGTCTTCTTCAAGGTGCTAAGGAGGAGGCTCACAAATTCCAGGTGCTTCATGCCGAGTCGGCTGTTGCGTTATCTATGGCTAAGTCCGAAGCCGATGCACTCGTATCCTCGTATCGGGATGACGCTGCTGCAGTGAATACTTGAGCCAGGGAGATATCCGAAGAGGCCGAGCTCAAACTGGCTCGCGCCCTCGCACATGCTCGATTAGAGGCTCGGAGAAAGGCCTTCGAGGAAGTGCATGCCAAGGGTTTTGATCTTTTCGCCGAGATCAAAGAAGCGAAGGCCTTAGAAGAGGAGTCAGCAGCTCCGACTTCTTCGGACGAGGGCTCCGCGAGTGGCTCGGGGAGTAGCGAGGATGAAGATTAGGCCACCTTTGTTCTTTTTACTTCTTCTTCTTTTGTACATGGACTCCGCGTGGGTATTTTGTAAATGCGCCTTAGTAAATATATTTTTGGGAATGTAAAGGATCTTTTTTTGTTTAATGCCTTCAAAGCTTCGCCTTTTATTGTTTATGCCATAGTCAAGCCTCGAACCTGAATTTAACTCCTTCGAGCTCGGTCTTGGGGTAACCGAGACCCTTGGGGTCGGGTCGGTAAGGGATCGATTTGATTCCTTGATTCCTCGAACACTGCATGGTATCGTTATTCCTGTGATATGACCGTGAAATGACCAAAGTGGCCCTGTCGGTACATTTTCCCGAAAAGTCATAATTGCTTTGTCAGAGCTGATTGGCTATCAAAGTTAATGAATAGTCGCCACTCTTCATATATATATACCTGCTTTCTTTTCATTGAGGGCTTCGCCGTTTTGTTCATCTACCTTCTTCTGTGGAGTTCCTTTTCTGCTAGTTTTAGTGCCGCATTAGATCAAAGCTTTGCTTGAGTTTTCATCTTCTCTCTCTTACTTTGAGGGAACCATGGCTACCGTACCCAAATCCGCTTATCAGAAAGAGGGAAGTCCCACCTCTGCCTCTCGCCCGGCTGGTGGCACACCGCTGGCATTTGGCGAGCCGACTTCGAACTGTTTCATCACGATGAGGGATTTTGCAATAGAGAAACCTCTCGATGTTTCGAGTCACCAAGAACATGCATCGAGGTTCGTTTGCTCAATAGAAGAGAGGCATCTTGAGGCTGTGAGGAGAGACTGTGGATGGTGAGAAAAGGTGAGGCTGTAGATACCCTCCTGGGAGGAGGACATACGACCCACGTAGTGGGGTTTCTGACCGTGTATACGTACCCTTTTACGTTGGGTCCCCTCGACCGACTCGTGCTCGAATTCTGTCAAAGATATCAGGTTACTTTGGCACAGATCCATCCGTCTTTCTGGCGGATTGTGTTGATGATGAGATTTTTCGCTGAGAAGGCTGAACTCGAGTTCACTCTTAGCCACTTCATCAGGTTGTACCGGCCTTTGCATTATCGAGGTCCAATTACGCTACGACGTCGATCCACCAAGCCCTTTATCACTAGTGATGAAGAGGACAAGGATCGAGGGTGGATGAGTCGGTTTGTCGAGTGAGGGCTGTCGACATTATTCCCGCTGAGTTCCTGCCGTTTCTAGAAAAATGGAATTTCAAGCGTAAGTGATATACCGAACTCTGTTACTTTTGTTCTTGGTGGGTCCAGGTGTTGTAAGGATGTTTTCTTTCGTTTTCCGCAGCGATCCCGTAGATGCCACATGAGGTTCCCGATCTTGCGGACTAGGCCCGCAAACTGGCGGCCTCTTCGACTTATGATGAGCGCAAGTGGCGAGATTTGTCGAAGGGCAAATGGGAGGCTAAGCATCATGGTATGTGTAAATTAGTCCTTCTCTCGAAAGGTACTTTCCTTTACGTGTGCTAATTTCTTTGTTTGTAGGCATCGGTGAGTTTTCTAAGGTGAGACCGTCCCCCTACGAGGAGGAGGAAGGACCTTCGACTTCCGAATCAAGGAAGGATAATAAGAGAAAGTGGTCCTCGAAGGACGAGGATTCTTTCAGCAAGGCAGGACCTGCTCGGGGGCCTGAGGAGGGCGTTGCCGCTGACGAAGATCTCATCTATATCGGTAGCTCCGAGGACATCAGTGTATCCGGAGAGGATGATTCTATAATGACAGCTCGAACCAGGGGGCCCCCGAGATTGTCGAACCTACTGGACTCGAAGCCCCTAATTTCGAGGGAGAGATTTCACAGGAGAGGAGGGGCGAAGGTCCTTTATTACATGATTTGGCAGCTGGTTCTCGGGCGACGAAAAGTACCCCGAGGGAAATGGACTTTGTCATGTCCCCACCTGGACAGGGCACCTCGGGTTTCTCTATCGGGGCCAATGAGACTGAGCCGGTAGACGCGAAATCGACCTTCGAGGAAGCTCAGCGACTCTGCTCTATGGTGCATTTTGAGTTTATTATTGCTCTTCCAACTTCGTATTTTCTTATTTTTGACCGAACCTTCCTTCTCATAGGCCTTTGAAAAGCTCAAGTCTGAGCTGCTTCACTATGAGGCGAAGTTGCGTAAAGCTTTGGATGGGGAGAGATCTCTCAGTCTTTTTTGTGACAAGAAGACAAGAGAGCTGATACACCTGCGATCGGAGTTGAACTGATGTTGTGATTATGAAGGCAAGCTCGAGAGACAGGTAACCCATATTTTGGAGGAATACAGGCTTCTTCTCCCGATTTCGGGAGCTAATGTTTCGATATCTCAACTGCAGCAAAAGGCTGAGGCGTTGGAACGCCTTTGGGGCGAAGCTAACCGGGCAAATTCTGAATGCAACAAATTGAAAGCACAGATAGATGCTCATGTCGCGGCCAAAAGGAATGCTTTGGCAAAGGCCTCCGCCCTCGAGATACAACTTCATAATGCTCGAGAAAACAACTTGGTCCAGACCAGCAGCATTGCTAAACTTGAAACAAATCTTTTAGAAATGAAGGCCGAGTTTGTGGATGCTCAGGCCGAAGCCGAAGAGGCCCGGGCGAAAGCCGATAAGAAGGTGGCCATCTATCTGAAAGATGTTGTTGAAGCTCATACGAAGTTGAGGGGGGATTTTGATCGAGAGAAGAGGAGCAACGAATACGTTCGGTGCAGATCCCGTAGGGAAACTCTCGAGGAGATTCATGGCAAGGGCTTCGATCTCTCGGAGGAGATAGAGCAGGCAAAGCCGGGTGAGTTCGACGCCAAGTTCTTCGTTTCCAATACCGAATACAATGAGGAGGAGGCCGGTGCGAGAGCTGGTCCCGAGGGAGCCGATTGAGACATAGTCCCCGAGGGGGAAGGATAAATTCCCGAGGGTAGACTAGGTTTTTTTCTTGTTCTTTGTATCGGGCCCCCCGTAGGAGTGTTTGTAAATGTATCTTTGTACCATTATTTATAAAAAAGGAACCCTTTGGTTTTTCCTTTATATAAATTCCCACTTGCTTGTGTCTTTGTTTATGCTTTGAGTTTTGATGCCTGTTGACAATCAGTCCAATACGTTTGATTTCTAGATAAGAATCCTTAGGTTGTGTTCGATGAACAATTGATAAAAGTTGATCGCTTAGGGCTTGGTCCTCGAATCAAGTTTTGACTAAGGCTCGTTGACCCTTAGGTTTTCAACATATTGGCCCTTAGGCTCTTTAGGCTGGCCCTTAGGCTCTTACGCATTGGCCCTTAGGCTCTTTAGGCTGTCCCTTAGGCTCTTACGCATTGGCCCTTAGGCTCTTTAGGTTGTCCCTTAGGCTCTTACGCATTGGCCCTTAGGCTCTTTAGGCTGTCCCTTAGGCTCTTTTTAGATTGGGTCGATGCGACCTCTAATATGGCTATAGTTTTCCCTCATTTTGGCTAAAGACTTTTGAAGTTCTGATTATGCCTTGGCATATTTTATGTTCGTCCGACTATTCGACGGCTCAGATGAGAACCTCGATTATGAGTGATATGTGACGATAGTAGAGTACCTTTGAAGGCTTGCTCGAAGGTTAAGTTTTCGAAACCTTTTTATCGAAGGCTGATTATTTTCGAAGCCTTTTTTTATTGTTCGGAGCTGAGAGTATCGAAGCTCTTTTGCTTATGCCGAGGGTAGCCTGATTAACCGGTTCTTTTCGAAGTGCTTTCGAAGTATTTGGAGGCCTTTAGTTTTATGGCGGCAATCGGACATCTCCGAGCTGCGTTAATTCGGTCGTAGCCTTTTAGTTCGACCGTAGTCTTTATGTTTGGCCGTAGCCTTTAGTCCTCATGTGCGGTGACCTCGGCGTCTATATCGAGGGTATGCCTTTATAGGGGTCTTACAAGCTCGGATATATAGCCTTGGCCTTAATATCGGGGGTTATGCCTTTTTTAAGGTCTTATAAATTTGAGCACGCTTTGTTGAAGGACTTACAGATTTGATGTTGCCTCAGTGAGGGCTTATGATCTTGAAGTTGCCTGATCGAGGTCTTACGAATTCGGGTCTTTGATGGCTCGATGAACTGACTGTTTGATGACAGTCCCCAGGTATTCGAGAGTTTTTGGCTCTTGGGCCTTTTTTCGTGACAGTACCGAATTTCTTCGAGGCACAAAGTGTTTTAATAAGCAAAGAGGCTTCCTCAATTACTTGATATATGCGTACATGTTTCTTGCTTTTGGAGGCTCGATTATTCTACATGGACACGGTTCATTTGACCGTTTGGCCCAATACAACATTCTCCTATTGAGGTCCTCCTAGGCATAGTTTGATTTCTTCCGAGAGGTGACCTCCTGGGGTGATGCCCCCCAGTATTTGAGGTTGATTGAAGAGAAGCCTTGAATAATTTATGAGTTTTTCTTAGGTAGCATATGGATGTTGCCTCGTTAAAAACCTTGCCGGTAAAACCCGTTTGGCATAAAACCCGGTCCAAGGGAAAAAGAGCGCAACCCACGCTTTAAAACCCAAGGTCTTCGATCTGGAGGGTGTTTTGATTACTTTCGATTGAATTCCTGCAATAAGTTAGAGTAAAAAGTGAATGAAAAGGGAGAGGGTTGTACCTTAGCAATGATAGCGTTCGAGCCCTGATACGTTCTAATTGCTTGCTTCGAGGATGTGGTGCGGTCCTTTGTTCCCTTGTTCGGATGTAGCCGAGAACGTTGGTTGTGGTTGTTGTTCGGCTGTTTGCTTGTCTTTTAGCCTTTTCGGTGTAGAGGGTGCCGATGCTGGTGTCATGTCGTGTACCGCGAACATCTCTCATGCTGCATGCTGCTCTCCGTACACTGCTTTTACTCCATCCTTGGTTGGAAATTTCATCATTTGATGGAGGGTTGACAGCACTGCCCTTATGCTGTGTATCCATGGCCTTCTAAGCAAGGCATTGTATCTCATGTCTCCTTCGATAACGTGAAACTTGGTATCTTGGATTGTACCGGCCACATTGACCGGGAGGATGATTTCCCCTTTCATCGTCTCGCTCGCCATGTTGAATCCATTGAGGACTCGAGAGGCGGGTACAATCTGGTCGAGCAGTCCGAGCTGCTCTACCACCCTCGACCTGATTATGTTGGCCAAGCTACCTGGGTCCACGAGCACACGTTTAATTTGAAATTTATTCAAAAGAAAAGAAATTACCAGTGCATCATTATGAGGCTGAGACAAGGTCTCGATGTCTTCTTCTATGAACGTGGGAGCATCCTCTGGTATGTAACTCCAAGTCCGCTTTTCCCTGGTGATGGATATTTCCGTTCGCTTGACAATGGGTCCCTACAGGGCATCGATCCCTCCGATGATCATGTGGATGACGTGCGGTGGCTCTTCTGGTTCGTTCGTCCTGTTCGCCTCTCTTTCCTGAAGTTGGTTTTTAGCTCGGTCACTGAGGAACTCTCGAAGGTGCCCTTCGCTGATCAGTCAGGCTACCTCTTCTCGAAGCTGTCTGCAGTCCTCGGTCCTATGACCGTGAGTGCCGTGATATTTGCATACCAAGTTAGGGTTTCTCTGTGAAGGATCTGACAGTATGGGCCTTGGCCACCTAGTATCTTTGATTTTACCTATGGCCGACACGATGTCCGAGACATCGATGTTGAAGTTGTACTCGAATAGCCGGGGTGCTTCTACTGGCCCAGCGTGCCTATCGAACCCGATTTTATTCATGAGTCCCCGAGAATTTTGACCCCGATCTGTCCTTCGATCACCGCGAGGTATGTTACATTTCGGGGCGTTCCTTCGATCTTCTACATACGGCTGGTATCATTCCCTGTTTGGTCTCGGCTCCCTTTCTGTAAACCTTTGTTCCTTTGTTACGAGCCTGCTAGGATATATTGAGCCCGAAGGGGCTCCTAATTGGTCGTCTTCGACCCTGATCTAAACGTGATACCTGTTGTGCACATCCGCCCAGGTCACGGTGGGATACTCGACCAATTTTGTTTTAGCTGCTTCGAAGCTACCGAGCTCCGTTCGTTCAAGCCCTGAGTGAAGGCCTGCACTGCCCAGTCATCGGAGACTGGTGGTAATTCCATTCGCTCCATCTGAAAGCGAGATACAAATTCCCTTAGCATCTCGTTTTCTTGCTGTTTGATTTTGAAAACTCGGACTTCCTGGTGGCGACCTTGATGGCACCGGCGTGTGCCCTCACAAAAGAGTCTGCCAACATGGCAAATGAATCTATCGAGTTCGGGGGTAGGTTGTGGTACCACATCATGGCCCCCTTCGACAGTGTCTCTCCAAATTTCTTCAGCAGGACGGATTCAATCTCGTCGTCCTTTAAGTCATTCCCTTTTACAGCACAAGTGTAGGCGGTAACGTGCTCATAGGGGTTCGTGGTCCCGTTATACTTCGGGACGTCGGGCATTCTGAATTTCTTCGGGATGGGCTTCGTAGCCGCGCTTGGTGGAATGGTTTCTGTATGAACTTCTTTGAATCTACGCCCTTCAGGATCGGAGGTGCGCCCGGGATCTGATCGACCCTCAAGTTTTAAGTCTTTACCTTCTTATCGTTATCCTCTACTTTTTCCTGATTCAATCTTTTTGGTGAGGTCCTCGAGCATCTTCATAATAGCGGGGTCTGTTGCTGACCCGTTGTTACTCGACCTCTCAGGTGCCTGCTCGACTCGAGGAGCCGTTTCCGGTGCTACTATGCTCGGAGTTTTTTGATGACTTCGCAGTTGAGCAATAGCCACTTGTTGTGCTTGCAACATTTCAAAAATGACTTGAAGACTAACGTCCCTTTCCTCGCCGCGCACACTTCCGTCGGTATGAGAGCTTACGTAGACATGCACAACGTTCCGTGAGCTCACATCGATGGGGATTTGTACTGGTGCCTCCCCTGGGTTTTGCAGTGGTACACTGGCATCTGCTGGTGCTACCCCTGGGTTATCTGGTGGTACACCGGCGTCTGCACCATTTTCTCCCTGAAGCCCAATGTCGTTGTTTTCGCGTGCATGTGCTGAGTTAGACATTTTGACCTGAAATCAGAGATTCTTGGACAAGAAAAAGTGTGAAGAATAACTTGTGTTTTCAGAAAACCAGCACCAAAAAAATCACTATTATTTTTAGCCCTACGGTGGGCGCCAAACTGTTTACCTTGAAAATGGTATTTACAAATATATTTGATTTTGTGGTTCTAAAAATACGTAATTTATTTTAATACTAGTTGTTAAGCAATAGATGCTAGGTATAAGAAAAGAGGATAAGATATGCAAAACAATGGGGTTACAAAGCTGGGCCTCGAGCTGGCTGGAGGAGGACCTCGAGGTCTAGACGGAGCTAATGACGATGAACTATTGACAAAGAATCAATGGTAATGAGGGACTTAAAGATGCCCTTTTACGATTAATAATGAGCAATAAATGAAGAACAATAAATAAACAATGAATGAACAATGTAAGAATAGGCAATAAATGTGAAGAATAGTTGTTTTTGCAAAGAGAGCAGGGAATGTTGTATGTTATTCAATCTCAAAAGTGCCTTACAAAATAACAAAGGTCTCCTTTATATAGGAGGGGTGAATCCCAACATAGTACATGTCTAATAAATGACGAATAAATGCTACTAGTACAGTTGTATAACTTGCTCAGTACGGATTTGTACTATTCTTGCAGACTCTGTCAGTCCTCGTCGTATGCCCTCGGGGGTTTTCCGCCTTTCCATGACGATTACCGGCTCGTGCCGCTCCGAGATCGACCTTCGATGTGCCCCCTCGAGGGGGAGCAATTCGGGGTCCGCCCTCAAGTTCCACTTCGATCCCCTCGAGGCCGGGCGTGGAGTACCACAGTAGCCTCAAAGTCGGATTCTCCGATTTTTGCCGCATACACTTTGTTATTATCATTAAAGGGTTGCTTGGCTAAATTTCGCACTACCAGGGTTCCCGATCCTTTCAATTCTTTATATACGTTTTTTGAGATAAAATTTACCTTTTTAAAAACTACATAAAAATACTATAAGTCACAATAATTAACAATTTAAAATATTTGAAACCTATTTGCAACAAGTACGATTAAAAAAATCTTGTTTGATTCCTTAAGTAGAAATAAGTTCATTCTTTTTAAAAGAGATTATATACAATAGGTAATAATTAAACATGGGAGAATGAAAAGCAGTTCACGAATTTACAACATGAGCATCAAGATTATATTATAAAAAAAGTATAACAGGACATAAAAAGAAATTAAATTGGGGCTGTCAATATGGGCACTGATAACATCATCAATGCCTACTGGTTACCTGCAGATGACTTGTATCGTTTCAATTTTGAATTATTATTCAGTTGTCCCATTTTGTATAAGGCACATTTGTTTTTCTAATTAGTTTAAAAATAAATTACGCATTTTCATATTTACAAAATTTTAACTGTATAATAGCATATTATTACAGCTACGGAGACAAATTTTTTAAAAACTCAATACCTAATCAAATATTTGTCGTATAAAATAAACAGAGAGTGCGTAGCTAGAAGTTAGACATCCCAAAAATTAAAATATAAGAAGAAAATGTGCTTATCTATCGCGTAAATATATCGTTTTAAAATGAGGAAACGAGTTCAGTCAGTTTGCAGCATTTTGTTTTTTATAGTTATGGGGGTAAGGGTGAAGCTTTGGTGACACCCAATTCATATACACCTGTGTTTAAAAATAAATTAATAAACTATTTCAAAATAAATATGGCAACAAATAAAGGCTGGGACCATGATATGGTATAATCCATCTATTTTATTTTATGTAACACAATTGCTATTTGGAGTGTCCAAGAAAAATTTTAATTTTATTTTTGTAAATACTTTTTAAAGATTTCAAATTGCTAACTGTAGTAACTTCTAGTACATTGTACGTCATTTTTAATACGTAATCTTTTAAAAATAAACAAAAAATTAATATTTAAATTCACACAAAAAATTAATCAATTTCACTATTGTACATCGAACTGTGTTACATAAAATAGAACGAACCGAGCATAAACTTTCGGCCCCAAATTATTAATTTTGGTCATATATTCGTCAAATCGCGTTGGCTATATTGGTGAAGAAAGCAAAATCGTAGCGGAATTCTGATTCAAATGCTATAAGTTGAAGATTGGATATTGGCCAACGAGAATAGACAGGTATACAAATAGAGAAAGCATCAGTGCATGTTCGCGCGACACAGGAACTTATGTACACTATGCAATGAACAAAATTATTATATGATCAAACATGAAATAAACAATAGTGATTTATATTTTAGACAGAGACATTAGAGTCCCCTCATAGAGCAAAGACGAAATATTCCAGCATACAATAATAGTTCACATGTGATTTTATATTATTGTGTTTGATTAAATACAATGAAAATCTTTTGTTATATATCGAAATTATATTTTGTAATTTTAAATATGCTATATTGTTGTTGTGGTTACAAAAGTATGTCAACAAAAAAATTAAAACTAAAAGGTACATAAATGTACTATTCTTTTATATATATATATATATATATGTGTGTGTGTGTGTGTGTGTATTTTAATTCGAAAATACGAGTAATAATTAAATTCGATTTGTGGTTTTAAAGATACATGATTTAGTTCAATACCAATTAATAATCAAGAAATATGAAGTAGAAATGAAAGAAATAAGTGAACCAAACCAATACTCAAAAGTGGTGACCTCGAGCTTCGTGACCTCGAGATAAACTAAGAGCAGTAAAGTAAGAACAATAAATGTAAAGGACAATTCAGATAAACAGTAAGAGAGAAAAGTAGGATAGTATATTCTTGCCAATGATTGAGGTCCCCTTTATATAATAGGGGAATCCTAAATAAGGTATATTTCTATTTACAGTAAGGAATATTCTTGATACAGTTGTCTAACTGCCTAGTACGAAATCGTACAATCCTATTTTCCGGTGGTACAATCGTACAATCTTCCACTTTTCTCTCAAGATGTATTATCGGGTACAATCATTGGCAAGAATCTACTATCCTACTTTTCTCTCTTACTGTTCATCAGAATTATCCTTTACATTTATTGTTCTTACTTTACTGCTCTTAGTTCATCTCGAGGTCACTAAGCTCGAGTTCACCACTGCTGAGTAACATTGGTTTGGTTCACTTATTTCTTTCATTTCTACTTCATATTTCTTGATTATTAGTTGGTATTGAACTAAATCACGTATCTTTAAAACCACAAATCAAATTTAATTGTTACTCGTATTTTCGAGGTAAACAGTTTGGCGCCTACCGTGGGGCTAAAGATAATAGTGATTATTTCTTTACTGATTCTCATTACACACGTTATTTTTACACTTTTTCTTGTCAAGATTTTTTGATTCTCAGGCTGAAACATGTCTAGCTCACAAAATGCACCTATTTATGACAACAAAGGTCTTGGAGAAAATAGCAATGCAGGGGTCGGTGTACCACCGATAAACCCATGGGAAGTTCCAAATGTGGAACCAGTTAATGTTAGTTCGCACGGTGCTCTGAATGCAGATCTAGGCGCGGACCCCGGAAGGAATATACGCAGGGAAGCCCGATTAGGGGGCCAAATAACACCACGAATAGGAGATGGGGGAGTCAGCCTCCAAGTGATATTCGAGATGCTGCAAGCTCAGAATATCGCCATCACTCAACTTCAGATTCAGAATAAAACTCCAAATATAGCCGAACCAGTAAACACTCGACGTACTGAACCGATGCTGGAAAGGCCAGGTGGAAGTGGCTCAGGGACTGACCCCACAAATATGAGAATGCTCAAAGTGCTCACTAAGAGGATTGAGTCCGGAGAAAAGAAGATTGAGGACAATGATAAGAAGGTGGAGACCTATAACTCCAGTGTAGACCAGATACCGGGGGCACCTCCAGTTTTGAAAGGTTTAGATGCCAAAAAGGTTATACAAAAACCATTCCCTCAGAGTGCGGCTCCGATGCCCAACCCTAAAATGTTTCGCATGCCCGATATACCTAAATATAATGGGACAATCGACCCTAACGAGCATATTACTTCATACACTTGCAGATCAAAGGAAATGAATTTAATGATGATGAGATCAAATCGGTCTTATTGAAAAAGTTTGGAGAAACATTGTCGAAAGGAGCTATGATTTGGTATCACAACTTACCTCCTAACTCTATTGATTCTTTTGCTATGTTAGCAGACGCCTTCGTGAAAGTACACGCCGGGGCCATAAAGGTAGCTACGAGGAAATCGGACGTTTTCAAGATAAAACAAAAGAATGATGAGATGTTAATGGAATTTGTGTCCAGGTTTCAGATGGAGAGAATGGAATTACCGCCGGTCTCCGATGACTGGGCAGTAATAGCCTTTATGTAGGGTTTGAACGAATGGAGTTCGATTGCATCTCGGCAGTTAAGGCAGAACTTGATCGAATATCCAGCTGTAACATGGTCAGATGTGCACAAACGTTACCAATCAAAAGTCAGGGTCGAGGACAACTAGTTGGGAGCCCCCTCGGGTTCAGTTCATCCTAACAGATTCGCAGCCAAGCCCCCGAGGGATGCAGACAGGTAATTAAGATCGAACAAGGAACGGTATCAACCATACATCGATCGGAGAAACAACGGATCGGGTCGTAGTGCCCCTCGAAATGATCGGAGAAACGATCGAGGCCAAAGTTCCCGAGGACTTATGAGTAAGAGCAGGTTCGATAAGCATACCGACCCCGCAGAGGCACCTCGATTGTCAGAGTATAATTTCAGTGTAGATGCATCAAGGATCGTGTCAGCTATTTGAAGAATCAAAGATACTAAGTGGCCCAGGCCACCGATCCTTCCTAAAGGAACCCAAACTTGGTGTGCAAGTATCGTGGCACACATGGTCATAGAACAGAAGATTGCAGACAGCTAAGGGAAGAAGAAGCTCGGTTGTTCAACGAGTGTCACCTTCGAGAATTTCTAAGTGATCGGGCTAAGAATCACTTCAGGAAGAGAGGTGCAAGAAAGATTGAGCAGGAGGAACCGCAGCATGTAATCCACATGATTGTTGGCGGTGCCGATGTCCCACAAGGACCTGTGTTCAAACGCACCAAGGTGTCGATCACAAGAGAAAAATGGACTCGGAGCTATATGCCCGAGGATGCCTTATCATTCTATGACGAGGAAGCAGAGGGCATATCTCAGCCACACAATGACGCCCTGGTAATTTCTATCCTTTTAAATAGAATTCAAGTTAAACGTGTTCTAGTGGATCCTGGTAGCTTAGCAAATATTATCAGATCGAGGGTCGTAAAGCAGCTCGGCCTAAAGGATCAGATTATATCTGCGTCCTAGGTCCTAAAGGGCTTCAACATAGCAAGAGAAACAACATAGGGAGAAATTATCTTGCCAGTAAACATAGTTGGGACCATAGAAGATACTAAATTCCATGTCATCAAATCATCGGGAGACCATGGATACATAACATGAGGGCAGTACCTTCAACACTTCATCAGATGATGAAGTTCCCAATGGAGGATGGAGTGAAAATGGTTTACGGGGAGCAACATGCTGCAAAGGAGATGTTTTCAGTTGAAGAGGTGGTGCCGATACCATAGCCTTTGACCTCGGAGAAATCGGGCACCAAAGGTAAGCAGGCGGCTAAATAGCAATCATCATCCCCAGCTTCGACGGAATCGGAGCAATAGGTAATCGAGGACGAAGAAGAGGAATTCCTTACTCCTCGAACCTACGTCATTCCCGAAGAGTCCGATGCAACAAAGTCAACTGTCGAGGAACTGGAGTAGGTCATACTGATCGAATATATGCCCGAGAGAAAGGTATACCTGGGAACGGGATTAACCCCCAAACTCAGAAAAAATTCATTCAATTTCTTATTGATAATATGGATTGAATTCCTTATTAAGACATGTGTCACGACCCAAAACTCCCACATCAGGTTGTGATGGTGCCTAACCGTACTTGTTTAGCAAGCTAAATTACAATCAACATAATATAGTCTAGATTTTTTTAGTTAACAGAGTCATATTATAAATAAAGACATAAGTAATCTAAAATAGTATAATATCTGATACAAACATAATATGGTGCGAATACGACTAAAAAATGCTACAACCCCCAAGAACTAAGTGACACACGTACACAAGTAACTAAAGATAAGTACAAGTCTAGATATATAATCGAAACTGTCTGAGAGAAAGAAAATAGATACAAAATAAATAAGGACAGAGACTGGGTACTGCGAAGCGAATCCATGATGTGCAACTCGCCTAAGTCTCTGAGCATTCATATAGGCTCAACAAGAGACTCTGCTAGTACCACTTCCTGATATGCACAAAAAGATGTGCAGAGGTATAGTATGAGTACACCATATTCGGTACCTAGTAAGTATCAAGTCTAAACTCAAAGAAGTAGTGGCGAGGCTATAGGCATCAAGATACTTACAACACATATATGAATAATAGAGCTTGGGAGTGAAACTGTAAATATGTAACGATCCGACCGGTCGTTTTGAGCCTTAAGGTTCTGTTTAGTGGTTCGAGGTCTTCACTGGCTTCATATTGTGTATTATGAGTTGTGTGCATGGCCGGGATTTTTGGATGTCTCGGGATAAGGTGTGATGAAATGTTGAGGGAGTTCATATCCAGATGTCAAATGGAGCGAATGGAATTACCACCGGTCTCAGATGATTGGTCTGTGCAAGTTTTTACACAGGGGTTGAACGAGCGGAGTTCGATCGCGTCACGACAGATGAAGCAAACTCTGATCAAGTATCCAGCTGTAACTTGGGAAGGTGTACATAATCGTTACCAATCGAAGATCAGGGTCGAGGACGAGCAGCTGGGAGCCCCCTCGGGTTCAGTTCATCCAAATAGATTGGTAGTTAAGGCCCCAAGGGATACCGATAGGGAACCAAGATCAAATAGGGAACGGTATTAGCCATATATCGCAGATCGAAGAAACAACGGTTCAGGGCGCACTCTTCCTCGGAATGATCGAACAAATGATCGAGGGAAAAACCCTCGGGGACTTATAAGCAAGAATGGTTTTGATAAACATACTGATTCCACGGAAGCACCCCGGTTATCGGAGTATTATTTCAGTGTTGATGCATCGGGGATCATATCGGCCATCGGAAGGATCAAAGACACCAGGTGGCCCGGACCTATACAAACTGATCCTTGTCAAAGAAATCCAAACATGATGTGTAAATATCATGGCACACATGGTCATAGGACCGAAGACAGCTATGGGAGGGGGTAGCTCGATTGTTCAACGAGGGCCACCTTCGAGAGTTTCTCACCGATCGAGCTAAGAATCACTTCACATAAAGAGACGCCAATGGAAAGAATAAGCAAGAAGAACCGTGGCATGTAATTCAAATGATCATTGGCGTAGTCGATTTTCCACAAGGACCTATGTTCAAATGTACCAAGGTGTCGATCACCAGAGAAAAGCGGGCTCGGAGTTACGTGCCTGAAGGCATCCTATCATTCGACGACAAAGAAGCGGAGGGCATTTCTCATCCACACAGCGACGTCCTGGTAATTTCTATTTTGTTGAATAAAATTCAAGTTAAACGTGTTCTAGTGGATCCAGGTAGCTCAGCAAACGTAATCAGATCAAGGGCGTAGATCAGCTCGACCTGCAGGACCAAATAGTACCTGCATCTTCGAGTCCTAAGCGGCTTCAACATGGCCAGTGAAACAACGACGAGGGAGATAATTCTACCAATAAACATGGTTGAGACCATCCAAGATACAAATTCCATGTCATCGAAGGCGACATGATATAAAATGCACTACTCGGGAGGCCATGGATCCACAACATGAGGGCAGTACCGTCGACCCTTAATTAAATGATGAAATTCCGAACAATGGATGGTGTGAAAATAGTTTACGGTGAACAACACGCAGAAAAAAAAATGTTTGCAGTCAATTAGGTGACGCCGATATCTGCACTCTCGACCTCGGAAAAATCGAGCACCAAAGATAAGCAGACGGCCAAATAGCAATCACCATCCCCAGCCTCAACCGAATCGGAGAAACAGGTAATCGATGAAGAAGAAGAGGATTTCCTTACTCCTCGAACTTTCGTTGTTCCCGAAGAGTTAGCTGCAACCAAGTCAATGGTCGAGGAGCTGGAGCAGGTCATACTGATCGAATATATGCCCGAGCGAAAGGTATACCTAGGAACGGGGCTAGCCCCCGAACTCAGGAAAAAACTCATTCAATTTCTTATCGATAACATGAATTGTTTTGCTTGGTCTCATTTAGACATGACAGGGATCCCACTGGAAATAACAACTCACCGACTAAGCCTTGACCCCATATTCAAACCGGTGAAGCAAAAGAAAAGGCCCCAGTCCGAGGTGAAGCACGCATTCATAAAGGAAGAGGTAACTAAACTTCTTAAAATAGGATCCATTCGGGAGGTAAAATACCCCGAGTGGTTAGAAAATGTAGTTGTAGTCCCTAAAAAAGGGAACAAACTTAGAATGTGCATAATTACAAGGATTTAAACAAGTCCTGCCCTGAAGACTCTTTCCCGCTACCTAACATCGATCGCATGATCGATGCCATGGCTGGCCATGAGATCCTTACCTTTCTCAACGCCTACTCCAGGTACAATCAAATTCAGATGAACCCGGAGGACCAAGAGAAGACCTCGTTTATCTCTAAGTTTGGAACATACTATTACAATGTAATGCACTTCAGGCTAAAAAATGTTGGAGCTACATACCAATGCCTAGTTAACAAAATGTTCGAGGAACAAATAGGTAAAACAATGGAAGTTTACATTGACGATATGTTGGTTAAGTCCTTGTGCGCAGAGGACCATTTAACTCATTTGCAGGAAACATTAAAAATTTTAGGGAAGTACAACATGAAGCTGAACCCAGAAAAATGTGCCTTCGGGGTCGGTTCGGGAAAGTTCCTCGGCTTCATGTTATCAAATCGGGGAATCGAAATCAACCCCGACAAGATTAAGGCCATCGAAGATATCACTATCGTAGATAGTGTGAAAGCTGTACAAAGGCTAACAGGACGGATAGCCGCCTTGGGCCGATTCATTTCGAAGTCATGAGATCAAAGGCACGGGTTCTTTTCCTTGCTCAAAAAGAAAAACGATTTTGCATGGACCCCGGGATGCCAGCTAGCATTGGAGGAATTGAAGCGATACTTGTCCATCCCACCTCTGCTTCACACTCCGAAGGTAGATGAGAAGCTGTACTTATATTTAGCAGTGTCTGAAATAGCGGTGAGTGGTGTACTGGTTCGAGAAGAGCAAGGTACGCAGTTCCCTATTTATTACGTAAATCAGACTTTAGGAGATGCTGAAACTAGATATCCACACTTAGAAAAATTGGCACTTGCACTAATAAGAGCATCTAGAAAGTTAAAGCTATATTTCCAATGTCACCCCATATGTGTGTTAACCAATTATCCTCTTTGAAATGTTTTGCATAAGCCCGAGCTATCGGGGTGATTGGCCAAATGGGCCATCGAACTTGGCGGGTATGATATCGAATATCAACCCCGAATGGCCATCATGTCTCAAATCCTAGCTGACTCCGTGGCCGATTTTACGCCGACCCTCGTACCCTAAGTGAAGAAAGAACTTCTGCTAAAATCAGGTACATCATCGGGGGTATGGACCCTCTTCATGGATGGTGCCTAGACTGTGAAAGGGTCTGTGCTTGACATTGTTTTGAAGCCACCTACAGGTAATACTATTAGACAATCTATTAAAACTTCTAGGTTGACTAATAATGAGGCCAAATATGAGGCCATGATTGCAAGTCTCGAGCTAGCTAAAAGCTTGGGGGCAGAAGTCGTTGAAGCCAAGTGCGATTCTCTATTGGTAGTGAACCAAGTAAACAAAAGCTTTAAAGTTCGAGAGGATAGGATGTAGAGATACTTGGACAAGCTACAGGTGACCTTGCACCGCTTCAAGGAATGGACTCTAGACCATGTACCTCCACAGCAAAACAGTGAGGCAGATGCACTTGCAAACCTGGGGTCATCAGTCGAGGAAGATGATATGATCCCGGGGACTATCATCCAATTATCGAGATCTGTGATCGAGGATGGTCATGCCGAGATAAATTCTACAAGTTTGACTTGGGATTGGAGGAATAAGTATATCGGATGTTTGAAAAATGGAAAGCTCCCATTAGATCATAAAGAATCGAGGCCTCTACGAACCAAGGCTGCTAGGTTCACATTGACGAAGATGGAACATTATACAGGAGGACCTTCTACGGACCATTGGCGGTATGCTTAGGGCCGGGGGACACCGATTATGTTCTACGAGAAATGCAAGAAGGCACTTGTGGAAACCACTCCGGCACCGAGTCTTTGATTCACAAAATTATTAGAGCAGGTTATTACCGGGATAGCATGGAAAAAGACACTAAGGAGTTTGTTAGAAAATGTGATAAATGTCAAAGGTTTGCACCGATGATTCATCAGCCCAAAGAGGAACTTCACTCAATTTTGTCCCCATGGCCTTTCATGAAATAGGGAATGGACATCGCCGTCCCTCTACCAACGGCCCCAGGTAAAGCTAAATTCATTTTTTTTTATGACTGAATACTTTTCTAAATGGGTGGAAGCACAGGACTTCGAGAAGGTAACAGAAAAAGAAGTTATAGACTTCATCTGGGACCACATCATGTGTCGATTCGGGATACCTACCAAAATCGTATGCAATAACGGGAAGCAATTTGTCGGCAACAAGGTAACAGAGTTCCTCGAAGCACACAAAAAAAGGATCTTATCAACACCGTACCACCCGAGCGGGAATGGACAAGCCGAATCGATAAACAAGACTATAATTCAAAACATAAAGAAAAAGTTGAATGATGCAAAGGCAAAATGGAGAGAACATCTACCCGAGGTTCTTTGGGCATATCGAACGACATCGAAGTCCAGCACGGGGGCAACCCCATTCTCTTTAGTATATGGCCCCGAGGCCTTAATTCTAGTCGAGGTCGGACAACCCCGCTCCAGATTTTGATATGCATCGGAGGAATCAAATGACAAGGCTATGAATACTAGTCTCGAGCTATTAGATGAAGAAAAGGAAGCCGCACTTGTTCGGATGGCGGCGCAAAAGCAAAGAATCGAGAGATATTATAATAGAAGGACCAATCTTCGACACTTCGGAATTGGGGACTTAGTTCTAAGGAAAGTCACCCTCAATACTCGAGACCCGAATGAAGGGAAACTAGGCCCGAATTGGGAAGGACCGTACCGAGTCATCCGAGTTATCGAAAAAGGATCTTACAAACATGGCACGATGGAAGGCGAACAACTGCCAAACAATTGGAACGTATCACTACTCAAACGGTATTATTGCTAAGGTATGACCTTATCCTTTTTCCATTTGTATTTAAGACTAACTCATTACAGATGTTCGATCAAAGACGTCAAGGGTACCCTTATACACGAAGACCTTAGGTTTTAAAGCACGCGTTGCACTCTTTTTCCCTTAGAACGGGTTTTATCCCTAATGGGTTTTTCCGGAAAGGTTTTTAACGAGGCAACAACTATGTGCTATCTAAGGAGAATTCAACAGTATTCAAGGCTTCTTTTCAATCAACCTCGAATACTGGGGGGGCATCACCCTCGGAGGTTATATTTTCGAAGAAAATACTTCACGCCAAAAAGGCCTCGATAGGAAAACTTTGTAATGGGCCAAACGGTTAGATGAACCGTGTCCATTTAGAATAGTCGATCCCAGATAGAAAAACATGTACGCATGTATGAATTATTCAAAGAAGCATTCTTTCTATATCAAACACTTTGTGTCTCAAAGAAGTTTGCTACTATACGAACTCCATACTTGTGATTCTGTGAGAAACGGATCAATGGCCAAAATGCAAACACACCTCGAATACTCGGGAACTGTCGTCAACAGTCAGTACATTCAAGTCGTCTAAACACGAGTTCATAAGAACTCAAAGAGGCACCCCGACGTAAAGGCCAAGGCCAACTTACTCGGGGACTAACATTTCGAACAAGTTTGAAATGTTATCGGGAAACAAGTCCAAGGAGACATAAGCCTACGACCATATCAAAGGCTACGGACAAAATAACGCGGCTCGGAGACGTCTGAATTTCGCATTAAAATCATGCCTTCTAATTCTCATAAAACCGGTTAATAAAGGCTACCCTCGGCAAAATAATCAAAGGGCTTCGATTAAATCAGCCCTTGAAAAACCTTAAGAGGTATCTAACTATTCAAATACAAACTTGTGCTAAGGCACTAAAAACAAAGGGTTCCGATCGACACTAAACCCTCAAAAAGCCCAATGGATAAAAAATAAGGCATAAATAAATTTTTACTAAGTCTTCTAAGCCGAAAATGGGAAATAGTAGCCATCTCTTAGAGGCCATAATGGCCCGATCTAAAAAAAGCCTAAGGGCCGATACACTTAGGGTTCGAGGTATTGTTCTCACTCGATCCGAATCCAAGGGTTCGATTATCCCAAGCCTAAGTAAATAATAACTTGATTGTGGCTCCGGGACTCACCATTATCCCGTACGGGCCCGTAAGTGTCTATGCCCCCAAAGTTTGAACCTTATTCAAACTCAACCACGGCAATTTCAAAGAAACCACCTGAGATAAAATCTCGAACACACCATTCAAAGAACGAAATTATTAAAAGAATTTTGCAAGGCAGGAAACATCGAAAAGATATTCAAGGAAATTCTATGTTTATATACTTGGAAAAGGATATCTACAAGAGACCAACAAAGGGTCTTACAAAAAGAAAAATACAATAAGAGAAAGAAAAATGCTATCTATGCCCAGGGATGGCCTCTCCCTTGGGAGCAACTTCCCCTTCGGGCTCAACTTCATTATCGGACCCGCCTTGGCTGTCTTCGTCATCATCATCATCGTCGAAGGAGACGAGAAACCTGGCATCGGCTTCGAGTGCTTTTGCTTGAGCTATCTCCTCGGTGAGGTCGAAGCCTCGAGCATGGATCTCTTTGAGGGTCTCCCTCCGGGATTGGCACTTGGCCAAATCGTTGCTCTGATACTCCCGGTCGGAGGCTTCCCTTAGCTCCATTTGAGCCTCACAGCATCCCTTAAGTACACTACGACGATTTTATCAACTGTGGCATACATCTTCTCGACCTCAGCGCTGGCTTCAGCAACCTCAGCTCCGATTGCAGCAAGTTTGACCTTGAGCTCATCAATCTTTTTTGCCTGGACCGAATTTTTCTCTTTAGCACCCTGGAGCTAAGTCTCGGCCGAGGCTAGTTTGGCTAGAGCAGCCTCTTTCTCAGCAGCAAGCCGGTCCATATTTTCCTTCCGCCGGTTGCAGTCGGCTTTAACCTGATCGACCTCTACTTGAAGCTGCCCAATCATCTCCAGTTTTTGCTGCAGCTGAGACACTGAAGTGTTAGCCTCCACAGTTGGGTCAAGTAGACCATACTCTTTCAAAATGACGGTTACCTGCTTGTCTAGCTCGGCCTTATTTTTACGAGCTTTCGCCAAGTCTGTCCAAAGGTCCTTGAGATCCTCCTCCTTTTGGTTGCAACGGAGTTTCAGGGCCTTCCCTTCATCCGAGGACTTCTTGAGCTCGGCCTCACATTGGCTCAGCTCAACCCTAAACCTAGTAATGGCCTACGCAGAAAAAGAGATATCAGTCGGGGTAAGAGGGAGAAGAAGAAATTACGGCAATAGGAGTTAATGCTTACCCGAGAGAAAAGACGGTGAGCCTCTTCAAAGATGGTAGAAGCATCGTTGAGCTTGGCGGCATCATTGACCCCATTAAAGCAATCCTAGAAAGGATCTTCTTCATCGGGGACTCCGCTCGGGTCAGGCGTTCGCACATCTTGAGCTTTCCTTATTGCCTCCCGGAATAAGCTAGTAGAGGAGGAGAATGACCGATTGTCATAGCCCCGAGCATGTCTCTCGGGGGGCTCTGTTCACCGCCGAGAATCTCGCTACTTGTCCCCTGTGGTATGCTTGTTGAAGGTGGAGGAACAATCTCGACCTCATGCGACTCAAGGGCTTAGCCTACGTCTTTCTTCGGAGTTTCCTCGCCTCGAGGCAGGGTCTCCGGTTCAGAGGGCTTGACGGTTTCAACTGGTTTCCTAACTCGGATCACCAGCGCCGATTCTTTGCCCTCGTCTTCTTCTTCATCATGTAGTTGATGGACTGAGTCTACTTCCACGTGAATGAGTTTCCTCCTTTGCCTTCAAGTAGGGGCCCTCCTATCTTGGGGGTCTTCGGATTTCAAAGCCCTTTTCTCTTATTATCTTTCCCCGATTTTGGAATCGGGGACTTGGTCTCTTCCCCGGGCGGGGTTGTCCTCATTTCAGATACATCTCCAGTGCCTACATGAATGAAACTTAAGCATAAGTAAGATGAGATCTCCAATAAAGGGGAAAGCATCAAAGACTTGGAGAAGAACTAACCATGATGCTTTGCTTCCCATTTCCCCTCGCCAAGTCACACCATTTGCGTTCATCATACGAGGAGGTCGCAGCTAATTTTCGGACCTAATCTTCAAGGTCGTCGATCGCATGGGGCATCCAAGCAACCGCTGCAAAAAGAGAGAAGGCATCACACAATGCGAAAGTAGAATGTAAGAGGATACTGGGGGAAGGACTTTACTTACGATCGAGGTTCTATTTCTCTGGGAACGGTATTTTTTCCTTGGGGATGACATCCGAGGTCCTCACTCATACGAACCGACTCATCCAGCCCCGGTCCTTATCCTCTTCATTGCTAGCAAAGAAGGCTTGGCTCGATCGGTGTTGCTCCCAAATGCACACGCAAGTATACGTGGTCGACAAGCAATATAGGATTGTAAGTCCAGATATCGTACCCACAGGGACTTGTGATTAACTATCAACTAAATTAAACCAAAACAATTAATCTATTCAAGCGAATGCCAAAGTATGAATATTTTACAAAAATTTAATCCAGAGTAACAAATTAAGAGATTAAAGAAAACAACGATAAGCTTAAAGACGAATTCAATGTGAGTGAATATTCTAGAGCTATGGGTTAGGTAACAATCCCGTTGAGTTTTCTACCTAAATTGTCTAATTAATTTATCTATTTTATTGATTGACGGGGTTAATATTGCTCGTAGCCTTCTCCCGAAGTACAAGTCGCCTATTCAAGCTAACATAACGCCTATATTCCTATGGAATTAGGATTACAAGAACGCATTTATAATTCCCGTATAATAACCAAGCAAGGAGATTAGGTATATTCCTATCCTAATAGAAAATCCACCCCCCCCCCCCAGAGTTAAGATCTTGCTCTACTCAATCTTATATGCAATCTAGAATTCTCTCTCCCGAGTTCAATCGTAGATTCGTAGATAGTATTCAATTGGTGATCAAGCAATCAAATAATTAAGTGCAATATTGAATAAATAAACCAATATAATAAAATAATAAGAACAATTCAAGCTTGAAACTACAACTTTCATGTAGCACCCAACAACTCTAGAACTAAGAAACTATGAAATTAAAGGAAGAGAAGAGAAGAAAAAGTAGTTAGAAGCCTCCTCCAAGTGTGGTTTGTGTTCCTCCACATGAATTCTCCTTCAAAGTATGTCAGATTTCTCCCAAGTGGCGTTCTCCTCCTCAAAAATAAGTTTTCTCTTGCTTTTATACGTGTTGGGTAGGTCTAGGGCCGAAATAGCCTTGTCTCGGGCAAATTTGGACAAGTTTCACGTCACTGGCGCCCTGCCTAGCGCCAGGCACCCTCCATGGCGCTGTGATATTTTTGCTACTAGTTTTTGCGCCACAGGTAGGGCTAGGCGCTGCCTGTGGCGCTGCAATGTCCACTTCTCGTGTTTTCATCCGTTTTGGCTCTAATTTCGCACATTTCTCCCTTGATTGCTCCCGGATCATTCCTACACATAAAAACATCTCAAATTAATATTAATCAACACATTTCACATCCTAAATCCACGAAAAAAAAGTAAAATATGAGGCGATATACATACAAATATATATACTTTAAGCTAGCATCAACACCCCACACTTAGACTCTTGCTCGTCCTCGAGCAATAGAACTATCAAATAAACCCCCAAATACGTACAAGTCTCAACTATAGAGGAGCAATTCAACTTTTAAACGTACACTCTACCCGTGACTATGATTGGTAGAAACAATTAAACTATAGCACATGCAATAACTTACACTTCCCTTTACTTATGCCATTCTTCACATATTCACAACAACCTACTCATAACAATCCTAGCCTGAAAAGTCGACTCAATATATATCACAATGCACCCATGGCTTGAACACCCAACATCACGGAGAAGTCTAATAATGTTACCTATCCCATGTGAACCATGTGCCCTCACAACAAGAACAAGAGAGTAGGTTGAATCCACACATTTGAATCTCATGATCAAATATAGCTCAAGGACTCACATATATCAAAGAAAATCTCTCACTCTCACAAAGAAGTCACATGCATGCAAAAAGTACCATATGCTTGCCCATAATGTAAATCTCCACTAATGTAGGCTCACTCGACCTAAAATCAATTAGGACTTTATATGGTTGTAATGTGGGCTAAGGGACGGGTAGGATATAGTTAGGATTAGTGGTTCACCCTCCTAAGCACTTTACACATCACATAATAAACTTAAAGTGCAAATTCTTCAATCAAATTCAATTTCACAAACACGATCACTCCCCAAAATTATTTCCTCTTTCTTTAAGAACTACTTTAATTTATATCCCACTTGCAAGAACATGACAACAATTTATTCCTTTCAATTTTTCCTTCTTTTTTTTTTCTCTTTTTTCTGTCTTTTGTTTTTCCTTTCTTAATTTGTTTTTCTTTCAACTAGTCTTTTTTTTTTCAGTTTCCGCTAGTGGTGTATTCTTTTACAAAACAAGTGCACCTTTTTTCTTCCATTGGTTCCCCTCTAATGCCGCCCCACGCTTAGTCCTTACTTCTTCTAGCGCTCATTTTACAATTAAAGTGCTTTAAGAGGTAACAAGATCAAAATAATGTTAATTAAGAACAAAAGGGTATAGGCTCGTAATGTAGGTGCCAATTAAAGGTCTACAGGCTCAAAAGGGTTCACTAGGGATTGTTTTTATTTTGTGATAAGCATTAAGCTCAAAAAGATCAAAGAAAGCCTAAAATCATTTTTCAAACCGAGCATCACCTAAAATTTCGCTTCGACTCACATACCGGGCAAGTTCTAGACTCAATCACAATAACATGGACTACACAAACCTCACCTCACACATGGCACATGACTCACTAAGGACGGTCTCATTCCGACTCTCAAACAATTCAAGTATTCACGGAGCCACAAGATATTAAGCATTAAGCACAAAGTGAATATAAGTCAAGCAAAAGAGACGGCGTCACAAAACATGCCATCCAATATTCATCAAGGCATCATGAACAATTTCAAAATATTGGGAAGATACTCCACATGCCAAAGCTTAAATATGCTACTATCAAACAAGTCAACGAAGCCTAAGTTCATCAATCTTCCTCCTTTTATTTCCTAAAGTCCTAATCTACTCTTAAAAAAAATAAAAAACTACTACCCGGTTCAAACTAATCCTATGGAAAAGAACTGTTGCACAAAGAAAAACCCATGGGGGATTATTGCTACCTAAAGAAAAATAAAAGACATATTTTTTGGATTTTTCTATTTTTCACCCTTTTTTTCATTTTTTTATTTTTTTATTGGAGCTAATATCTCAAGAGAGCTGTCCACAAAATCCATCGTCGGGAAATGTCCAAATTTTCCATTTTTTTCTTTTTAATTTTTAACAAAAACTACTATACTAAAAATGAATGCTACAACTAAGCTAAGATAGCACAGAAAATCGCCCAGACAATCTCCTTATCCCACACTTAAAATTGTGCAATGTCCTCAATGCACACTGAAAATAACAATACGGTAAAAGAGACTCCCTGGTAGGCCAAAGGCCGAAGCATTAGCAGCTCACGGGATACTAAGACTTCTCCCATGTATGATCGCTTGTGCGGGTACCTCTCACTTAGTTTCAACCACCTGCTCGCTTTTTCACATGCCTATTGGCTTTGACTTCATGCTTGTACTCCTACAAAATACAAAAAACAACAATACAAAAAATAACACAATAAAAAAAAAGCAAAAGTAAAAAAAAAAATTGGGTTGCCTCCCAACATGCGCTTGATTTAACGCCGTGACACGACGCCATCACTTTCACCACTTTTCCTTCCGTTTGAAGATATGAATTGCGCCCCCAATTTTTCATCAATTTTTTTGTCACGTTCCTGGGGCGGTGGTGTAAAAATAAAAGAACCAAGCAATAGATATCGCATCTTGCACTTCTTGGCCCTTAAGTGAGGCATATCGTTTTGCCTCCTTGGTATGGCAAATTTCAGAATATTAACACGTTGTTCCTCATCCATTGACTCCTCCATATGCTCGACTGGATCAATTCCCATGTCACCAACCAAACACAATGTTGAAAAGTGTTTAGAATAAGATCCAATACGCTCCAACTCCAAAATTGCATAATTTTTGACATCCTCAAATTTGCACTCTTCATCAATCTTGACATCATTGATAATATTTTGGTTGAATAGTTGGAACTCCTATTTTTGCTCCACAAGCTGACCAGTATCCACAAAAATTGGTTGTAGGGCATCAGACGCCTCAACCTTTTTATTCAATTGATCATGCAGGTCATGGATATCTAAGCCAAATTGGTCTATCTCTTTCCTGAGCTCAGTTCTTCCTTCTATTAGTTGTTCTGTCATATTTGAAAGACCATCACGTAGAAACTCATGAGATTTTATCAGTTGAGCGTGTTCCTCTAGCCAAGATTGGCTCACTATATCTGCTTCTTCTAAATTATCTTCTGGTGGGAACTCTCTCTCTTAAGCCACTTCCTCCGCCTCGGCCATCATTCTTATGACTGCTTCACTAATTCTTTGTATAGCCTTTCGATTTTCATCTTGTTGCTCAGCTACTTGCCTCATCATCATGTCCTGTTGCTCGGCTACTTGCTTCATCATGTCCATAATACGAGCCACGCTTTCCATATCCTCCACTTCATTACTCCTAAGAACTCTAGGAAGGATAATAAGAATTAGGACAACCATCCCAATGGCTACCTTGACAACCACACACATTACAAAAATTCCACACATCAGATTGAGATGCACAATTTTGCCCTAAGTGTGGTCCTCCACAATATGGACAAGGATCACCATAATAAGAATAACCAATATTCGACCAATTATCATTCCAAGATGCCATGTCAACAAAGATAATAAAATATTAAACTAAGATAAAAATAAAATAAAAACTTGAATAGGCAAAAAGTAAAAATCCAATCTAGTAGAATAGTTAGTTTCTAAGTCCCCGGCGACGGCGCCAAAAACTTTTTGCTCCCAAACGCACATGCAAGTATACTTGGTCGACAAGTAATATAGGATTGTAAGTACAAATATCGTACCCACAGGGACTTGTGATTAACTATCAACTAAATTAAACCAAAATAATTAATCTATTCAAGCGAATGCTAAAGTATGAATATTTAGCTAAAATTTAATCCAGAGTAACAAATTAAGAGATTAAAGAAAACAACGATAAGCTTAAAGACGAATTCAATGTGAGTGAATATTCTAGAGCTATGGGTTAGCTAACAATCTAATTGAGTTTTCTACCTAAATTGTCTAATTAATTTATCTATTTTATTGATTGACGGGGTTAATATTGCTCGTAGCCTTCTCCCGAAGTACAACTCGCCTATTCAAGCTAACCTAACGCCTATATTCCTATGGAATTAGGATTAACAAGAACGCATTTATAATTACCGTATAATAACCAAGCAACGCGATCAGGTATATTCCTATCCTAACCGCAAATCCGCCCCCATCCCCCCTACCCCCCCCCCCCCAGAGTTAAGGTCTTGCTCTACTTAATCTTATATGCAATCTAGAATTCTCTCTCCTGAGTTCAATCCTAGATTCATACATAGTATTCAATTGGTGATCAAGCAATCAAATAATTAAGCGCAAAATTGAATAAATAAACCAATATGATAAAATAATAAGAACAATTCAAGCTTCAAACTACAACGTTCATGTAGCACCCAACAACTCTAGAACTAAGAAACTATGAATTTAAAGGAAGAGAAGAGAAGAAAAAGTAGTTAGAAGCCTCCTCCAAGTGTGGTTTGTGTTCATCCACGTGAATTCTCCTTCAAAGTATGTTAGATATCTCCCAAGTGGCGTCCTCCTCCTCAAAAATATGTTTTGTCTTGCTTTTATACGTGTTGGGTAGGTCTAGGGCCGAAATAACCTTGTCTCGGGCAAAGTTGGACAAGTTTCACGTCACTGGCACCCTGCCTAGCGCCAGGCGCCCTCCATGGCACTGTGATATTTTTGCTACTGGTTTTGGCACCACAGGTAGGGCTAGGCGCTGCAATGTCCACTTCTCCTATTTTCGTCCGTTTTGGCTCTAATTTCGCACATTTCGCCCCCGATTGCTCCCGGATCATTCCTACACATAAAAACATATCAAATTAATATAAATCAACACATTTCACATCCTAAATACACAAAACAAAAGTAAAATATGAGGCGATATACATACAAATATAAATACTTTACGCTAACATCAATCGGCGTTGGAGCTTGATCAACCCTTGGAAAAAGTTGAGGCCGATACAATTGGATGAGGTTATTGAGGGTGAACTACAGTCCCTCGGCCTTGCTAGAGATATAGCAAAGCATAATCACTATACGCCAAAAAGAGGGGTGGATCTGGACAAGGGTGACCTGATATCTTTTGCAGAAGTCGATCACGACTGGATTGAGGGGACCCAGTGTTAAGGGGTAAGTGTAAACACTTAGGAACCCCTCCATGTGAGTGGTATGCTCTCCTCGGGGTCGGGGATATGTACCACAACCTTGTCCCCCCAGCCACAATCTTTCTTCACGGCCTTAAGGTGCTTCTCCATTATCGAGCTGATATACCAGGATACATGCTCGCATTGGCCAGGGACCGCGGGGAATTTTCAATGTTAAAGTTTTTCTTTGTAACGCAGGGTCTAGGAATAATCTCGTGAAGGGCAAACATCACATGTTTGGCCGGCCAGGAAGAGGAGGAGGAAGCTTTCTCCTTTTGAAGAACTGTTTTGGAAGTTTTTGCCATTGATTTGGATTAACAGAGGCGGAAGTAGGCGGAACTTGGTGTTTTTTGGGCGCTAAAAGGAATCAAGTAAAAGGTAATGAGATAAAAGAGATGAATAGAGGTAGAGGTAAAGGAGTTTGAAGGTGGTCTAAAGATTGAAGGAAATTTTTTTACGAAATTGAACCTTGTATTTATGGGCAAGCAGCAACGATTCGACGACGCTAGTGGCCGACCACCACTGGGGAAGAATTTAATGTTTTGGGAAAGCGAACTGATGGGATGTTTTGGTCACTTTGAGCGCCTACATCACGCGAAAGACGCCATCTTCAAGGACCCCAGAAAATTGAGGCTCAAGCCGTTTCTTATCATTTTATTCTAAGAAACGCGGGCACTATCTGTATACGGTAAAATTATGTGTCCCCATTTTTGTAGGCTCAAGGGGTCGCATCGAGAAAAAAGTTCGATATGGACCGGGCTTGAGCCCGATGGCAGAATACTATACTCGAAGATCGAAATGCTCGACGAACACCGGGGCCGAGTATGACCAACCTCGAGATAATACCGTTATGGTTTTATAATAGAAAGAGCGAGATTCGCGTGGTGGCCCTAAGATCACAGTGTAAATTCCGGATCGGATTCGTACTAGGCGGTTAGACAGCTGTATAATAAGATTCCCTACTACAATTAGAATTGTACCTTTTTAGGATTCCCCTACTATATAAAGGGGACCTCAATCATTTGTAAGATTCATTCAATCATTGAGAAGAGATACATTTTTATTTTCTTGCCTACTGTTCATCTAAATCGTCTTATTATTATTTTACTGCTCTTGTTGTTCTTGTTCACTTACCTCGAGGTCGCCTTTGATCGAGGTCGAGGTTTGCCTACACGACTTGTTTGATTTAACTTATTTATTTAACTTATACGTTTGATTCCTAGTTTATCAATTAGCATTGGATTAAATCACATATCTTTAAAACCACAAAACAAGTTTAACTGTTACTCGGATTTTAGGGTAAACAATATGTATTGAGACAAATAAAGTAATTTCTCTTATCTTCCATTGTACGACCTCACGTGAGGCTTCCTAACCAGATAACAATTTCTTTGACACTAACCTCTAACCCTCAGTACTAATTGTAATTATATAACAAGTTGAGGAGAGAACGTGGTAATTACATGAATGATGTATGTTGATCATATTAGGCAAGTTGCAGACTAACAAAAATAGAATACTAACCTTTCTCAACCACTGTTTCCTTCCGTGGAAGTTGGGGAATTCATAATCCTGAGATACCGTATTCACTACAAAAAAAATTAGAATTAGCTACGAACGTCGTCGCTAATCTGTCGATAAAATGCTTGTAGCTAGCAGAATTTATTGATAATCCGTTGTTGATCCGTCGCTAAATGATATTAGCGATGGATTTTTCTGTTTAGTTACAGAATTTGTCCGTCGCTAAAACCTAATTTTTTAGTAGTGATTATTCTATTTGCACACTTCATAAAACTTATCCTATCTCTCTATGTAGCCATTTGCACACCTACGCAAAACAAGAATCTAAAGACATCAAACATCCTAATGGGAAATGCGATCTAATCATTAAGGTGTTTACCCTAAAATTTGAGTAACAATTAAATTTATATTGTGGTTTTAAGGATGCGTGATTTAATTCAATACCAATTGATGAATAAGGAATTAAACAGATAAATTAAGCAATAGGATAGATCAAACCAGTATGGGAGTGGAGTCTCTACCTCGATTCAAGACGGACTCGAGATAGAGCAATAATAATGACAGTAAAGAAATGAAACAACAATGATGAACAGTAACGAACGCTAAGTAAGATAAAGAGACAGCGGATGTGTGTATTCTTATTAGTGAATAATGATGCCCTTACAAATGAATGGGATCCCTCTTAATATGAGAGGAGTCCTAACTAAGGTACATTTCTAATTACAGTAGGATATCATATAAACATCTAATTAACCGTCCAAGATCAATCCATTCTAAAATTCACGCCACGATCTTCGATCCGTTGCGGATATCTCGCCCTTTCCGTTACTGAACTATACCGGCATCATTTCGAAGTATGCCCTTTTCTAACCTCGATTAGTGATGTCGACCTCGATCTTAGAAAGTAACTTCAATCCCGGACTTGACGTCCTGGCCTTTCGACGTGGTACATTTTTTTCGATCAAAGAACGAAATCGGGTGGCCTTGATTTCCACCGTATACAGATAGTCCCACCATTTCATAGAATAGAATGACAAGAAATGATTTGAGCCTCAATTTCTGGAGACGTCAATCATGATGTCATCCTTATGACATATGTGACGGACGTGACCGAAACGTCCCGTCGGTACAGTTCCCCAAATCATTAATACCTGTCAGTGGGTAGTCGGCCACTAGTGCCACCGAACTGTTGCTGTGAATCTATAAATACAGGCTCTTTGGTTGAATTAAAATTTTACTTTCACCTCCACCAAGTTTTCTAAGTATCTTCCTCTCTCCATCTCTTCTCTTTCACCACCCGTTGAATAAATTTTGTTAGTACCAAAAATACCAAATTTCACCTCTTTCCGCTTCCTTCTACCTGAATCACTAGAGAAAACCTCCAAGATCGTCCCGCAAAAGGAGAAGGCTTATTCCTCTTCTTCTCGGTCGGCCGGTGATAAAACGTCGGTGGAACCGCTCCCTCATGAGTATGTTCCCCGTCCGTGTGTCTTAAAATCCAACTTTAAAGTCGAGAACACTCTGTTGATCCCTAGCCAATGTGAACACGTGTCAAGATACATCTGCTCGATAATGGTGGTCCATCTCGAGGTTGTGAAGAGAGACTGCAACTGGGGGGCCGAGGTCGTGGTACAAATCTCCGCTCCCGAAGAGAGCATTACCACCTATGTGGAGGGTTTCTAAGCGTCTACACTTACCCCTTTACATAGGGTCCTCTCGACCCAGTCATTGTTGACTTTTGCAAGAGATATTACGTCATCCTCGGCCAGGTTCACCCTTCACTCTGGCGTATAGTGATCATGCTCCGCTTCTTTTCTAGCAAGGCCGCGGTGCTGGAGTTCACTCTCAACCACCTCATACGGTTATATCAACCTCGATTTTTTGAGGGTTGATCAAGCTCCAGCGCCGAGCGACGAAGGCCTTTTTTGCGAGCAATGATGAGGACAAGGATCGGGGTTGGATGAGCCGCTTCGTGTGGGTAAGGACCTGCGACCTCATCCTAGAGGAGAAACTGCTGTTCCCCGAGAAGTGGAACCACGATCGTAAATAATGTATTACCCATTAGTATTCGTACTCCGTCTTTTGCTTTATGTAATACTTTCATCTGTTATGCAGTGGTTTCCTGGTTGCGTCACGCGATCCCCGACCTCGAAGACTGGGTTCGGAAGTTGGCTTCGACTTCCTCCCATGCTGAGCGCTGCTGACGTGACTTGGAAAGGGGCAGATGGGAGGCCAAGAATCATGGTAAGCTTATCTTGTACGCTTTCGATGAGTTGCTGAAATGAGGCCGGACCCGCCTGGGGAGGAGGCCGAGTCCCCAATTCTAATGTCGGGGAAAGATAACAAGGGGAAAAGGGTCTCGGAGACAGAGGACCCCTAACCTCAAAAGGCTCCAGCTCGAAGATGCAGGAGAAATGTCATCCCTCTGACTATAGAGTCGGTCTGCTAGCTGGGGGGAAAATGAAGAGGAAGATGAGGGCGATGACTCGGCGCTGGTGGTTCAAGCAAGGAAACCGCTCGAGGCCTCCAAGCCATCCAAGCCAAAGGCGACTGTCCAGACTCGGCCTCATGATGAGGAGGCCTCAAAGAAAGATTCGGGCAAAGCCCCTGAATCCCCTGAGGTTGAGGTTATCCTTCGGCCATCAACGAACATACCGAATGGTGGCGGTTTTGAGACCCCCAGGCTAAACAGGGCGCCCCGAGCGATCCGCTCGGGGTTGTGATAGTAGGTCACTTTCTTTCTCTACCGGCCTTTTTTGAGGAGGCTGTAAGGGATGCTCAGGCTCCACAGATCTCTGACATAGGCAGAGTTCCTAGTGAGGAGGATCCCTTTCGAGATTGTTTTACCGGGGTCGATGATGCCGTTGATTTCAATGATGCGTCCATCCTCTTTGAAGAGGCCCAACGTCTCCTATCTCAGGTAAGCATTAGTTGCTGCGATTCCTTTCCTTACTCTTCTTTCTTTTTAGTCTGACTTGCATTTTTCTTTTTGTATAGGCCCTTGCCAAGTCTCGAGCCGACCTGAGTCAGTGCAAAACTGAGCTCCAAAAAGTCTCGAAGGAGAGGAACTCTCTGAAGCTTCTTTGCGGCCAAAAGGATGAAGATCTAAAGGACCATCGAGCGAATTTGGCGAAGTCTCTTAAGAAAGAGGCCTAGCTAGACGAGCAGGTAACTATCCTTTTGAAAAAGTATGGACATGACCCAACTGTGGAGCCTAATACTTCAATATCTTAGTTGCAGCAAAAGGTGGAAAGGTTCGAGCTGCTCTGGGGGGAGTCGATCAAATCAAAGCTGACTATGATCGTTGGAAGGAGAACATGGACAACCTCGCTGCGGAAAAAGAGGCTACCTTGGCCAAACTATCATCGGCCGAGGTCCAACTTCGGAGCACTAAAGTGAAAAGCTCAACCCTGGCCAAAAGGATCAAGGAGCTTGAAGCCGAGCTTGCTGAGGCTAAGGCAGAGGTCGAGAAGATGAAAGTCATGGCTGACAAGTCCCTAGTGGTGTACCTGGCTGATGCTGAGGCTGCTCAAATGAAGCTAAGGGTAGCTTCTGATTGAGAGCGATGGAGGAATGACATGGCGAAGTGTCAATCCCGGAAGGAGACCCTCGAAGAGATCCACGCTCGAGGTTTTGACCTCTCCGAGGAGATAGCCCAAGCCAAGTGGCTTGAAGCCGATGCCAGGCTGCTCGCCTCCTCCGATGATGAAGTTGATGATGATGAAGGCAGTCGAGGCGGATCCTACAATGGCGAGGGCCCGAAGGAGAAGCTGCCCCCGATAAAGAGGTCACCCCTGGCCGTAGTTAGGACTTAGTTTCTTTTCTTTTTTTGTAAGACCTCTGTCGGTCTCTTGTACATATCCTTCTTCATCAATATATGAAGGAAATTTTCTTCTGAATTCCTTCTCAATTTTTATCTTCAAACACATTTTGTGCCTTGTAAAACTTTAACACAATCTTATGCTATGAACAGTGCGTTCGAGATTTTGATTTTGGGTTGCTTCCTCGGAGTCACCACAGTCGAGTTCGAATAAGGTTCGAACTTGAAGCATAGGCATTCGGGTTTGTGTCAAATAACGATGAGTCCCCGAGCCATAGTTAAGTTAGTTTTGATTGGGCTCAGAACAGTAGAACCCTTAGGTTCGGATGGAGCGAGAACAAGATCTCGAACTCTAAGTGCATTGGCCCTTAGGCTCTTTAGATTGGGACGATATGGCCTCTAAAAGATGGCTATTATTCCCCTTTTTCGGCTTAAAATATTTAGTAAAATTTCTTTGTGCCTTAGCATGTATTTCTTACCCATTGGGTTTTTTGAGGGTTTGATGTCGATTGAAACCCCTTGGTTTTTTGTTCCTTAGCACGTTTGTGTTAAGATAATTTGATACCTCTTAAGGTTTTTCGAGGGCTGATTTTATCGAAGCCCTTTTGATTATTTGCTAAGGGTAGCCTTTTCTCTAACCGTTTTTTCAAAGAATTCAAAGGCCTATTTTATTGCGGGATTCAGACGTCTCTGAGGCGCATTAATTTGGTCGTAGCCTTTGGGTATGCCTCTTGGGCTTATTCCCCAATAACAGTTTGAACTTGTTCGAAGTGTTAGTCCCCGAAATGATGGCCTTGTCCTATAGATCGAGGAGTGCCTCTTTGAGGGATTTGAGTTTAGATAATTCGAATATGTTGATCGTCGACGACAGTCCCCGAGTGTTCGAGGCATATTTGCGCTTGGCCCTTGAGCCATTGCTCACAAAATCATAAGTATGGAGCTCCTATAGTAGAAAATTTTTGTCGAGACACAAGATGTTTGATATAGAAAGAATGCTTCTCTGAATAATTAATACATGCGTACATGTTTTGCCATCAGGGCTCGACTTTTCTTTATGGACACGGTCCATTCGACCGTTTAGCCCATTACAAAGTTTCCCTATCGAGACCCTTTGACATGAAGTACTTTCCTAAGAAAATATAACATCCGAGGGTGATGCCCCCCAATATTCGAGGTTGATTATAAAGAAGCCTTGGATACTGTTGAATTTTCCTCAGGTAGCACATAATTGTTGCCTCGTTAAAAACCTCGCCGGAAAAACCCATTCGCGACAAAAATTGATCTAAGGGAAAAAGAGTGCAATGCATGCTTTAAAACCTGATGTCTCCATGTCTTAGCAGTAATACCATTTGAGAAGTGATATGTTCCAATTATTTGATAGTTGTTCGCCGTCCATCATACCGAGCTTATAAGATCCCTTTTCGATGATGTAGAGGACTTGGTAGGGTCCTTCCCAATTTGAGTCGAGCTTCCCTTCATTAGGATCTCGAGTGTTGATGGTTACCTTCCTCAGGACTAAGTCCCTGACTCTAAAGTGGCGAAGGTTGGTTCTCCTATTGTAGTATCTTTTGATTCGTTGCTTTTGTGCAGCCATTCGAACGAGTGCAGCTTCTCGTTTTTCATCCAATAATTCGAGGCTTGTATTTATAGCCTCGTGATTTGATTCTTCTGTTGTGTGTCGAAACCTGGCACTGGGTTCCCTGACTTCGACTAGAATCAAGGCTTCGGAGCCATATACTAAGGAGAACGGGGTTGCCCCCGTACTGGACTTTGATGTTGTTCGATATGCCCAAAGGACTTTGGGTAGAATTTCTCTCCATTTCCCCTTAGCGTCGTTCAAACTTTTCTTTAGGTTTTGAATGATTGTCTTGTTCGTCGATTCGGCCTGTCTGTTCCCACTAAAGTGATATGGCGTTGATAATATCCTTTTTATTTTGTTGTCTTCGAGGAATTTTGTTACTTTGCTGCTGATAAATTGTTTTCCATTATCACACACTATTTTGGGAGGTATCCCAAATCGACATATGATGTGATCCCAGATGAAGTCTATAACCTCTTTCTCTCTCACTTTTTCAAACGCTTGTGCTTCAACCCATTTAGAGAAATAGTCAGTCATAAACAAAATGAACTTTGCTTTACCTGGCGCCGATGGCAGAGGGCCGAAGATATCCATCCCCCATTTCATGAATGGCATGGGGATAGGACTGAATGAAGTTGTTCTCCGGGCTGATGGATCATCGGTGCGAACATTTGACATTTATCACATTTTCGAACAAACTCCTTAGTGTCTTTTTCCATGCTATCCCAGTAGTATCCTGCTCTAGCGATTTTTCGAATCGGTGATCCGGCGCCGGAATGGTTCCTACAATTTCCTTCAGGGACCTCTTGTAAAACATAATCAGTGTCTCCTTGTCCTAAACATACTGCCAATGTCCATCGAATGTCCTTCTGTATATTGTTCCATCTTCAGCCAATGTGAACGAGCAGCTTCGGTTCGTAGGGCCCTCGACTCTTTAGGATCCGATGGGAGCTTTCCTTTCTTCAAGTATTCAATATATTTATTCCTCCAATCCCAAGTTAAGCTTGTAGAATTTATCTCGGAATGACCTTCCTCGATCACGAATCTCGAGAGTTGAACGACAGTCCCCGAGCTGATCTCATTTTTCTCGACCGATGCCCCAAGTTTGCAAATGCATCGGCCTCATTGTTTTATTCTCGAGGTACATGCTGTAAAGTCCATTCCTTGAAACGGTGCAAAGTTACCTGCAGCTTGCCCAAATACCTTTACATTCTATCCTCTCGAACTACGAAGGTTTTGTTTAATTGGTTCACCACCAGTAAAGAGTCACACTTGGCTTCAATGACTTCTGCTCCCAAGCTTTTAGCTAGCTCGAGACGTGCAATCATGGCCTCGTACTCGGCCTCATTTTTAGTCAACCTAGAAGTTTTGATAGACTGCCTAATAGTGCTACCCGTGGGCAACTTCAAAATGATGCCTTGCCCGGACCCCTTCACATTCGAAGCACCGTCTGTGAAAAGGGTCCATACCCCGATGATGTGTCTGATTTTAACAAGAGTTCCTTTTCAACTTCGGGTACGAGGGTTGGCGTGCAATTGGCCATGAAGTCCGCTAAAATTTGAGACTTGATGGTCGTTCAGGGTTGATACTCGATATCGTACCCACTGAGTTCGACGGCCCATTTAGCCGATCAGCTCGATAGTTCGGGCTTGTGCAAAATATTATGAAGAGGGTAAATGGTTAACACGCATATGGGGTGACATTAAAAGTATGGTTTTAACTTTCTAGAGGCGCTTATCAGTGCAAGTGCCAATTTCTCTAAGTGTGGATATCTAGTTTCTGCTTCTCCTAAGGTTCAACTTACATAATAGACGCAAAATTACGTACCTTGCTCTTCTCGAACTAGGACACCACTTACTGCGATTTCTGATACTGCCAAGTACAAGTAAAGTTTCTCATCTGCCTTTGGAGTGTGAAGCAGTGGGGGCTCGATAGGTATCGTTTTCATTCCTCTAATGCCTATTGGCATTCCGGGGTCCAAGCGAAATCGTTCTTATTTTTGAGTAGAGAGAAAAATCTGTGGCTTCGATCTGACGACCGCGAGATAAAACGGCCTAAAGCATCTATCCGTCCAGTCAGCCTCTACAAGGTTTTTACACTGTCCACGGCGGTGATGTCTTCGATGGCCTTGATTTTATCGGGGTTGATCTCGATCCCCCAATTCAACACCATAGAGCCCAGGAATTTGCCTAAACCAACCCCGAAAGCACATTTCTTGGGGCTGAGCTTCATGTTATATTTCATCAAAATCTCGAATGTTTCCTGCAAATGAGCCAAATGGTCCTCTGTATGTATGTAGGGACTTAACTAGCATGTCATCGATATAAACTTCCATTGACTTACTTATTTGTTCTTCGAACATTTTATTTACTAGGCGTTGGTAAGTAGCCCCTACATTTTTAGTTCGAAGGGAATTACACTATAACAATATGTTCCATACTTTGTGATAACTTAAGTCTTTTCCTGGTCTTTCGAGTTCATTTGAATTTGATTGTACCTGGAATAGGCATCAAGAAAGGTAAGGATCTCGTGGCCAGTCGTAGTGTCGATCATGCGATCGATGTTAGGCACTGGAAAAGAATCTTTAGGGCATGCCTTGTTTAAATCTTTATAATCTACACACATTATAAGTTTGTTCCCTTTTTTAGGGACTACAACTACATTGGCTAACCATTCGGGATATTTTACCTCCCGAATGGACCCTATTTTGAGATGTTTAGTTACCTCGTCCTTTATGAATGCGTGCTTTACCTTGGACTGGGGTCTTCACTTTTGCTTCACCGGTTTAAACATAGGGTCCAGGCTTAGCCAATGCGTCGTTATCTCTGGTGGGATCCCTGTCATGTCTAAATGGGACCAAACAAAACAATCTATGTTATCAATAAGAAATTGAATAAGCTTTTTCCTCAGTTCGGGGGTTAATCTCGTTCCCAGATATACCTTTCGCTCGGGCATGCACTCGATCAATATAACCTATTCCAGCTCTTCGACCGTTGATTTGGTGGTGTCAGAATCTTCGGGACAATAAAAGTTTGAGGGGTCAGAAAATCCTCCTCTTCTTCTTCTATCTCCTGCTTCCCCGATTCGGTCGAGGCTGGTGGTTGTGATTGCTATTTTGCTTCCTGTTTACTTTTGATGCTCGACCTTTACGAGGTTGATAACGTCGATATTGGTGTAACCTCATCGACCGCAAAAATTTGTTTCGTAGCATGCTGCTCCCCATATACTATTTTTACATCGTCCGATGTTGGGAATTTCATCAATTGGTCGAGAGTCGAAAGGACTACCCTCATAATGTGGATCCAAGGCCTTCCGAGTAGGGAATTGTACCTCATGTCACCCTCGATTACGTGGAACTTGGTATCTTGAATGGTTCTAGCCACGTTCGCCGGTAGAATAATCACCCCTTTCGTTGTTACACTGGCCATATTGAAGCCGTTTAAGACACGAGTTGCGGGCACAATTTGATCTTGTAGGCCGAGTTTCTCCACGACCCTCAATCGGATGATATTCGCCGAGCTACCAGGATCCACTAAAACACGCTTAACTTGAACTTTATTTAATAAGATAGAAATTACCAGAGCGTCGTTGTGGGGCTGAGAAATTCCTTCTACTTCGTCGTAGTTGAATGATAAGGAGCCCTCAGCCTCCCGGGTCCGTTTATCCCTAGTAATTGATACCTTAGTGCGTTTGAATACGGGCCCTTGTGAAATATCGACCCCTCCGACAATCATATGAATTACATGTTGCGGTTCCTCTTGTTCATTTTTCCTGTTGGCGTCCCTTTCCTTGAAATGATTCTTGGCTCGATCACTTAGGAATTCTTAAAGGTGGCCCTCATTGAACAGACGGGCTACCTCCTCTCTTAATTGCCTGCAATTCTCGGTCTTATGACCATGCATGCCATGATATTTACACATCAAATTGGGGTTCATTTGGGAAGGATCAGTCTGTATGGGCCTAGGCCACCTGGTATCTTTGATTCTTCCAATTGCCGATACAATGCCTGACGCATCAACACTAAAATATATTTTGACAATCGAGGTGCCTCTGCGGAATTGTCGTACATATCAAAACCACTTTTGCTCATGAGTCCCTGAGAATTCTGTCCTCGATCGCTTCTTCGATCATTCCGGGCCGAGTTGCTTCCTGGACCACTGTTCCTGCTATCTGAGGTATACGGTTGATACCGATCATTGTTCAGATCTTGGCTCCCTGTCGATGTCCCTCTGATTTTTTTGTGCCGACCTGTTTGAGTGTACTGAACCGAAAGGATCTCCTAATTGGTCATCCTCGACCCTGATCTTTGATTGGTATCGATTGTGTGCCCCAAGTTACAGCCAGAAACTCGATAAAATTTTGCTTCAGCTGACGTGATGCTATCGAACATCGTTCATTCAATCCTTGAGTGAAAGCATGAACGGCCCAATCATCTGTGACTGGTAGCAGCTCTATGCGTTCCATTTGAAATCGGGAAACAAACTCCCTCAACATTTCATTATCCCTCTGTCTTACTTTGAAAAGGTCTGATTTCCTTGCTGCAACTTTCATGTGCCTTTACAAAAGAGTCCGCCAACATGGAAAATGACTCAATGGAACTCGGAGGTAGATTGTGGTACCAAATCATTTCTCCCTTCAATAGGGTTTCCTCGAACTTTTTCAATAAAACAGATTCGATCTCATCATCTTCCAAATCATTACCCTTGATGGCGCATGTGTATGAGGTGACATGCTCGTTGGGATTGGTAATCCCATTGTATTTAGGTATGTCCGGCATACAAAACTTCTTCGGAATGGGTTTTGAAGCCGCACTTGGAGGGAACGGCTTTTGTATAAATTTCTTTGAATCCACCATTTCAAGATTGGCGGTGCCCCCGGTATCTGATCAACTCGGAGTTGTATGTTTCAACTTTTTTATCATTAGGTTCACTTTTCTTCTCTCCTAACTCGATTCTCTTGGTGTGCTCCTCAGGTATTTTCATTATTGCAGGATCGGTCCCCGATTCGTTACAATTCGACCTCTCTGGTACTGGATCGGTACGATGAGTGATTTCTGGCTCAGTCCCACATGGAATTCTATGTTGATTTTGTAGCTGAGTAATAGAGTCCTGCTGAGCCTATAGCATCTCGAATATCACTTGGAGACTAACTCCTCCATCTCATCTGCCTTGTGTACCTTGGCCACCAGATCGGCCTTCCCTGCATACACTCCATTCGAGATCCGCGCCTAGGTCTGTATTTAAATCAACGTGCGAGCTGACATCGACTGGATCGACAACAGGTGCTTCCCCAAGATTAGCCGGTGGCACCTCGGCTCCTGGAGCAATTACATTGTTGTTTTCCCCGTGAAACCCGAGACCATTATCACCATGTGCCAGTGCATTTTGTGAGTTTGACATGTTTTAACCTGAGAGAAAAAATACTTGACAAGAACAAGCGTGAAATAATACTGGAATGACGAACGAGGAGTATGAGAAGAGAGTATCGAAGGTTAGATGGTGTGTTATCAGAATCAGCACCGAACAATCACTATTATCCTTAGCCCCACGGTGGGCGCCAAACTATTTACCCTAAAATTCGAGTAACAATTAAACTTATATTTTGGTTTTAAGGATACGTGATTTAATCCAATATCAATTGATAAATAAGGAATTAAACAAATAAATTAAGCAATAGGATAGGTCAAACCAGTATGCTAGTGGAGTCTCAACCTCGATTCAAGACGGTCTCTAGATAGAGCAATAATAATGACAGTAAAGAAATGAAACAACAATGATGAACAGTAACGAACAGTAAGTAAGATAAAGAGAGCAACGGATGTGTGTATTTTTATTGGTGAATAACGATGCCCCTTACAAATAATGGGATCCCTCTTTATATAATAGAGGAGTCCTAACTAAGGTGTAACGACCCGACTGGTCATTTTGCTTTCTACAACCCCATTCCCCTAAATAATACTTCCCGTACTTGCATTTACTTATTTATCACTTGCGGGGATGGTTGGTTCGGGATTTGGAAGAGTTTGGGTTGAAATCGAAATACTTGGTTCCTTAAGGTTGGCTTGAAAGGCCAAGTTTGACTTCGGTCAACATTTTTAGTAAACGACCTCGGAATATGGATTTGAAGGTTCCAACAGGTTCGTATGATGATTTCGGACTTAGGCGTATGTCGGGATCGGGTTTTGGATGACCCGGGAGCGTTTTGGCGCCTAATAGTGAAAGTTGATTTCCTTAAGGATTTTGAAGTTCTTTAAATTTGGTTTTGGAGCGGGTTTTTGTGATATCGAGGTTCGAACGGAATTCCGAGACCAGGAATAGTTCCATAATATCATTTATCACTCGCACACAAAATTTGGTATCATTCCGAGTAGTATAAGTACGTTTCGGCACATTGGAAGTAGATTGAAGAACTTGAAGTTCATAAGTTATATTCAATTGGTTTTAGGGTGTGATTCTTAGTTTTATTGTTGTTTCGGGCATTACAAGGGTTCGAGCGAGTCCATCTTATAAATCTAAACTTGTCGATATGTTCGGGCAGGGCCCCGGGGACCCGAGCGTGAATTGGATGAGGCTCGAGCTAAGTTGAAAGTTTGAGAAGAAGCTGATGTTTTAGACGTCAATACCACACAAGAGGGGGGGTGATTTTATGTGGTACCTAATTTTCGCACTAGAAGAACCTGGTTCTTCTAAGTGTTCTAACTTCTACTGTTTGCGGAATTAAAATACAGAAATAAAGAACACAGAGACTTTTACGTGGAAAACACCTGGCTCAAAAGGTGAAAAACACCACGACCTACTACTCAGTAGGATTTTCCCAAACTTCCACTAAACTTCAATGAGCCAAAAACAGCATTTACAAAACTCTTTGTAAACCTAAGGATTAACTCTAATCCCAGTGTAGCACACAGCCTCAACTGTTGCGACACTTTCAAGTTAACTCTAACTTGAATACTCAATGCACCTAATACAATTGCTTCTAAGAAAGCTGGAAAGGTACAATGTTAAAACACCTACTACAATTGAACTAGAAATAAAGAAAGACACAATGGAATTGGTTCTTCACACTTAGTTCTTGTAGCTTCAGATTTGCACACTTGTATCACACACAAATTGCTTGCAACAATCGCCTAGCTCTTTTGCTCTCAATTTGGTTTAACTTCAGCTTATGTGCAATCACATGTAAAAGAGAACAATCGTTATATTTATAGAGTTAGTAATCAGAGTTTGATAAGAACTCGAATTGTGGATCCTTTGACAATTCGAGTCCAAGAACAACTCTAACTCCTAATCCATATTCATGATCCGGATGTAATTCTTTTTTCATAAGGAGACTTCAACTCCTTATCCTATATGCAATCTTTTCGATCAGTTCAGAAGATATTCATCAAGATATTGCTTCTTGATCTCAAGGACTTATCTTCTTCACGTGCATCTCATGTGTGTGGGCCATAACAACTGTGTCTCCTTAGATGAACCTGGTCCTTTACTGAGTTCGTTTGTCATTCTTCAAAACTTCAACTGATCTTGGGCCAACAAATTCCCCCTTTTTGATGATGACAAACTCTGTGCTTTTACTGATTATAGAACCTGTGGAACTCAGCTAAAATATCATCACTTACTTATCATTAAGGGCCAGATTTAATTAGGTCATAAACATCAATGTTCACTGATTATAGAACCTGTGGAACTCAGTTAAAATATCATCACTTACTTATCATTAAGGTCCAGATTTAATTAGGTCATAAACATCACTGTTCAGAAAATAGACACAAGACACAATTTCTTTTAAAGCACAATATGTTCCCCCTTTTGGCATCATCGAAAAGTTGCATAAATATGTGAATCCCAGAATATTAATCATTACTCATGGTCACTGGGGCAACTGCAAGTGAAAGCATGCTTTAGATAATCAAAAATTAAACTTGACAAAAATAACTATTAAGAGCAGAATCATCACAAAACAAGAGAAATGCAAATTGTCATTGATAAGGCATTGCTTCTACAGTACAGTCCACAAAAAGAAAGAACAAAAACTACCAACCATGAGCAAAAACAAGAAAAATCCCTAATCTGGGTCACTGGGGGTAACTGAAATGGTTCGAAACTAGGACAAAGATGGCTAAGGCTTAGAAGAACTGGAGGGTTGGGATTGGAGTAGGTTGAGCATTGTTTGTAGCATCCCTTCACTCTTTTCCTTTTCTTTTGCAAGTTCTGCCTTCAGCCCATTCCTTTCTTCTTCCAATTCAGCTACTCGAGCCTGAAGCCTAGCATTCTCAGCATCTTTGGTCCCACATTCTTGCATCAAAGCTCTAACTTTGCTATTCACTGGAGTTTTTACGGATGAACCAGGTTCAACAGGGGCAACACTTAGCAGATAATCACAGGCCTAGAGAGTCTTGATTCCAAAGTGCTCCTTACTGGAGGCATTTTCCCACTTCTTCAAAGGGACGTTCAGCCTGTCCAGTACAGTTGTCAAAATGAATCCATAAGGAGTAGCATGAGCCTTTGAACCATTTATGACTCTGTCCAGCAATTTGACTATGAAAGCAGGCCAATTGATTTGTTTACCCCTCACAAGACACTCCATGAGAACCAGGTCCATATAATTTGCAGTGTGCCTCCTCTCTTGTCTAGGCAACAGACATTTGTTCACAAACTCAAAGAGCACTTTATGCTCTGGCTTCATTTCACTCTTTTGAACAAATCGTGCTTCAGGCACCTCTTCAGCATCCTTTGTGTCACAGAAGTTCCTGGTAATTTGGAGTGCTGTGGGCAGATCATCTAGACAAGGCCACCTTT